>NW_026125291.1:0-143742 GCF_943737965.1 Phodopus roborovskii
TGCCTGCAAAGTTCTGTGAGTACTGAGATTCAGTGCCCTCCTCTTTACCCATTGGAACAAGGAAACTGAAGGCCATAAGGCTGGTAGAGTTACTAAGGGAAAGATATTTCCAAGTCTGTGCCCATTTGAATTCCTATCTCTCACCTGCCCAACTTTCCTATAGTTCAGTGATAGCATAGCAGACAGATGGAAGTTAAGTAAACTTGACTGAATTGTGTTTTTCTTTTGGTTTGTAAGACAGTGGCCTTGAATTCACCATGTAGTCTAAGCTGTCCTTGAACTCATGGCAATCTTCCTGACTCCAAGAGCTGAGATTGCTGGTGTGAACCATCATACCTGGATGAACACCACATCAATTGATAGGGAAAAAAACAAACAAACAAACAAACAAACAAAAAAAAAACCACCAGAAAATACTGGGATACTCTAATTTTTCCTCAAATAAGCAAACCTAAATTTAATCATACCTCTAGATCCAAGAACGAAAGTACAGGTAAAAACACAAGAGCAAATTAAAAGATTAAAGCTATGCTACAGAGCAGCATCACTGGGAGGCTTTTGAGGCCTCCCGATGGCTAGGCAGCCAAGGCCAACTGAACCAGTTTCCGGGAGGTGGGCCCTCAGGCCTCAGTATTTGTGAATACACTGTGTGATCCAAGTGCAGCCAAGGCAAGAACTAAGACACTAAAGTAGAAGATTTCTTAAACGACAGTAGAATAAAGCAACTGATATGAGAATGAAAACCCACATTCTCCCACAAATAAATGGCATTTTAAAGAGTGAAGCAAAGGGGAAGACAGACTAAAGCATAGATTTCAAGAGACAGCAATTCAATTCAAACCGAAGTATTTTAAACAATACCCCCAAACTGTAAAAAGACTTTTGTGGGTCAATCAAGAAAACATGAAGGCAGGATTAAAAAACTTGCAGTCAATTCTGTTTAATGTGATGGTGTGGCTAAATTAAAGTTCCTATCTGAGCACTGACATGCTTGCAGATGAAAAGTTATGATGCCTTGGGCACCTATTTGCTGTACAAAGATTGAAGAGGGAAGAAAAGAAGGGAGGAGAGAAGGAAAAAGGAAAAAAATAGGGAGGTAGGGAGGGACGATGGAGAGAGGACAGTGAAGAAGAGGAAAGGCAGGAAAAACATTAAAAAAATGTGTAAAAGATGACTGCTGAATGATGAGCAAGTTGAAGCTTTTCTCTGACTTACATTTAAATCTTTCCCCAATATCTCATCTTGAATATTAAACAAAATCTTAGTTTTTCTTTCCTAAATTACAGTCTAAAGCATTTTGTTGGGGCCAAGGAGCATGAGAGTAAACCTGAGATTGAAAGGGAGTGGGGTGTTGGGAGGGAGAGGCTGTAGAGAGAAAAATGAACATTGATATATTCTTAAAAATCATTCTGAACCACTCCGGTTTCATTACCTGTCTATCTGGAGTCTCAGCCCAAATGGGCAGAGTACAAAGGTACAGGATCGGGATTGTTTACAAACAGGAAGTATTTGCCAAATAAGTAAACCAAAGACAAGGTTTTTAGTCTTTTGTTAAGTTACAAACAGAGAAAAAAGAGATGCTACACGGATCTCCTATGGGTCCCGAGATGTTAAACACACACACACACACACACACACACACACACACACACACTCACACACACACACACACATAGAATGCTACAGGATCCCTATGGGTCCTGAGAATGTTAAACACACACACACACACACACACACACACACACACAGAATGCTACAAGGATCCCTATGGGTCCTGAGAATGTTAAAACACACACACACACACACACACACACACACACACACACACACACACACAAAACAAAACCAAAAAAAACAAACCAAACAAAACAAAAACTCCAAATTCGCACAAGAAAAAAGGGGAGGCAGATGGAAGGATTATCAAAGATTGCAAGAGTCATCAATTCAACGACAATGGTAAACTGTATATGGTCAACATTAGCCTTAAAAAACCTGCAAAAAAAACAAAGGGTGTTATAGTGTAACTCAAGTTTCAGATCTCTCTACCTCTAATCTACCACTGATGTACCTATCTACCTAACAATCTTATCTATCATCCATCCATGTGATCCTCATGCAGGTGAGGATTCTTGCTGGGGACTAGAAGCTGGCAGATCGCAGCACTGGGCTAAACAGCAATGTCAGCTCTGCCACCAGGGCCCCTTACCCTACTTCACTGTTAGATACTTCTTTGCCCGCTCCTCCTGTTTCTCAAGCTCCTCCTCCCCTAAAAAGAAGGCATCCCCAAGATTTTAAAACGCTGTGAGTCTTGAGTATCACAACACACTACACAAAACCACTTTTAATTTTTACTTTGGGATAGGCTCTTCTCCAAAATGTTTTATTTTCCCTCCTAAAAATACAGAAATTATCCATTACAAAAGGACTGGTAAATGGCACTAAAATCTCAAAGACAACAGCCAGTACCAAGACTCGTCACTGAAGAAGAAAGTGCTGCCTAGTTGAAACAGTAACAGTAATAATAAAAGCAATCTTTACACTGTGCAGACTACCCAGTGCCTGATACTATTTTAAGCACCTTGCACAAATGAAGCCATTTACTCCTCACAACAATTCTGTAAGTTAGTGCAATATCATTATCCCCTGGAATAGCAAAACACGGAAAGGTTAAGGGATGGGAGAAAGTCACAAAGTAGTAGAGGCCAGAATCACAAGGCACCCCGACTCCAAAGTTCTGGCTCTTTTCCAGTACCCCAAGAATAAAGACCTTGGAACTGACCTTGTCTCCACGAAAAAGCAAAAATACTGCCGTCTCCCCATTTTCTAAAGCTTAAGTACATGACCCAAGAATCCCATCTCCAAACGCCCTGAGACTGACCAGACACCCGGAACCGGCCCGAGGCAAGGCCGCCCGAGGCCCTGTCGGGCGGTCGGCCCAGGTGGACACACAGTTTGTTTTTTTCCGGAGTACCGCTGAGCGCCGCGGAGGAAGATTTTTTTTGTCCCACCCTCACCACCCACAAGCAGCCGGGCCCGCTTTGTGAGACCACAGCAAGACGGAACCCAAACCCACCCGCGATCGCAGCACCGCGCAGCACCGCAGTCACAAAAGTGTCCGAAAGTCCGACCCCGGGGCGGGGGCACAGGGCACTTCCGGCCTCTCTAGGCAACAGCGACACTCCTGGTTCGGCCTTCCCCTCTTTCCGCCTCCTTTTCGCGGGTTAAGCTTCGTAAAAAAAATTAAAAATATATATGTATATTTTTAACTGAAGCATGAGTTACATCATTTTTCCTCCTCCCTTTCTCCTTCTAGTCCTTTCTAAGACATCCTCCCACACTCTCCCACTCCCCAAGATGATATGTCTTTTTATTAGTTACATTCCCGCATGTATATATGTATTTCATGCACAAACGACCTGCTAAGTCGCTTTTTGATGTTGTTGCTTCAGTATGTGTGATTCTCAAGGCTGACCACTGCAGTGGACATAAGAGGCTCATCCTAGCAGTGGATAGTTGCCTGTGGCTCTTTGGTTAGGGAGTGGCACCCTGTGGGATTTTCTCCCCCTTCCCAGTTAATATGTCTATTGATATTGCCATTGTTCCAGTCGTTTATATGCAGCCTTTTCTAGGAGGAACTGTTTCATATCTGACTTCCCTGGTATTCTGGTTCTTAACAGTCTTTTTTGCCTCCTCTTCTCTTCCATGTGCTCTGAGCTATAGATGCAGGAGCTGTGATGTATATGAATCTGTTGGGGCCGGGCTCCCCATGATCTATTAATCTCTGCATTGTGTCCGGGTTTGGTTTTCTGGTTTTCTAGATGATCTTCTCTATTTGTTATAAAGAGAAGATTCTTTGATGGGTTGTAGCTAGGAAAGATGGCTCTAGCACCAAGAGCATTATACTGAATATATAATGAATGCATGCACATAAATAAAAAATCATAGCCAAATGGGGGGAAATGGATAAGAATATGTTCAGGCTATTCAAAGTGGAAATTGTGGGGAATGGCTGTATTGCTGCATCTGGAACCTTGAAATAGGTAAACTAGGCCTGGTAGTATTTCCCACAAAAGATTAATAATGTACATGATACAATGAGTTCTTTTGCTTTGGAAAAGATGGTTTCTGGCATGTTCCAGACGACCTACCTCAGATCTTAGGTGGGTTGCACCTGTGTCTTCACTGGAAATCTCTCTGTCCTAGAGAAAATGTATTTTATCAGGGTCTTCAGTGTATCATATTTTGCTTATGTTTTATAAATGATTTATCATTCGTATAAGAACAAAAACAACACATTTAAAATTGTCCTGCAGGCTGTCTCTGAGTCTGTTAGCTGCTTTAGGACCCTATCCTGATACTGGGTTGCCCGCCCAGCCTTTACATGAGAGGAGGTGCCTAGTGTCACTGGTAAATTTGATATGCACAGGAGAGCTGCCCTTTTCTGAAGGGAAAGAAGAAGGAATGAAAGTAGGTGGAGGGAGGAGAGGATGGGATGAGCAAAATGTGATAGGGCCTCGAAACATTAATTATTAATAAAAAATTGTCCTGTTTACTCTAGGTCCTCTGAGTATAGACAATGTTCTATTGCTGTGCAAAGACACCATGACTATTGTAGCTTTTGTTGTTGTTGTTGTTTGTGTGTTTGCTGTTTGTTTTTTTGAGACAGGGTTTTCACTGTGTAACTTTGGAGGATATCCTGAACTCACTCTGTAAACCTCAGGCTGATCTTGAACTCCCAGAGATCTTCCTGCCTCTGCCTTCTGGGTGCTGGGATTAAAGGTGTGTGCCACCACCTCCCGAAAATAATTAAATTGGGTCTTGCTTTCAGTTTCAGAGGTTTAGTCCATTGGGGTCATTGCAGGAAGCACGGTGGCATAAAGGCAGACTCGGTGCTGGAGAAGTAGCTGAGAGTTCTACATCCAGATCAGCAGGCAGCAGGAGTGAGACACTGGGAATGGCGTGGGTCTTTGAACCCCAGCCCACCCCCCAGTGATCACACTTCTCCAACAAAGCCACAACTACCCCTGCATGGCTATACCCTCTAATCCTTCTGGTCCCTGGATGCATCAAGCATTCAAATCCAGGAGGCTATGCGGGGACTTATTCTTACTCAAACCATCACAGGAACTCTTTGGAAAACAGAAATCAAAAATTTGCCCATCTTGTAAATATGAATTTCTAATTATCCTTTAAAAAGAGAAGGCATTAACAAAGTCAACAATTGCATATTACATGCCTTAGATCCCATTAGGGTTTTTGTCGTTTGTTTGTTTTAAGAAAACATACTCCATCTAGAATTACAGATTTGATCATGCAATACTTTGTTTAGTTTGCAGTTCTTAACTACCATCTCCTCGGATCTGTCTGGTTTTGTGAGGATAAGTTGCCAGAGAAAAAGGAGGGAGTTGATAGGGACAACCTGCATCCCCCAATTAATATTTTCCATTGGTGAATATTCATTGTACAGGAATTAGATTGGCAAGGACATTTCTTAAAGAATCTATACATGTACTTTGATAATAGTCCCTCCCAAGTACCTTTCCCCCATCCTGTATCTGTGTTTAGTATTATTCCTCTCGAGCAGTGGTTTTCAACTTTCTTAACTGTGATCCTTTAATAGTTCCGTGTGTTAGTGAGCCCCAGCCCAAAAACATTGTTTTCATAACTATAATTTTGCTACTGTTTGAATTCTAATGTAAATATCTGTGTTTTCTGTGTGTGTCCGTTTATCATGTGAATGCATGGTACTGGAAAAAGCCAGAAAGGGGTGCTGGAGCTCCTGCAATTGGAGTTACAGGTGGCTGAGACCTGCCTGTGTAAGTGCTGTGAATCAAACCTGGGACTTTGGCAGGAGTAGTGAATGCTAACTATTGAGCCATTTCTCCATCACCTATTTCTGGAAATTCCCAAACAGTAAAATTGATACACAGTGGCTTACATGATAGTCGTTCAGTGGGTAGAATTCACCCTTAACATGTGCAGACCTGACTCAGTCCTCAATACCACATAAACAGAGCATGGTGGCACATGCCAGTAATCCCAGCATTTGGGACATAAAGGCAGGAATTCAAGGTCATCTTTGGCTACATATTGTATTGAGTTTGAGGCCAACCTGGAATATACAAAAAAAAAAAAATAAATAAAAAATAAAAAGAGAGTCCTAAGGGCATAAAGTCAAAAAATAGCTTGAAAAATATTGTGGATTGTGTATCAAAATTTACACAATAAAACTATTATTTTCCTGGTTTTGCTTGGGATGTTCCAATACTCTTAATTTTTAAATCTGCATTTGTTACCGATGTTTATAACTTTGACTTATTTTCCCTAGATATGGTCTTCCAAATTTGTATTATAACATTCATGAGAATGAGTGGATTTGTCTTTGTGATTATTATGTATAGATCAAGAACAAACCTTGTGCATAATACCGTACTACAAAGTTGTAGGATTTTGAATAATTAATACAATTTAAAAACCAAATAATAGCATAAACTTGCATTTCCCACATTTGGGAGTGGGTGAGGCAGGAGGATCATGAGTTCAAAGCCATCCTAGACTGAACAGTGAGTTTGATATCAGATTCTACTATATGATGAGATTCTATCTCAAAAACAAAAATACATCCATTTAAGCTTCTGACATATCACCTGTTCTCTGTGTTTTTCTGAGCTACTTCCTTGATTCCCACCTGCCACACTGTTTTCATTCAAGATTCTATTGCAGTCTCTTTACTGATCTCCCTGCTCATATTCTTACTTCCTTATAGTTTGGCTCCCACAAAACTGCTGCAATAACATTTCTAGGTGCAAATTTAATCATGTTTATCAGACTCATCTGTTAGGGATACAGGAAGAGAAAATGGTGCTCTTTGTCACACATTCTACTTTAGTCATGCAGAACTGCTCAAGTCTTTGGATGCATCAAGTACCTCAACACACTCCGGCAGATAAAAACGAGTTAATCTTTCCCAGACAGTATTTGCTTACAATTTGAAGTATTGTTAAAAGCAATCTGCGTCCTCACTTAACAATAGGGCTTTATTATTACCACTTCTTTTTAGTGTTTTTTTCCTTTAAATTAGCAAAGACATTCAAAGCTGGGGCTATTCGACTCATTAATTAATAGCTGCTTTTGTTTCCCTGGTCCTCAGGGTGCTCTGAATAACGACTATTAGCTGCTGCCAGCTGTGTCAAATTCATCTGCTTTAAGCACTGCAAGGGCACCTTAAGGAAATGGCATGTCAACTTTAGCTGCTTGCTGCTAAAAAATAATTCAAATTCAGAAGGCATTATTCCAGTTGTAACTGTTAGTTAGTTTTAGGAAACTTTTAAGCATCACATGCTTTTATGAATCATTATGGCAATCATTTTCACCTGAAATAAGAGGGCATGCTATTTCAGATTCAATGAAAAACGAGACTATACTGTGATTGATACAAACAGTTCCTGCATCAAAACATCATTGCATCATTCTGGCTATAAAGCAGGCTGCTTCTGCCTTCAGCCAGTAAACACCCTCTCATGTGGGATTATCTGCTTGTAGATACCTGCTTTCCCTGTTGTCCATGTGACTGCAAACTTAGAACCATGATTGAGGACTTTCAGGTGCCATTTCAGGAGTAAGAAATGGCAAAAGCTAGCCATAAGTACATCTATTACCTGTGTGGCTTCAATCATGGGGGGGGAGTGTAGTTTCATTAAGTTTTAGACAGAACCTATTTCAGTGATTGACACACCTATGTGCAGAGCTGAGCAGGAACAGATGCAGACATACAAAATGAAGGCAGAGATGACAGGCTTTAACCATGGGTTTAGTTACCTTGTGGGTCCAGGTGAGGACTACTTTTCAGCAAAGCGGTTTTTCCACGATAACTGCTAGGCATGCATAGAGTTTACTCCTCTAATCGACTTACAAATGTTTATTTTAATTCATTCATATGAAAGTCAGTCCTCTACAGTTATTTGCCTACACACTTGTCTTCGAGAGTTTGAGATCCCAGAAGCGAAACACAGGAGATACAGGAGAATTTAGGGGGAAAAAAATAATAACCCAAAGAAGAACAAGTTTATGTTTTCGTTCGCCTCTTGTCTACTCTTTTCACCCTGTCAAGACTTGGGACAGATTGTACCCAGGAACTAATGGGTAAGAAATACAGTTGGGAAACTAGCAGTCCTTCCGGCCCCCTGTTTTGGTGTTCGTGCCCACAACAGCGCCTCCTAGGGACTCAACCTCCAACAGTGGGGGTGCGATTTGTGGCCCAAGCCTGACAGCTCGGGTCACCGCGGCAGAGAAGTTTGTAATTCCCAGAGAAAAGCTCCTTTTGAAAAGAGGGAAGGAAGGCTTAATTTGGCGTTGGCTTCAGGACCAATGACGCACTTCCCGTCTTTGTGGCAGTCAGCTGCTCCGGAGCTGGGAAGTTGACTCGGCCCTGATTTGCCGAATCTCAGGCTTCCTGGGGATTTAAGGCCCTTATTTGGAATGGGGCAAGGGAACAAATTCGCCTGCGCGATTCGACCCTGACTTTCGGCTCAGAGACAGCATGAAATCCGGAGGAGTCTGGATCTTCCCGGCTCAATTCCAGTCCCGAGTTCCCCGAGACGGGTAGAGCGTGGGTGATGGGTTGTGCTGGGAGTGGAACCCAGGGAGAGCATCCTCTTGTCAGAGGCAAGCATTCCGCCGCCGAGCCCTTGTTTTTATTTCATGATATTGGGCATTGAAGCCAAAGCTAAGCACCATTCTAGCAGTGAGCTAGACTTCTAGTCATACCATCACTCTTATTTCATAAATGTTATCACGAGGTAGCATTTGCTTCATAAACTTTTTCTTTGTTGTAAAATAAACTACAAGCACCCCGACATGCCATCCCCGGATTTTTGTTTCTGTTTTTAAAATTATTAATTTGTATTTATGTGTTTGAGTGTTTCACCTGAACGTGTGTGTGTGTGTGTGTGTGTGTGTGTGTGTGTGTGTGTGTGTGTGTGCAGTGTGTGGTGCCTGGTGCCTACAGATGCCAGAAGGTGTGCGGTGCTCTGGGTAACGTACTAGAATTACAGTACTAGAATTAGGGACATTTTGTAAGCTGCTATATGGGTGCTGAGAGAACAGGGTCATCTGCAAGAACCATTGAGCCATCTCTCCAGACTTTAATGCATTTCTAAGGATTATTTTCCTATATCACCATATTATTAGTGGGCACAATTAAGAGTCAGGAGCATTCCCTAGTACTATTTAACACCTACTTTACACTCAAATCCTCTCTGCCCCCAGGAGTTGTCCCACAGATTTCTTTTGCAATTGATTTGTACCAACTAGAATGTAATTGTGGGCTACTTGGGTGTATGTAGTTTTAGAATCTCTTAGTTATAACCCCACCCCTCCCATTCTTCCCATTCCATCGGCTTGTAGAGATAGCACTGGCTTTCCTGTAAATTATCTTCATAGTACTTAATCTATTCCTCTATTTTCTTGTAATTGTGACCCGATAGCCTTTGGGAATTGTTTCTACACAGGTGGTTGACGTAATTGTTTTTCTGTTATTGCTAAGTATATCAAAGCCAATTGATGGGAGATGTCATCAGAATGCCGGCCTGCTCCCCGGTAAGAGAAAACCACGTGAAAATACATAGATCAGCAGAAATGGGTTAATACTTAAGACAGAGCTAGCCGATAAGAAACTAGTACTGGGCCAATAGCATTGTACCTAATACAGAGTCTCAGTGTGTTAACTGGGGCTGGAGGTGGCGGGACCAGGCCTGGTGGCGGGAGCAGACCAGGCAGTGGGGAGGGAAAAGCCTTACTCCTTACAGCCAATGGGGAAAAGAATGTTCTTATACCTTCTCTCATGTTTTTAGTTCACCGAAGGAGGAAAATTCAAACACATCAAACTGCAATAGGCCCTTAGTAAATACTTAGGAAAATATTTCCTTGTGGATTGCAGGTAATCCATAGAAAAAATATTAAAATTGTTCTTATAAGAATATACCTTGAATACACGTTCTTCTAAATTACAGCCTTCTTTGAGTGTATTATAATTGTATCCAGGAGCTATAAGCCTGTCCCAGATTCATTGTCCTCTTTTGAATGAGGAAACTGCATTTTCAAAATTTACACTGTTTCTCCTTTCAGTTGTATCTGTTTTTCAAAATTATATCTTTTAGGAAACATGACCACGTCTTTCCTAAGTGGAGGTCTTTCTAGATTAACTGGAATATCTTCCATTCTTATGTCCAACCATCCTTCTGGCTTCTGTTTCCCCCATGCCCAACTCATTACAGACCTTCTCAAGACACAAATCCAGTCTTTTGATCAATGATTCTCAACCTGTGGGTCAAGACACCTTGGGCAAATCTCTACCTCCAAGAATATTTACATTATGATTTATAACGGCAAAATTACAGTTATGAAATAGCCACGAAAATAATTGTATGGTTGGGGAGTGTCACCACAACAGGAGGGACTACATTAAAGGGTCCCAGCATTAGGGAGGTTGAGAAGCAATGCTTTAGAGTTTCCCTGTTCATTTATAAAATTTAAGCTCCTGTGTTCTTAATATGCCTTGCCAGCCCCCTGCTTTGCCACTTTCCTCTTCTGACTCAGCTGTAGACATCCCAGCCTCCTTTCATTCCTTTGGCTTGTAGCAAGGCCTTTGAATAGTCTCCAGTGCTCTTCCATCCTCAGCCCAAATGCATAGCTCACTCCTTTTTGCACTTAAAGATTCCACTTAATCGAGACCCAGACCCCTCCTCCTCCCCCATGGATTTCCATAAAAGAGTTTCAAATGTTTAGCTTTTTATTTCAGTGTAATGAATCTTGTATGTGTGTAGGTGCGCACACATACTCCCTGTGCTTCAGTGGAAACCACAGGATGGATGCCTTTTAGGAGTTGGATAGTTCTCAGTAGCTAATTCAGTTGTGAGGCATGGTGGCAGCCACTTCTATTGGTGGCATCTGCTGGCCCTCTAAATGAATTTTTTAACCTCCTATATCACACTTTAAAACAAACAAACAAAAAACAAAAGTAGTCAGAGACCTGTAAGGGCAGAGACTGCATCTTCAGGAGCAGGGAGACCAAAGCAGTTATTTACCATTATTTGTGTGCTTCCCTAATAAATACCTGTTAATCATTTATCTGTGTCTCGTGGACTCATTTAAACCCATCTTCAGTTACTTCTACCTAAAGCTACCATATATTACCAGTTATTTCAGTCACTACACTTTGAGCCCCCACCCTTCCTTGTAATGCATTTTATTTCAAATTCTAACAATAATCAAGAAAAAGTATGTAAGCATACAAACTATGCAGTGAAAAGTATACTGTTTCCTCTTTTTGTTTCACAGTTACACTGTATCCTCCATTCTGTATTTCCTTTACCTGTAGCTGATAGTGTGGTGTAATAAATATCACTGGGTCTTGGGGCACAGATGAACAAGGAGGGTGGAACATATTAATATATTTGCTGGCAGTTGTAGAGTGGCCACATAATTCTACAGGTCTTAAGGTAGGCCCACCCATGTGTTTATCAGCTTCTGCATTTTTAGCTGGTCTAGGGTGCTGCCATTTTCGGTCAGGTGACTTAACTATTCTTGCATCTCATATTATCTGAAGACTTGCCTGGTCATAACCTTATGACAGTTTGAGATGGGGGAAAAAGCAAACCAAGCCCACAAGTGCCTTTCAGGTTTCAGACTTGCCAATAGCACGCGAATCTTGTGAATTGGGAATCTTTGGGAATCTTGCTGCTGCTTAGAAGACTCTCAGGAGAGTTTTTTTTTTTTTTTTTTTTTTTATGTCAGTCAAGACTAGTATAGCCATCTGATAGCATAAATAAGGCTGACAGACCCTTTTACGAACAACCCACTTATGTTGCTCTCCAGCTTGTAATGAGAAAAATAAAGACCTCAACTAGTAAGGGACCCCTAACTCTAGGCTATGTGACAGGAAGTAATGAGCAGTTCCCACAAGAAGAGGGAAGCCTGAGCTCATCACCAACTGTGTAAACATCATTCCCCTCTCCATTGTCTCTTAAGAAAACTGGGAATCAGTTGTAAATCCCCCCCAGACCCCAGGATGTCCTTAAAGAAACAGGGAACTAGATAACCTCTCCCAGACCCCAGGATGTGTTAATCAACCTTGCCTGAGCAGACAACAGATAAGGCTCCTTTGCTAAATACCCTTTGTCTTGCAATTATCTTGTATGGAAACTTTGTAACCTTGTGCTCTAAGAAATTTCTGTAACCAGGGAAACCTTAGGACATGAGATCAGGGGTCTCACAACCCCCTTCCTGTTCTTTGCTCTTTAAAAGTGCTTTGCATTTGTAATCCTGGGCTTCAACTCTGACAGAGTGAATGAAGCCCTAGATAGCTGGTTTTTCGAAATAAACTCCTTCTTGTATTACATTCTGAAGTCGCTGGCTCCTTGAAGTTTTGGGGGTCTCTTAGTGAGCATAGCACATCTATTACAGGAAGCTTTAGGTCTTTATCACATTGACATCCTAGGTGTTCCATACAGAGAATGATCCACAATAACCTTTCAGTTTTGAATGAATGAGTTTATTAAATACTTAGCAAGCAGAAGTAAAGGAACAAAACAGAAAGCAGCTGATAAACAGTAGAATGTCAAGTCAGAGAGGTCATCCAGCAGAAATGGCTGGAGAAGCATCAGTCAGGGTCTCTACCTTTTATTTTTTTTTAAAATACTTATTCTTGTGCATGTGTATGATGTGTGTATTTATAAGTCAAGACATGTATGCTATAGTGTGGTATGGGAGTACAATGTTTTGGGAGTTCTTTCCTTCTGCCTTGTTGAGACATGGTCTCTCTTGTTGCTTCTGCTTTTTCTTCATCCTCCATGCTTGCTGGCCTGTAAACTTTCAGACAATTCAATGTCTAGTTTCCATATAAGTGGAAAGAGTTTAGGGATTACAAATGTGAGCCACTGCACCTAACTCTGTGGGTTCTGTGGATCCAACCCAGGTTATCAGGCTTGCATTCCACACAATCTATTCCTTTAAAAAAAATTGCCATAGACCTTAGGAAGTCACTTGATGCTTACTGGATCAGTTGCACAGCTCCCCCCAGTTTGATTTTATCACTTGGTTGATTCGATTACTTGTCCCATTCACTGTGAGAGTCCTAGTGATTTGCTTATTGAGGAGCAGTTTTATTAGTCCGATCTCAGATCCTTGCCTTGAAGGGATTGGCCACCCTAGTGAACACTTCATGCTTCATAGGTTTCTTAACTTTTTGACACGAAGTCTTTAAGGAGATTAGATTAGGACCAGGAGTTATCAGTCAGGTCTTTGCTCCTTGTACCTCACAGAACTAGTTTCAAAATGAACTTTTCTTGTAGAGATGATGTCCCTTCCTTTTAACTCAGGTTTCTTGGCAACATTATCAGACAGCTCTATGAGTCCATATCTCCTTTTCTAATTGATCTTTTTATTGTCTTATTCAATCTTGCTCCTCAATAGCTTTTCCACCTGGCTAAAAAGGTCCTGTTATTTCTCCCCAGTAATCATTTGCAAAACATTAGCCATGTGGTGTAGTTTCAGATCTTTCAGTTTGTTGGACCACTACTACTCATTAAGATTTGTCCGCTTTGCTCATTTGTGAGCTAAAAACACAAAAGTGGCGATAGTCCCAGAACCATTTACTCCTTAGAAACAGTTAACAGCATTTTGTAGATTCTTACAACTTTCCCATTATATTCATCATGGAGAATATTCCATGATAGCCATGCTTTGGTTTCAAAATGAGTGAGTTTATTAAATAATAAGCAAGCAGAAGAGCACAAAACTGCACACAGCAGATATGAAATAGCAAGAAAAGATTAGAAAGGACTGGGGAGGCCAAGTCACACACACAGTCTGAATCAACAAAGAAGGACCCAGGAAGAATTTCTTCCCTGGGGTGAGACTGTCATTTAAACAAAAATCACACTAATTTGTTTCTTAAAATTCTATTTTATATTTATTTAACTGTATTGAGTGTCTTGGCCTGCATGTGTGTGCCCAATCGTCCACAGTGGTCAGAAGAGGGTGTTACATGGAACTGGAGTGGTTGTGAGCTACCATGTGTGCTAGGAAGCAAACTAGGCTCTCAAGGACATGGCAATTCTACTGTTGGCTGTTTTACTGTTCTCTTTTCCTCTTGCCCCCCAGGGCTGGAGGTGAGTCAGCCCCTATCCATCCATCTCCAGACAAATGGTCTTGAAGGATACTTCTAGACAAACATGCTTGGGCCTGATGTGGAGGAGCCAAGCTATCCCTCCAAAACCAGCTTTTTTTAGTGAGCTCAAACAGCATATGGCAATTTACTAAGGTAAATTATATTTAATAAGGTATATTACAATAGGGTTTACTTGTTATCATGATGTTTCAGCTAGTTTCCTCCAGTGGAGAGAAAGCAAGAGGGGAAATGTCATAAAGCTTTTCAAGGAATATTATTATACAGAAGTTAGATACCATCATTTCTGTCACACACATTTTAGTAGAAACAGCCATCAAATACAGCATGTGCACTCAGGGAGGAAAATTGGGTTATCCTTTTTACCCCCCACCCTTTTATGTTCTTTCTGGTACTAAGGATCCAACCCATAGACTTGTACAAGTTGAGCAAGGGCATTTCAACTAAACCTCTATCCTCACCCCCCTTTTAAATTATATATTTTGGAAGACAAAGTCTCACCAAGTTCTCCAGGCTGCTTTGAAGTTGTGATCCTACTCAGCCTCCTGTGTAATTTGGACTTCAGTCCTGTGCCATCAAACCCAGCTAGATCTCACTGTTTAAAGGGTGATGTGAAGGGGAGACATCATTCTGTAAATATGTTTCTCATATTGGTTAACTGAATAAAGCACTGTTGGCCAATAGGAAAGCAAGACAGGCGGGACTAGGGGGACAAGGGAAGATTTGGGTAGTAGTAGGGAGGAGATTCAAAATGTAGGACCCGAGAGAGAATAATTCCGGACCCTCTCTCCAGTAAGATAAGATCACATGGAAATACTTAGATTAATAGAAATGGGTTAATATTTAAAAACAGAGCTAGCCAGTAAGAAATGCTAGTAATAGGCTAACAGCTTTACTTCTAATACAACGTCTCTGTGTGTTATTTGGGGCTGGCATGGCGATGGGACCAGGCCGGCGGGGGGTGGGGTGAAGACCTATTGAAAATGGCCACATCTTATTGGCTTACCTTTTTTTTTTTTTTTTTTTCCTGCTCTTGGTGGGATATAGAACTTTGGTCTTTCCCTTGAACCATCTTTCTACAAAAATTTTCATATGACTCCACATAATGTCTTGCATTAATCATTAGCCTGGGCTCTGGTGGTTCTTGAATAAACTCACAGGCCCTAAGGCCCTAGACAAGGGTCAAGAACACTCTGAAGGGCCCTCAGAAGATGTAATGCTTTCAAGGACCAAGCAGGAGTCAACAGCCAACCAGGCCACAGTGACACAGCTCAAATGTGACTCTTTCGGCCTCCACCAATTTCAAGAACAAGTTAAGGATGGCACATGTCCATTCAAGGGAGCTCTGGTGGCTCTGAAAAGGGCTAGTTAGGATTGCCATTCTGGGGCCAAACTTTATGGGTTGAAATTAAGCATTGCAGCTAAGTAGCTCTTGATAGTAGACTAGCTAGGCAAACTTCTGATGCCTTCAGTTCATGCATCTGTGACATGGAAACATCTAAGTACCTCTCGTGAAGAGCTAATTCAAGTTTTAACAAGCTAATATGTATGAAACACTTAGAATAGTGCCTTTAATGTGGTGAATATTCTGTTGCAACTGCCTGTGCATATCCTCTCTGTGAGCCTTGCTTTTTCTCTGGCCATTTCAGCTGTAGAAATGTGGTGACCTCTGACATCCCTGTTTAACTCATCCTTACTTTATATAAACCTCAAGTTTTGCATTCCTGGAACGTATCTTTCTGATATGGATCCATTTATTATTGTTCTGGTATTATTCCAGGTGGTGAAACTATACTTTTAAATTCGGGGTAGATATCAAAACAGGAAATCTGGGAAAAGAATCAAAACATTTGGAGGGTAGAAGACCACAAAGAGATAGACGCTCCTCTGGATTCTAGGTACAGAGAAATTCTACCTATAAGAGGATGGCTAGGCAGCATCAACACCCTGCTGAAGAAAGACCGTACAGATGTAATGAGTGTGGGAAAAGCTTTACTCAGAACTCCATCCTCATTCAACACAAGAGAATCCATACTGGGGAGAAGCAATATGATCGTGAAGAGTGGGAAGGCCTTCAACCAGAAATTAGGCCTGAATAAACATTAGTGGAACTATGCTGGAGAGAAACTTTATTAATGTAAGGAGTGTGAAAAAGCCTTCAGTACTTGCAGTGATCTCATTAGACATGGAAGAATCCACATATGGAAAACCCTATGGATGGGAAGCATGTGGGAAGGCTTTTTGTCTTAGCTCCCACCTTGGTCAACATCAGCGAATACACAATAGAGAGAAGCACTATCAGTGTATTAAAGTTCCAGTGATGATTGAAGGCTTCTCTCCATTTATCACTTTAAAGAAGTCAAATCAGATATGGTGGCCTACACATGTTATCCAAGTATTTAGGAGGGGTGAGGAAGGATTGCCACAACTTCAAGGGCAGCTTGTTGTTGTTATTGTTTTTGTTTTTGAGACTCTGAATGAAAAAGGGAAGAAGGGAAAAGGAGGCAGGGAAGGGGAAGAAATGAAGAAAGAGACAGACAGAGAGACAGAGAGACTTAATCTACCTAAGTACCCAAGTAACAGGAAATAAAACACATTCTGAGGACCTTCTGTGGAATAGATTTGTAGCAGTACTTTCTTGTAGAACTATGTTTGGATGGCCAGCCCCCAATAATGACACAGAAACTTATTAATTGTGAAAGCTCGGCCTTTAGCTTAGGCTTGTCTCAACTAGCTCTTATAACTTACAGTAACTCATTCATAATAATCTACATTCCACCACCTGGTGTTACCTCTCTTCCATCTTGTGCTTCTTGTTTCCTGTCTCTGTCCCCTGAAGTTTCACCTAACTTCTTTCTGCCTAGCTATTGGTCACTCAGCTCTTTTTTAAACCATTCGCAGTGACAAATCTTCACACAGTGTAAAGAAATATTCTGAAACAAGAATGAATGAAACATGGATATTATTAAGGCTTAATTTGCCTCTCAAGAGGACTGCATAGATGGCTTGGTGGTTAAAAGCACTGACTATTCTTTCAGAGGAACTTGGCTCAATTCCTAATACCCACATGGTGGCTCACAACCCTCTGTAACTCTAGTTCCAGAGGATCTAACACCTTCTTATTCCTCTTTTTTTTTTTCTGAGATAGGGTTTCTCTGTATTGCTTTGGAGTCTGTCCTGGAATCTAGCTCTGTAGACCAGGCTGGCCCCGAACTCAGATCCACCTGCCTCTGCCTCCCGAGTGCTGGGATTAAAGGCATGCACCATCACGCCTGGCTTACATCTTCTTCTAACCCCCATGGGCACCAGGTACTCATATGGTACACACACACATATGTCAAGCAAAAAGACTTATACACTTAAAATAATAATGACAAATTACAAAAAACAACAAAAACAAAACAAAAACAATACAAAACAAAACAAAACCCAAAGCCTTTTGTGGTGGTTTGAATGAGAATAGTCCATATAGGCTCATATGCTTGAATACTTAGTACCCAGTTGGTAGAACTGTTGGGAAGGGTTAGGTGTAGCTTTGTTTGAAGATGTGTGTCACTGAGGACTGGCTTTAAGTTTCAAAGCCCACACCATTCCTAGTTGGCTCTTTGCCTTGTGCTTGTGGATCAAGGGTTAAACTCTCAGCTACTGTTCAGTGCCATGCCTGCCAGCCATGCTCCCTAAGATAATGGTCATAAACTGTAAACCTCTGAAACTGTAACCCACAATAAACACATTTTTTAATAAGTTGTCCCAGCAATTGAAAAGTAACTAAGATATCGTTCTACCACAGATACATACATAATAAAATAGGTCCTGAGAGAAAATTGTGTCTAAAGCACAGAAATGATGTAGGACCTTGTCTTTAGTCTAATCCACTCTATGAGGCTTCAACACTATGGAGTCATGGTTCACTCATTCCAAATGTCTCTCACTGGATGAATAATCTAATGACCCCAATCCAGTCTCATTCATCTTAAGGACTTTAACATGTTTTTTTTTTTTTTTTTTTTTTTTTTTTTTTTTTTTTGTCAACCCTAAACTTGCTTTCTTCTCAAGATAACTCTATTGTTACTAAACTTGCTTCATTACCTTTCTCCTTTTGACTTCTTCCAACTTGGACATGATCTTGTGTCAATTCACTATCTACCAGGTCTTCTCACAACTCCACAACTCTTGGGATTTCTGAGCAAAGAAGGACTTAGCATCCCTTAGTTTTATAGTCAATCTCTGAGGATAAACAAAACAAAACAACAACAAAACCCCTCAATTTCATTGCACTTGAACTAATTTGTGTGGGATCCACAAGGAAGAAAGCTACCATGAAGATGGGAAGTAATATTTGACACAAGTAACTTTACCTGTGCAGTAACATTACTACACAAGCACTGGGCCATGCTTGTGTAGAAGTCAAAGGGCGGCTCAGTAGAGTCACTTCTTTCCACTTTCCTGTGGCTTCTGGAGTCTGAACTCAGACCACTGGGCGTGGGCCATATACTCTTCACCTGCTACAGAGTCAGCTCACCATTTTATTTGTTGTTTACGATCTGGGGGAGGAAACACATGAGTCCCTGGGCAACGTGTGGCAGTCAGAAGACAATTTTGGGAGTTAGTTCTCCCCTTCCATCATGGGACCCTGGGATGAAACTCAGTTATGTCAGACCTGCATGGCAAGTACTCTTATCGGCTCAGCTATCTTGCTGGCTTTTTGTTGTTAAGATTTTTTATTTTTTTTAAGTGTGTGTGTGTGTGTGTGTGTGTGTGTGTGTGTGTGTGTGTGTAATGTATATGTGAGCTCAGGTGCCCAAGGAAGACGGATGTGTCAGATGTCCTGGAGCTAGAGTTACAAAGAGTTGTGAGCCACCCCAAAATGGGTGCTGGGAAGCAGACTCCCATCATTTGAAAGAGCAGCAAGAACTCTTAACTATTGAACCATCTCTCCAGCCTCCTGATGCTCTTTCTTTTTTGAGACACAGTCTTACTCTGTAGCCTAGGTTGGCCTGGAACTTATAATGTAGCCTATGCTGAGTTTGAAATAAAGGCAATCCTATTTTCCTGCCCAAGCCTCAAAAGTCCTGGGATTATGGGCATGAGCAACCATACCTGGCTCAATTAATTCATCTTTAGATGATATTATGAACTCCATCATGACATTAAAAACCTTTCATTATGAAAATCTGAACTCCCAAGAGCTATGGTGCATTAAGGCCAATATGGTGAGGTCAGGGTCTGGGAGTGGGAAATGGGGAACAGTGAGGTAAGGTAGGATGGAGGACTGGAAGAGAAATGTGAGGCTGCTAGAGGCTGCAACTCTGAAATCATAGAAGGGCTGATACATTAGACTAGTTCAAAGTGTTTGTAACATGAAATAATAAAGTGTTTTTATTCTTACAGGCACTGTGAGTCATGGTTTGAGGCATTTGATGCTGAATATACCTACAAGCAAAAGGACAGATTCCCATGCTCCAGTTATAATTCTATGCTAAGTTAGTGGTCACATCTTATAGTGGAACTCAAATGAGTCCTCACTAACTTAACTAAAAATTTCACTCCTCTTTCCTTTAGTTTCAAGATACTTCTGTTTTAGGGGTTGTGGTATGGCTTAGTGGTAGAGTGTACAGCAAGGCCCTGGGTTTAGGACATAGCACAAGAAGAGCATGAGGAGACAGCACAAGCAGGGGGAAGAAGATGAGAAGAGGAGGAGAGGGGGGAAGAAAGGGGAGGTGAGCAGGAGGCGGGGAGAGAAAGGAGAGGAGAGGAGAGGAGAGAGAGATCTATATTAGCTAAGAATTATCTGTTTCCTTAAAATGGATAAATGTTAGCACAGAGAATCTCCATACCAGGCCTTGTGTGTGTGGTTAATTGACCCACTTTTCCGTACTCCCCCAGGTTGTTGAAAAGATAATGGCTTCACTGGAAGCCAACCATCTGCCTGGGATCTGATCCTTCCCTTTCAGCTTTAGGAGTATCTATGTTACACTTCATGTATGCTCCTAACCAACACTTATGAAGCCCCTACTACCACAAATAATTTCTCCTTATCAGATTTCCTTTTGATCCTTTTCTTGTTCAGGCCTCCTAACGGAGGCTGAAAATGCCCTGCCCATCTTCCCTAAGTCTTCTCACAGCTCTGACAGCTCCTTCCCAACTGGCAGGGCAGTTTCGCTGTCACCTAGATTCTGTCTTCTGGTTTCTCCATTTACACTTCCATGTAATGTAAGGGGAGAGTGATCAAGCAGGGCAGAATAAGGAGATGCTGGAGGTCATTGTGCTACCTTGAGCTTTTGCACTTGTTCCATATTGGCAGGACATCCTGGCCCAGGCCTCTTATGACCACAGAAGAGAGGCACCTGGTCTGTGTTGTTCCACGGAAGCTGACTTCCATCCCCTGGCTTTTCAGCCTCTGTCCACTGTCTTCTCATGTCCGCACCACTCAGGACATAGATTTACCTGTTAGGTATTCTTGAGTTCTTTCCTCCTTGTACCATTTCCTCAGAAGTGTCCTGGTCTAAATTAACAAAATCATTAGTTGCAATTCTTTTGCTAAAACAATACATTAATTAACAGTTGTTCCATAAGTAACAACTAACCTATAAATTCAGAAAGAAATAAAAGAAAATCATCTCTAGGGGTATTGAATAACTATTAACAATTAAAAGCAACCAAAAATATCAACATAAATTTTAGGAATGAACATATGTAATCCTAGAAAATGTAGCATAGGGCCTGGATGTGGTGTGTACACCTTTAATTCTAGCACTTAGGAGGCAGTAGAAGGCAGACCTGTGAATATGAGGCCAGTACAGTCTACGTAGGGAGGTCCAGGCTAGTCAATGCTACATAATCAGACTCTATTTCAAAACAAAGAAACAAGTGAACAAACAAATCCAAAAGAACAGCCCCTAACACACACACAAAGAGAGGAAAATGTAGCATAGTATGGGAAGATAATAAGAAAGGCCAGCTAGGATATCAGATCAGGCGAGAGAGAGGTCCCAACAGGGCACAGCACATTTAAGCCAAATTAAACATGGACAGTAGTGTTCTCAGTTAGGAGAACTTCTTTAGTGGCATCTTGCCTTGCCAGAGAACTTGCCATAGTGACCACACCCCTTGGGCATGGTTTCAGGTGCAGTCATGACCCATTATAATGTAGAGGAGGGGCTGCCTTCCAGTCTCTTGGGTTCCAGAGATCATCGGAAGGGCAGAAACTGCATCTTCTGGAGCAGGAAGGCTGCAGCGGTTATTTATTCTTATCTGTGTGAGTTCTTCCTTAATAAACAACTGTTTATCATTTATCTTGGGTCTGGTAAACTCATTAAAACCCCACTTTCAAATGGCGCCACCAACTTGGGGCAAGAATTTCCACGTAAAATGGAGCTGCAATGGCCTTTCTAGTCTCACAGTCTCGTGTAGGCTATGGTGCACAGATACTGTGGCCATCAGGCTTGAATACAGCATGACGATTCCCACCATGGCACACAGAGGCCACTTCTCCAAGCCACAGAGCATGCTGTATGGTAGATTTAGCTTTCACTCATACAAAAAAAAAAAAAAAAAAAGAGTTATGGGCAGAGTACAGAGTGCTACAAGCTGCTTGATGGCAGCATAGACAAGTGTTGAGGTGGTGAGCACAGCTCCCAGTGCTGGCGGTAAACGTACCCAGCCATGTAGGGAAAGCCAGCAGCTAATTTTAGTCATGTTGTTTAGCTGATAAGACTCATGTGGTCAGAAAATATACAGTAAAGACTGATTCAGATGTGTTTAAAAAATATACATAGGCTGGGGAGAGGCAGAGAGAGGCCACCAAGAGATGCCATGCTTGATTACAGGTAATCCACAGCCTCGTGGCAATACATAGATGAATAGAAATGGATTAATAATTAAGACAGAGCCAGCCAGTAAGAAGCCTGAGCCATCAGCCAAACATTTTATACTTAATATAAGTCTTTGTGTGTGTATTTGGGGCAAAGCAGCTGCGGGACCTGGAGGGACAGAAACCTCCGTCTTCAAATGGCACCCAATCCATGAAGCAGGAACCTGAAGGACTGTCCCAAACTTCCTCTGGGGTGAAAGGGATCAGGCAAAGGCACTTATGGGGCTTTTTCTGAAGTATGAAAGGTTATCTGAAAGTATCAAACTCTATGAAACCAGGATGGGAATGAAAAGGATGCAAAGAAGTCACTGAATTAGTGAGTGTATAGAAACACAGGGAGACTTATCAGCTCTATCAGCAGAAGACCTTATAACTGGGAAGGGGGTAAAGCAGCAAGGGCTATGGTAGGTCTGTAAGCAGAAGCCAAGAAAGAGGGCAAGAACCCACAGCATATGTGGGCTCTCAATGGCCAAGGATGCTTGGGGTCAATGATGGGAAAAGAAAAGTACAAATGGAGAAGGTGGGACCCTGTCCTCACTTATTGCACTCATGGCCTCCAGCTGAGTTGAATCCCCATAGAGCCTCCTCTGAGCTAGGTGGGACCACCCCTCTGAGGCAAAGGCCTGGGCTGTTTCTTCCTCAGTTTTCACCAGCATCTAAAAGGAAAAGAAAAAAGTGGATGAAGAACAAACAACGGTGAGTACTAAGAATTAAGAATGCACCCCACAGGTTCATAGATTTGAAGGCTTGGTCATCAGAGAGTTAAGCTACTTGACAGGGATTTGGCCTTGTTGGAGTAGGTGTGGCCTTGTCGGAAGAAGAGTGTCACTGGGGGTGGGCTTTAGTGCTTCAAAGGCCCAAACCAGTCCCAGTATCTCTCTTCCTGCTGTCTTCAGATCCAGATGTAGAGTTCTCAATTATTTCTCTAATACCATGTCTGCTTGTATGTTGCCGCCATGCTCCATCCATGAAGACAATGGACTAAACCTCTCGAACTGTAAGCTAGCCCCAATTAAATGCTTTCTTTTAAGAGTTTCGCTGGTCATGGTGTCACTTCATAGCAATAAAATAGTAACTAGATAGAAGTTGGTCCTAGGGGGTGAGGTATTGCTGTGACAGGCCTGACCACGCTAATTATTGGTGGAATGTGTTCTTTGGGACCTTGGATTAGGAAAGCAGTTGAATGCTTTAAGTAGGGCTTCATGTTACATTTTAGTAGGAGCATGGAAGACAGTCATGCCAAGAGCAATTTATATTATGATGGTCTAGCCCAAGAGGATCCAGAGAAGATGATTAGTAAGTGGCCTAGAAATAGTTCTTGTGATACTTTGGTGAAGAATGTGGCTGCTTTCTATCCTTGTCCCAAAAATATGCCTGAGGTTAAATTGAAGAATTTTGGATTAATAACAGATTTCAAGACAGGCTAGCACTGATTCTGTTGTGTGGTGTTATAGTGGTTATAGATATATTAGTAATTATATACTTCATTATAGATCTTATGCATATCTATAATGAAAAGGAACAAACTGAGCAAGGAAAAAATACAGAATGTACAGTTTGAGGAGAAAAGGAGCACCAGGAAGTATAAAGGAGCTAAGTTCAGTACACAAGGAGATAAAAGTTTAAAGACAAATCCAACTTTAAATGGAATAAAGGGAGTGGTGTCTTTACTGTGAGAGCCCACTCAACTAAGCTTCCAACTTGCAAAAAGGAATTAAAGAAAAGCTTAGGCAGCGAGGGAAACCATCACAAGAGAAAGCTGGTAAAGCACGGCAAGTCTCAGCTGCAGAAGCAGAAGAACTTGGCAGCTTCAGGCATATGGTTCTGGTTTTAGAATCAAGGACACAAGGGCATTGGGGAATCCCCCTCTGTGGCTAAGGAAAGCTGTGGAGGCCAGGCATGTGTCAGGGGTGTCCCTGAACAGAGGCCCAGAGAGGCCACTGTGTGAAGCTGTGAAGTTGAGCCTGGATTTCAATGGAGACCCCAAGATGTTGGTGACGCCAGAGCTGTGGGACATCTGTTAAGGACAGCTACATACCAGGTGTGGAACCAGCCTGCGAGAGAAAGGAGTCAGAGATCTGAAGAACACTTTGACATCAGACATGGAGATAGAGTTTGGAGTTTGGACTGTTGGTTTTTAGTCTTGTTTTAGTACAGTATTTCTTCACTATGGCCCCTTTCCTCCCTTTTGGAGTGGTAATGTATATATTCTGTGCCATTGTATGTTGGATGTATGTGATCTGCTTTTATATTTTTTATTTTTCAGGGCATGATTGTTAAGAGATTGCCATGAGTCTCAGAAGAGACTTTGAACTTTGGGTTTGTGTGTGTGTGTGTGTGCTTTGAGACAAAGTTTCTATGTGTAGCTCTGGCTGTCTTGGAACTCACTCTGTAGACCAGGCTGGCCTAAAACTCAGAGATCCACCTGCCTCTGCCTCCTGAGTGCTGGGATTAAAGGTGTGCACCAACACCATCTGGCTGAATGTGGATTTTTAAATAATGTTGAAACTGTTACAGACTATGGGGACTTTTGAAGTTGAACTAAGAATATTTTTTGCATTATGATATAGCTAGAAGCCTTTGTGGGTGAGGGAGTAGAAGACAGTGGCTTCAATAAGAATGACCTCCATAGACTCATAGATTTGAATGCTTGGTCTTTGGGGGAGTGGCTCTACTTATGAGGGATTAGGAAGTACAGCCTTGTTGGAGTAACTTTGGCCTTGTTAGAGAAAGGGTGTTACTGGGGGTAGGCTTTAAGGTTTCAAAAGCCAAACCAGTCCCAGTGTCTTTCTCTTCCTGCTGCCAGTGGATATGGATGTAGAACTCACAGCTACTTCTTCAGCACCATGTCTGCCTACATGCCACTATGCTCCCTGCCAAGATGACAGTGAACTAAATCTCTGAAACTGTAAGCAAGTCCCAATAAAAAGCTTTCTTTCATAAAAGTTGTGTCTCTACAGCAATAGAACATTGGCTAAGACAAATAGTGTTCAAGATGTTGAATATTATATTGTAAACCTGTGATGCCAGCCTCTCAGGGCACTTTGTGAACATGTGGGAATTTGAGGGTATAGTACTTATGTTCAGCACCAGTGCATTCCACTGCCATTCAGGGATGAGCCAACACTGGGCATCTGACAATGTGTAGGACAGCCCACACAGTAGCAGAACTGTCTCACATGGTGTAGGGCTTTGGCATCCCCTGCCATATCTACTCTGCACCAATACCCATCTACTGCATCAAACCTTCTGAAGGGACAACATTCAACTCACATGTTAGCTATGCTTCAGTGAAATTTCTGTCTGTTTGGTTTCTTATAATTTGATTCAATATTAATTTTCATCTCCTGTGCATATACACCTCTATCCTCTGACTTTCCTGGACTCCTCATATTATTCCTTCCTAATCTATGATCATTGATTATACATTTGTGCAAACATCTAACTACTTTGTCATTTCCTCAGGTATAATCATGTTGAAACCTTTATAGTTTAGAACATATACTTTAAATTCATATATGGATATATGAATTTATACCTATATATTTATGTAAATATATCTCACTGGTTTCTTTGTATCTGTGCCGCTTTACATGTACAGCAATTGGATTTGTATTTAAATTATGCATAAGTAGGTGGCCTTTTCAGACAGGTAAAGTAGTTGATAAGAACATGAAGTATTAGGTCTGTCATGATTAACAAGCAGTCACAGAAAAGCAGAGAAGACAACACCAGAATGGCAGTGCCCTGAGAGGACAAATGGAACAAAAGATTTACATGGGGAGACCCAGCCTGCCCTGTGTCTATCTCCACTTATGCCTCTTTCTCTCTCCATATCTCCGAGACAGAGTATGACTATATAAACCATGCTGGCTTAACTTGCAGTGATCCTCCTGTCTCTAGTTCCCAAGTGCAGGAATTATAGATACATGCCACCAAGTCTGGCAAAATAGAGTCTTATACCATCTTCTTTACTCCTATACCTTGAGATCTGAAATGTGCCTCCAAAACATACAAAATAAGGCCAGGGCCATCAGTGTAGGCTGATAATCTATGACAAAGTGAATGTCAAGGGACTGCACCCCCCTATAGGCTCTCAGGATGAGGATAGTGCACCAACAGAAGGGCAACAAACAGGTCAAGGGAAAGGAGGATCACCACGAAGGCCCCATAAACCTGGACAGATGCTCACCTGGAGCCTATGTGAATTAGACTGGGGCACTGCTGCATTGTCTGTGGAACTTCCTTCCTGGAGACAGGCTACTTTCCAAGGAGCACATCCTTTAAAGAGAGGAAACAAAAGTCCTACGCGAGACACTATTGCTTTTGTTTGGACTCAGTCTCCTAAAACTTCTGTTTCAAAACATCTAAACTAAGACACAGATTTTATCAACTGATATAAAAGTTACTCACAAACATAATACAAATTAAGATCATAGATAGAAGGGAAGGGAGGAAGAAGCTGCTGGTGCATGCTGCACTGGGGGACCATAGCTTACTATAGTCAATCCTTACACAAGACTTGTTCTCTTGGTATAAAACAGGCATAAGCTAGGCAAAAAAAAAAAAACAATGATCAGGAACTTTACATTTTGGAAGTAGCTCTGAATCTGTTGGCCTTCAGAAAATCATTTAAAATGAATTTTGGTTTTGGTTGAAGGCATTGAGTAAGAAGGCTGAGTAGTTAGAGTCTTGTCACCAAGCCTTGGGGCCTGAGTTTGATCCTCAGGATCCACACATGGTGGAAGGACAGAATTGGTCCCCATAACCTGTCCTTTGATCTACCCACATTTGCCATGGCATGTGCACAAGCACCCACCCCCACCATACAAGCAAGATAAATAAATTGTTACAATTCTAACAGTTTGCAATTTTGTGTCATTTTAAAAAACTTGCTTTGATATGGGAATGTACAAAATCACAGAACCTGCTGCTGGTCAAAAAAACACAAACTTGTATTTATAAAAAGAATAAGTAATGCATATTTAATAACTACCATGGTAATTAACATGAATGATAAATTGTATGCTTGAGTATAATATATTATTAATATACCAAGACAACATCTCACTATGTTCCTCAGGCTGGTCTTGAAGTCCTGGGCTCTGGTTAACCTTGGTGGTATATGCCGGTAAAGCCAGCACTTGGGAAGTAGAGACAAGAGGATGAAGTGTTCAAGGTATAAAAAAGGCAAAAAGGAGGTGCCAGGGAGATGTCTCAGTGGGTAAAGGCTTGCTGCTGATGGGAGATGCCATTCTGTAAATATATTTCTCATACTGGTTAATGAATAAAGCACTGTTGGCTAATAGGAAAGGAAGATAGGAGGGACTAGGAGACAAGGAGGAAAGAGGAAGTAGTAAGGAGGAATCAAGATGGAGAGTTTGGAGAGAGCAGGACGCCAGCCGGCTCTCCGGTAAGATGAAAGCATGTGCAAATACACAGATCAACAGAAATGGGTTAATAATTAAGATAGAGCTAGCCGATGAGAAAGTAGTACCTGGCCAACAGCATTATATCAAATACAGAGTCTCTGTGTGTTATTTGGGGCTGGCGCGGTGGCGGGACAAGACCAGAGCAGCAGGTGGGCAGAAAAACCAAACTCCTTACATGTGAACCTGAATTTGATTCCCAGAACTGACACAGTGGAAGGGAGAAAATTGAATCCTGCAAGTTGTCTTCTAATGTTCAGACTTGTGCCATGGCTCCTGTGAGCACACAAATACACACATATATGAGGGGACACATCTTTAATCCTAGTGAGTTGCAAGCCAGCCATGGCTACATATTGAGACCCAGACTAAAAAACAAAATAAAACAAGCAAGCAAACAGAAAACCCCAAACATCCTCCAACCAAAACAATAACAGCACACAGACACAGACCCAGACCTAGACCCAGACACACACACACACACACACACACACACACACACACACACACACACACGGTGTTGTTGTTGTTGTTTGGTAGTGGTGGTGCACAAGATGATACTTTAATTACCTTGTACACAAAAACAAGAAAGAAAACCTTGAGGCTAGAGACAATCAGTTCTCTTCTAAGACAACCATGTATCTATCAGTGGCTTCCTCCCAGTGGCCTTACCAAGCTCACCCTTGAGCACTCACTGCTCTCTTCTGGGAGCTCTGGAGGGTCACATGTCAGGGAAGGGATGCCAGGCTGTAGGAACTGGAGGCCCTGAGACTCCAAAGACGCTCCATGGTACTCTCTCATCACTAGGTGCATGTCCTGTTCCTGAACATAGAAAGTGGCCTGGAGATAAAAGATTTACCTTGAAAAAGTTTCGTGGTGGGAGCCAGAGACTCTTATTAGGGAACATAGAACAAGGTCCATGTATCCCTCCAAGGAACATTCAAGAACTGACACACATTCATTCAGCCAATTAGCACAGCAAACTCATCCAGACAGGCCCTCCTCAGTATCTGGGGATTCACACATCAAGGCAGGCAAGACAGACGAAGGACCTGCTCCCAGAACACAGTGATTAGATGCATGCTTGACCTATAGGCAAGAATGTAATGAGTGACTAGGGTTCCCACACTGTCTCAAATGTCTTCCACAAATTACAAAGTAACTGCAAAGGCGAAAAGGCAAATTCTCTAGAGGAGAAATCTTGACAAACTCTCCCATGACCTTGTGAGTAAAGGGCAAAATCATCCCTATGTGCCTGGGAAAAGACTGGCAGGAGAACAGACTGCCCTCTGTGGTAGATATCTAACCAAAGCGAACAACTTGGTGATCATATTCAATCTGTAAAAGCATTTCCTTGATCTTTATAAATATATACTGAAGTACTTGGTGGTAAAGGGCTATATTTACAATTAATTATCCATACTTAAGAGGGAAAAGGTCTGGATAAATGTGTATCCCTATGCAAAAAATAATGAATTTGGCTTGCTCAGGAATATGGATGGGGTAGGTGGGGCATGCCATGGAACTAGAGTTACCAGCAGTTAAATCTGCATGAAGAGTATTCAAGCACTCTATACTGTCTTTGCAGTCCTTCTCTCAATTATGAATTATGTCAGAATAAAAGGTTAAGCACCAGCAAATACACTTTCCTCATGCTATTTCTCCCACACTGGCACATTCCTTATTTTCCCCACCCACATGTCTCCATGTTCTGAGGCTAGATTCTCCAGCAATGTTCCTGCCCATCACCACTCTGCAGACAATACATCTGTGCCCAGCCTTGGAGTTCTTTGGGCAGGATGGTCAAGAACTGCTCCAGCCCCAGCAGCTCCAGGCTCTGCTCCTTGCTGTGCATATCTGGCTGCAGCCACTGATGGTGAAGTTCCCGAAGCTGGGCCAGAGCTTCCAGGGGCCCAGAGGAGAGGACTCCTGGTAACAGAACTGCCGAAATCGCAAGCAGTAAAGTTCCTGAGTGAGGGCCCTGCTCTCCTGTGAGTTGCCTGGCTTCTCCCAGGTGGGATCCACCTTTGCTGTCATAAGGCTGTCTTCATTCTCAGGAGTGGAACCTGGCAAAGCTTCATACATGTTGAACTTGGAAGCTGCAGTAAGGTTCATTTGCTTGGTCTGTGAGTCAGAAATGGATTGCTAAATGAACATCTACAATGTAAGAAATGAACAGGACACTAAAGCCAAGAGTTTCAAGACTCTATGAAACATACTTTTATTTTTGTCTCCACTATGCCATGCCTATACAGTTCAATGCATCAAAATCATATGTTGAACACTATAGGAGGTGAGTCCACAGGTAAGGGCTATGCCACGAGGGATGAAAGGCTAACAGTAAGAATGACTGCCCAGGCATGACAGTGCATGCTTGAAATCCACTACTGTGGAGTAGTCAGCAAATAAATATAGGGTGCTAAATATAGAGACTCTGTTTCAGTGAAACCGAAAACAGCAAAACCTCCTAAATTAATAAACAGTAAGAATGTTTGAGTGTATTACACTTAAGCTAGAGAAGAGGGATAATTTAATACATGGGGAAACCAGACAGCTATCTTGGCAGAAACACATTACAGTTCAAAGATTGATATGCATTAAATGTTTCACTTTATGTGTAGATATGGTAGTGTTCTTCCAAACTTTCCAATCACCAAATGCCTTCTGCAGTAAGATCTTGCCATGCATACCTCCTATGTCTCAAATCTGTGCTGGCCTAAAACTTGCTTTGATAAACCGAGTGTGATAGATACGACACAGTAAAAGGAAATGGCCCTCTAGCTCTTGAGACACTAACATAACACAGCCACACTGTGAAGAAACACAAGCTGGTTATAGAGGTCTTTTGGGACCAGGACTTCTAAACCAAAGCCTAGCTGGGCCTAGAGCCGAGATAATTTATTAGCTAACACAGCTACATGAGTAACTCCAAGTAGGACCAGCAGTAGAACTGGGCAGTCGATTCATAGAACCCCAAAGAAAATGTTTTCATTATTAAGGTTTTATTATTTAAAAAAAAAATTGAACAACAGATCTGCAACATCAGACACATAGCAATTTCTCTATTTTTCCCTCATCTCACTCTCTCCTTTTGTGATCTCAATTTCAGTGTATCTGTTTCAAGGACATGTAGATAATTTTCTGGCTTTAGCTTGCCTTTGACTCCAGACTCACATCTTCCAGTGCCAGCAGGATGCCTTCAGTCTCATGCCTCTCCTGCATCATCACTTCATCACATATCAAAAGGAAAGCAGAGTCCTCACAGTGGAGCTCATTATATAATTCTCCATTCCTATTGATGTCAGCACTTTCCATGCATTTAGGCTTAACATTGGGTCCCAAATAATCAAGTTCCACTAATTATTTCTACAAAATGTCTTACAGGTATCCCTTCCTTCCTGCTCCTTTCATTGCCACTTTCATCCACTATTACAATAATTTTGTTTCTTATTTCTGACCTTTCATCATTGGATTAATATTTCCTAAAGCACAATTTTGATCATACTTCAACATGCCTCCTGTGTTAGTGTGAAATACATTTGTTATTTGCTGTTTTCTTGTAAGTAACTCTTAAAATTCTTTGGGTGGGATAAACTGTAAGTTAAATTGATGACCACTGAACAATTATTTAATCAATCATGCCTATATCATAAAATCCCCATTAAAACCCAAAAGGGCAGGGTCTGTGGCGCTTTCAAACATTTGGAGGTTGATGCCTCCACAGAGGGCATGGAAGCACCACGCCCCTTAATCTTATTCTAGGAAATACAAGGGCACTTTCTGCTTCATCTGTATCCTTTGCAACATATTTTATATTATGCTTCCTGAGTCCTGTGAGCTCTGGGAGGGGTGGTAAAAAAACTCCGGTTTCCAGCCATTGGGTCAGAAGCATAGGCAAGATAAACTGGAACTTACAATTGATGTTGAAAAATGGGAACTAGCCTTATGTCTTGTATACTTGAGCCTTAACATATAGGATCCATCCATCTACATTGAATTAAGGGCCATCAAATGATGTTTAGCAAATAATTGCTTGTTTGCTGGTGGGGGCAAGTCTCTATGATCTTTTGATGTCTGAGAAGTCTTTCACTCTGACTGTTGCAGTGTTAAAGAAGAGTGAAAACATTGTTTATCCTACAAATTGCCATTAAACATATGGGTGGTGCGGGGAAGATGTAGGAGAGACCACCAGCATCAGTACCACCACCGAGTTTCAAACACGTCTCCTTGAACTTCAAACTCGCAGAATCTGATCTTACCTTCGTTTTACTTTTAGTTTACCACCAATTATATTCACCAATTATATTAAGCGCCCAATTATTTTCCACGTGTAAAGTTAATCCTGGAATAAAAGAAGTTAGTTCCTACCTACAAGAAAACCATGCACATCTCAATTCCTCATTCATAGCATGCTAACATTTCCCCTCTCCACTTTGCACTGGGCCATCCTTCCAATGTAATTTCCCATTGGCATGTGACCTACTCAGTATGTGTGTAATCTTCCGTGGTCACCCTCAAACCTACTGGATGGATGAGGAAAACTAAGCCACACAGGTGGCAGAGCACAGGGAGGTGTATGCACTCCTTTATCCAACTTCTATTACAGATATTACAGTCATCCCTAACTCTAGCAGATCTCGGAATAGACTCTTCAAAGGCAGCACGCACCTGGTACCCAACAAAGACTGAAGGACTTCTTGACGAATGTAATACATGTACCTGAGGTGCTTTAGCCAGGGCTCTAGCGTGCCCAGACTCTGTGCTACGACTATATAAGCCAGCGCCTAGCGCACAGCAGTTAAGTACGTCTGTTTGCTGCTTTAAAGTTTAGGGAACCTGTGCAACGAGGATGTGCCAAGTGCCAAAACGCGGAGCCAGGAGGCCAGAGCGCCACAGCCTGGCGGTGCTGCTGTTAGTCTGAGACCGCGATGATGCAGTTCGGAGGAGTCCAATGGGATGAGGGACAGGGGGCACTTCCTGCAGACGGAGCGGGGCACTTCCTGTAGATGGAGCTGGAGCCCCAGAGTCAACTTCCGGCTGCCGCTGTGCACTTCAGGAGCGTGGTCCCAGGCTCTGATTCTCTGGTGGAGTTGGCTGGGCACCAGCCTCTACTGGTGGTTCCGAATCCCAACCACGTGTGCATTTCACAAACCATTTCAACCAAAATCCTGTGGGATGTACCTGAGGGAGAGCGCTTCCTTGACTTACTGACTGGGTTCAGTTCCCAACAACTAGAGAGGAAGAGTTTCTTCCCTAGACTGACTGACACCCGTAAAGACAAAGCTGAGCTACCCTTACCCGGCCTTGTGCGGAGAGCCACAAGAGTACAAAGGCACAAAGCCGCAAGGTGAGGAAGTATACAGATTTTATATGCGTGACAAGCCGCAGGTAGCATGAATTCAAGAATTAACCATATTTATTAACACGTATTTATTTTCTGTGTGTATGTTCGCAGATGGGTAGTTTGGAGGTCAGAGGACAACCTCACATTTTGTTATGTAGGTCCTAGGGATTGAACTCAGGTTGTCAGACTTGGCCGCAAGTGGCCTTACTCAAGGACCCATCTCCACAGTCTCCCTGTTTAATAAATTCTCAGAACAATCTTTGAAACATTTTGTTCAGAGAGTATATTAGCATTTGAAGCACTTACGGAAACCACAATCTAATTTTGCACTTTAGTTTTTTTTCTGCTAGGGTAGCCTGGAATTTCTTCCATAGCGGCTTTAAAAAAAGAGTCTGTATGCGTGCTCATGAGCACGCACAGGTGCGTGTGGGTGTGCCGGCCAGAGGTATTCTTCACATTGATATTTAGACAAGATCTCTCACTGAATCTGGAGCTCACTGTTGCAGTTTCACTGGGTGGCCAGCAAGCTCAGGGATCCCCACACCTCCAAGGGTATTATAGTCGTGCACTAACTACCACCTTTACCATTTACACGAGTCCTGGGAATCTGAACTCAGGTTCAAATGCTTGTGTCAGGCATTTTACCAGGTGAGCCTCTCCCAGCCCCCATATGACTAATTTATAGACATCCCAACAATAGTACTTCATTGTATAGGTTACAATATATACTGACTATATCCTCATTAATATAGACTTAGGCTGTATTCTTTATAAGCAATGTTATGGGAAACACAATTCAAAATCTTTACATTCTTTTTAAAGCTTTAATTTTATTCAAAAATTCCTTTGAAACTTTATAACTCTTTACAGACTGTTTATAGTACTGTCAATATCAATATTTTCATAGTATTCTCTTTATACTATCAATAATTAAATTATGTTTTTACATTGTTTTAAATATATTTGTTGGGTAAATACAGCACACAGAAACTGACAAAAAGTAATGTACAATTAAAATTTTGATAGTTCTCTAACTTTTAAAGGCCATGCTGTTTAGGAGTAAAAGGAAATGTTAATAGAAAAGCCAAAAAGAAAAGATCATCACTTTCACACAACCAGTGATAAATGGTTAATGAGCATGTAAAAAGATGTTCAACAGTAAAGTTTAAAGGAAGTTCTTAAATAGGCTCTATTTACTTAAGGACAGCTAGCTTTCTTCTGAGGTTTAGGAAATACAAAAGTGTTATAGATACTTACATGCAGGTTTTTGCATGGACACAAGAGGCAAACATCAAGGAGATTCATCAGATTCTAAGACTTTTATCTTGGGAGTGCTGGGGCCTAACCCAGCCCATGCACATGCTGTGCAAATGCTTGACCACTGAGATATATCTTTAGTGCTTGTGTTTTGAGATAGGGTCTTAATATGTAGCTCAGGCTGAGTTTGAACTTGTGGTCCCCCTGCTTCAGTCTTCTATGCAACACAATGCCAACTTCAAGGTTGTTTTTTGGTTGTACAGCATTACTATTATTGTAGGGCTGGAGAGATGACTTAACAGAACATACTACTCTTACAGAAGGCCAGAGTTCAATTCCCAGCACCCACACTGTGCAGTTCATTGCCTGTAACTCTAGCTCCCAGGGAGATCTAACAACTCTGGCCTACATGGACCGACCCCTCCCCTAACATAACTTAAAAGACATGTATCTATAAAATTACTAAACAAACAAAAAACAACACAAATTTTTATCATAATTCTAAGTGCATGATAGTATACACCTTTATTCCCAGCATGGGGGCAAGAGCTGAGGCAGAAGATAAGCTAATTACGAATTTATAAAGATATGACATAGACAGCTACTGTCTCCTCTCCTATTTGCTTATATTCTGCTTGCAGTGGAAAAGCCATATAACTGCATCTTCTATATATAGGAAAACTGAGTGGATGGTGATACCCAATCTTCTATTATACTCTGTATCTGGATATTAAAGGCAGGATACTACCCAAAGAGAAATGCCTGTCATCATGTAGAAAGCCTGGAACAAATATCTAAGTAATTCAGAATACATAGGGCTTCAAATTTTACATTTTTTCATTAAGAATGAGATATCCTATCTATATGCTTCCTTATTAAACTGAAAAGAATCTGTTTTAAATTTTAACATGAAGCTGTTTAGGTACTGACCTCAGTATATAGCCCTCAAATTATTTGGGAAAAGTATCCATGACATCAACTTAAGCTTGTTTGTAAAGGCTGAAGAAAAAAATAGGTTTAGCTTTGCATGGTTTTCAGTATTTCAAAGCACTACATTTACTTCTCTTACACATTGGTTTCCCTACAGAAAATGGTATCGTTGCTTCTAGTCGGCTTCCTCAGTCAGACAGGCCAAGGACTGCTAGGTGTAATTCTGACATCTATCTCCCCCTTTATCCCTTTAGCTCTGCACAAAACAAGAACCTCTCCTGCTTCCTTTTAGTTTTGGCCTAAGATACACATGCTAAGTAAATTTGGGGAAAGCCGCTCACAGGGGGCTTACTGAGTCAAGAAGAACCTCTTTTTAACCTTCTTTTGTCCACACTTTGCATGTGATAGTTATAACTTCAGCAGTCATATGGCCTTAAAAACTGACAGCATGGGCTATGATGATGGAGCCCAAAGGCCAGAGATTCAGACTGTAGGGATAGCATGCATCATCTTTGACTCCAGCCTTTTCTATTGAACAAGAAAAGTATTTGTAAACCAAGTGGAGCAAAACCAAGTTGTAATCACTACAAGGGTCCATCTATTTTCCCAGAACGGCATGACTTAAGAAGCCTTTTTCTCGGAGAACTATAACCTGTGCTATTCCCAACCCAGAAGCAATGTCTACCATTCTGGTAATGTGCCTGGAAAGACTCCTCCAAGCTTACTTTTCATCACTAGCATCAATATGACAAAATGACCACAATCATCTTGCCAACCCTAATTTTAACGGGGCAAAATTATTTCAAAATAAATATCATTTAAAGTTAGCATCATTGGCATCAAAGGGAAAAAGTCATTTTCCCCAAGGGACATTCATTAAAAAGTGTTTTTCAAGCAGTCACTGTAATGGCCTAGAGTTGCCACATAAGAAAGCTGCTGCTTAGATTCAACACAGGACATTCAAATGACTCATAATGAGTCTTATGCATAGTTTAAGGAAAACTTTGATTTATAACTTAAACAATGTTGATACTGTGGTTCAAACAGGTAGGAAATGTAAAAAGACACGAGCTAATTCATGAGGGGCAGACTCCATAGTTAAACAGCAAAAAAAAATTCTGAATACACTTTCTGAAGTGTTATCACTGATAGTTCATGGGTAAAGTGGGTATAAGGCCACCATGTGGGTGAAACCAACAGAGAAAATGTTTAGCTAACCAATGTTAAGACTTTTGAGAATGTGTATTTCCAAGCAGTATCAGATTTATCTTGGGCTTAATTTTTAAAAACTTGTGTATGTGTGAACATATGTGGATCATTTGTGTACGTGAGTCTGAGGAGGCCAGTACAGGGTATCAGATCCCCAGGAACTGGAGTTACAGATGGTTGTGGACTGCTATGTAGGTGCTAGGAACTGAAAATGGATGGATCCTCTAAAAGAGCAGAGTGTTAACTGCTGAGTCTTTACTCAAGCCCCTTGGGATTTTCTTTTTCAGTGTGTGTGTGTGTGTGTGTGTGTGTGTGTGATGTTTGCATGTGTGGGTATTTATGTATATGGGTGCATGTGCACTTAAATCAACATTAGGAGTCTTCCTTGATCATTACACCAACTGCTTTCCAAATCCAAAGTTTGTTGATACAACTAGTCTGGCTAGTATTGCTCTAAAAATCCCATTTCTGCCTCCTGAGGGGTGGACCACAGGTGGGCCACTATACCCGTTTGACTTCTACATGGGAGCTGGGGATTCAAAACATTGTTCTTACACTTGCATAGCAATTGGTTTAACCACTGGGCCATTTCCTCAGCCCTCTTATTTGATAAGAGTCTTTTGCTTTAGTACTTGCAAATATATCAGTTTGCTCATTCTCTATAAATCTGTAGGCACTTGACTTGTTGATTTAAAAGATTTCATTCATACAGAAGGCTATTACTTAGAGATAAATAATCTTGTACTTAATCACATTAAAAGCTTTGAGATGTCCTGTAGTGAAGAACTGTTTAACTCCAATCCCACAATCTAAAGTGAAATTATTATTGTCTAATTATGGCTTTAAGTAAAATAAAGGAGAGGGAAGCAATGGAGGCAAACAGCTTCCAATTTGGCCTCCAAGAATTCTGATGCCATGGTGACTTTTTACAAAGCACTGTTTGCTTGTCAAATAACTTTCTGATATCAGAGAAGCTCATCAAGCCACTTTGTTTTTGTGGTGATGTCTCTGATGCTGAAAGAGACCTGACTTCTGCCTGAAAGCTTCTTTTGCATTCACTACACTGGTAGGGTTTTTCTTCATTGTGGATTCTGACATGCTGATCGAGGTGTGAGTTTAAGCGGAAGGCTTTCTGACATACTTTACATTTGAAAGGTTTTTCTCCAGTGTGAATCCTGTGATGTCGAATAAGGTCTGAAGTCAAACTGAAGGCTTTCCCACACTCATTACAATAATGCCTTTTGAAGCGACCATGGATTTTCTGATGGTGGGAGAGGAGTAGGGCCTTACTAAAGACTTTTCCACAATCCTTGCATTTACAGGGCTCCTCCTGATTGTGAGTTTTTTGGTGTCGATTAAGATGAGAGCTTCGCCTAAAGTTCTTTCCACAATAGATACACAGAAAGGGTTTTTCTCCAGTATGGATTCTGAGATGCTCCAAAAGACCTGCATTCTGGCTAAAGACTTTTCCACACTCTTTGCACTTGTAAGGCTTCTCACCAAGATGGATTTTCTGATGTCTGACGAGGTGTGAACTCCTCTGAAAGACTTTCCCGCACTCGTGGCAGAGGTGACCTTTTTCTCTAGAGAGGACTTCTGGATGTTCAGTAGGAGTAGAACTCTGACACACTACAGATTCACAAGACTTTTCTCCTGCATGTGCCCTTTCATGTTCAGTCATGTCTGAGTGCTGGACAAGTCCCTCCTTAGTTTCCAAGCATTGGCTGCTAGCTTTCTCCTTGGGCATGGCTGGTTGCTTTTCCAAGTGGGCCTCAATGGGTTCAGATGTTGTACAAGATGATTCTATTCTTCCACAAGAGTCTGTCCTTACAATGAGTTTTCCATGATCATTCCTTGTTTCCTTACCTGAAACATTAAATATATATATATACATCACTACTTATTTCATTTCTGGTGGTCAGGAAAGGGAATCTGCAAATAGGAAGAAATATTTAAATCAAGTCATGTGTATAAATTTAAAAGAATTAAAAGAAAACATTTCATGTGTATCACATGCACACAGTGCCCATGGAAACCACAGGAGTATCCAGTTCCCTGGAACTGCAGTTACAGATGTTCGGAACTGCAATGTGGTGCTGGAAACTGAAACTAGGTCCACTGCTAAAGCAGCCAGTGCTCTTAACACTTGAGCCATCTCTCTAGTCCCCCACAAAGTTCTCACACACACACACACACACACACACACACACACACACACACACACACGGAATGGTTTATAAGAAACTGTGATTTTGATTTTTAGTTTCTCTTGAGGAAAGGTTTCAATATGCAGAACAACGTGGCCTAATATAAACCCTCTTCCCTCAGCCTCTCAAGTCCTGAGATTTATAGTCTTGTGCCAGCTATCCAGCTTGACATCCAAGAAATAGTTAACTATGATTGGCTTGGGGGAAGGATAAAAGTCATGGTGGGAGGTAACTTACTTTAAATGTTCTAAATTGTATTATATGATATATGTCACAGACAGAAGCTACTAAGCATGACTGTATATTCTTGATCATGATTTGTCATATGGGGAACAAGAAACATAAAACTGTAAAACTGGGTCACCAGAGACAATCACAGCACAAAGGGATGGTACTTTGAAAACTGAAAATGTGTTGGCATAGTGACAATTTATCATGAGTAGAATGTAATCTTAGGAAAGTAGTTTAAGTCCTTATCAATAAATCAACAGCGCTAAGACCACAAGACCTTGAGAATAATGAATCTGCAAAAACATTACATTGTTGAAATATGAAAGCTGGGTGGTGGTGGCACATGCCTTGAATCCCAGCACTCAGGAGGCAGAGGTAGGTGGATCTCTGTGAGTTCAAGGCCAGCCTGGTCTACAGAGCGATTTCCAGGACAGGCTCCAAAGCTACAGGGAGACCCAGTCTCAAAAATAAACAAACAACAAAAGTATCTCCCTCCAAGAAGGGAACAGAGGTTCCTTAACCTACTCATATGTTGCAAGTTTTTCTAAAATACTAAACAGGAAAGAAGACAGCTGATGTAAGCTTTAGAAATAAGAATAGCCAATCATTAGTAGATACTGTTTACTGAGGGTTGGGGACTGTAATAGAATCAAAGCACAATACAAAATCCTGCCCTTTAATTGTGGAAAGAGGAAAAGAGAAGTAAGCCAGAAACTACAACCTGATATAACATAACTGTACATGTGGAACACTGACCCAGATTCAGAGGAAGGATAAAGGGAGAGCAGGGGAGTTGAAAAAGTAGGGAATATAATGAATGAGGCAGAAGAGACCTAGAAGAGAGAAACTAGAAGGAGGAAATGGGCAATGAAATAGGGCATGTCAGAAGTGCCTGTGAGTGGGAGGCACAGGACATCTTGTTATTGAACTGGGGGATAGGGGTGGGGTGCTGCATCTCTTTGTTCCTCTCCCCAACATGGCCACCATTTTTAGATGTCAAAAAAAAGGAACAGCATTACCTAGTTTACTAAGGGTTTTAAGGAAGGGGAAACAATACATTTGTATTTAAGCAACAGGAAAGAAAAAGAAGGTAACTTAATGGAAATATCAAGAAGACACTTTGGGATTTCAAGCCAAGACTAGTCTACATATTTGCCCAGGAAGACCCTATGTGTACACACACACACACACACACACACACACACACACACACACACACACACACACACACACACACACAAAGACACTAAATGGGGAAGGGAGAAAGAAAAGGGTTGTATCACACTAGAAAGAGAAAAATACACCGATTAGAACAGTAGCAAAGGAGAACCCACAACAAAACAAAACATCTAACAAAAACAAACAAAAAAACCCACACCAATTAATCGCCCATCACTTCCATTTACAGTGACTTGAAGGAGGTAAGAACATAAGGAAGGTCCAGGTCCAGATCCACTCCTCCTTGGTGTGTTGTTGATTTAAATTGTTTAGAGTGGTTGATCTTTCAATTCTTGACTGTAGTACTGACTTAAGTTTATGGTATATACAAAAAAACTCACTGTCTAGTGAAGCTACAGTGTGGATTGTATATATAAGTTATGCCACAACAGTTTTGATAAAATCAAAACACAAAAAGCTAAGAGTGCCAAGGCAGAGAGCACTGTGTGGTCTACAATACCTCAAATTCGAAAGGATGCCATTTAGTTCTTACCCTTCTCCTTCTCAGGCTTCTGCACCCCATGCTCAGGCAGGACCAGTTGCTGCTGCACTTCTTTGGGAGGGACTGTCCCTCCAACCAGTACAGTCTGTCTGCTTCCTTGGGTTGGCTCCTAGAGATAAGTACAGTTAATTAGGAAAATGGTTTACAAAGACCAGCTTCGGTGTTAGAAAAGAGGGGATGGCAAGGGTGAGGTGAAGCTGATACTGAACAGCAGTGAGCAGTGCCCCTCCACTGCTGTGCTCATGTCCACCTATGTGACCTGGGGGTTCACTTCTTACTTTCCTGCAAAAGGACACCTGTACCCCTTACCTTCTGTTGTCCTGCTTCTTCACGGTCTCGCTGCAAATCTTCTAGTATTCCCACCAGGTCCTCCCCAGTCTCTGGGTGGTGCTCGAGCACCTGGACCAGCAGATCTCTTGGCAGGATGGTCAGGAACTGCTCCAGCACCAGCAGCTCCAGGATCTGCTCCTTGCTGCGGGTCTCAGGCTGCAGCCACTGTCTGCAGAGCTCCCTGAGTCGGCGTAAAACCTCTCGAGGTCCAGTGCTTTCCTCATAGCGCAGCTGCCTGAACTGTTTGCTCAATGGTTCCTGCCCAAGGCCTTTTCTGTTTCCTTGAACTTTGAATCCCTGTTCCCAAGCACAGTAGTTTTAACAGTGGCTTAAAGCACAGACTCATCTCTTTTGCTACCTTAAACTTTGAGTCAGATTTCTACTTAGCTCTGCATGCATGCATATATATAACCTAGTCATTTAAGGAGTGTCTCTCTGATAATTCACAAATAGCTTGACAGTCTCTAATTTATCTAGCCTTGCTAGTACCTCTACTCCTCTTCTTTTCTTTTCTTTCTTTGAGACAGGATCTCTCGCTGGCCTGTAGTTTGGTTTGTAAATCGGGCTGGCCCCAGAGAGATCTACCTGCCACTGAGTGCTGGGATTAAAGTCCTAAATCACAATGCACAGCTTCTAGTCCCCCTTTAAGGCTAATGTCACCAAGATAAGAATAACTAAGTCCTTTTCAAGAGACTAAGAACTTTGCCGACAGACCACCCGTGCTAGGATCCACAGGCACCAGCATTGGCTGCCTCAGCTGTAATGATTCTGTTGGAGCTAGCAGGACCTTACAGAACCAGCATGAAATAATGACTGATCAGTTTGTCCAAGACAGACTGACAAGGCTATGTATGCTATCTGCCTCTCTTCCTCTCAGCTTTTGTACATTTAATCCTGAAACTCTAGTCAGGGCCCTAAGATAGGGATTAGGGCACCATTGTCCTGTTTCTTTCCAATATGGACATGCTAAGTAATAAATTCCTTTCTTATTTCACTACCACTCCACCTCTCTCACTAGACTGAGTGGCAAGTCACTAAATTTAGTCTGTTAGGACCCCCAAGGTCAGACCTCTGATTCCATGAATAGGAATGATCCCCTCATTCATTACCTGAAGCTCCTCCTTCAGACTCAGAGGAGACAAAGAGTATGCACGCTTGCTAGGGTGAATCTGAGAAGAGGTATGTGTGGAACAGAATATGATCAGAACATGTTGAAAACTCTCAAAAGAACTTTTAAAAAGAAGAATGCACATGAATACACACTCACCAAGGCCAGTGCCATCCCTTGCTTCAGGTACTTTGTTTTGGAGAACTTTCTTTTGAGTGTATCCTGAAGGACACTCCTAAAAACAGAAGTCACAGAAACAGCAATGCTAGCTGTGATGTTATTTTGTTTATGCTCTAATAAATAAAGCTTGTCTGAGGATCAGAGAACAGAGCTAGCCATACTAGTTAGCCACAGAGGCCAGGCAGTGGTGGCACACACCTTTAACCACAGCACTCCAGAGACAGAGTCAGGTGGATCTCTGTGAGTTCAAGACTACCCTGAGCTACATGAATTTGATCCAGTATAAAAGAAAAAAAGAGCTCCCACGAAGGTGGTCCCAGCATTTGGGATCACACATCTCTAATCCCATCACTAGGGAGGTGGAGATAGGAATGATATAGCTGGAGGAACATAAGGTGCGAGGAGACAGGAGCTCATGACAGTCAGTCTGAAGCAGACTGAGGCAGCAGTCTGAGGACAGGATCACCCCTTTGGTCTGAGCATGGGTAGAGGTAAGAACTCTAGTGGCTGGTCACTTCTCTAACCATTCAGCTTTCACCCCCTAGTTTTTATTATTCCATGCTACAGCAACAAATGATCTTTCCTTAGGATAGTTTTCTCCAAAACATTTATTCCAAAGTGTATATAAACAAAGTGAGAAAACTTTTATAAGGATACCACACAACCTAGCTACAATAGTAAGAGGTTTGAAAAAAAAAAAAAAAAAATCACCAGTTTTTGTTTGTTTTCAAGATGGGGTTTCTCTGTGTAGCTTTAGAGCCTGTCCTGGAACTCCTCTGTAGACCAGGCTGCCTTGAACTCGAAGAGATTTGCCTGACTCTGCCCTCCCAAGTGCTGGGACTAAAAGGGTGCACCACCAATGCCCAGTTTGAAAAACTTCAATTTTAAACTCTCAAAATAAACAATTGAGAACCACAAGTGAATGTTAAAACCACTGGGGCAAAAGAGAGAAGAACAGAATGTTCAGTGTTAACTACCACACTGTGTAGCTGCAAACATGACCAAATGATCAAACTTAGCAATAAGATACCAACACCAACTATCTTATCACCTATGGAATACTTTTAATAATGGAATACTTTTAATAAATATTATTTATCATGAATTTACGGAGGAAACCTTTTCAGAAATCCAGAACTCTAGTCCATCTACAACAGGGATGGATCCAATTTCCCCAAAACACAGAGCTAATGACACTGGGAGGTTAATGTTCTAGATTAAGGAGATACAACTAAAGAAAACATAGGAAATTGGTGCTTGCATTAAAAACAAAACACCAAACATCTAAAACCAGGCCTATACTCCAATACTCCACAGGCTGAGGCAGAAGGCTTGCATGTTTTGAGGCCATCCTAGGCTACATAATGGGATCCTGCATTCATAAATAATGAAATTTAAAATCTACTACTAGTATTCTTATTTTGTTTGTGATATGGTCTTGCTATGTTACTCAATGCAGCCTCATATATGTAGCTGAAACAGTCCTCTCTGTTTCAATTTCTCTCTCAAGTAACAAGGATGTGAGAGGCTTACACCACCATTTGCTATTAGGAGAGGTTGAAAAAGTCCAAGAAAGTGATGCTTATTAGCAAGTAAATGTAGTTTGGTATTATGGTGCCTAATTTACTCTTGGACACATGGTATGAAGATATTTGGTCCAACATTACTTTAGATGTTTCTGTGTTTTGGGATGAGATTTAATATTTAAATTAATGGACTGTAAACTAGTAAAACAGATTGTCCTTCATACTGCAGTGGGTCTCCCCAGATCAGGTGAAGGTCTGAGAACAAAAAGACTGATCCCCTTTCAATCAAGAGACTTCTTCTCTAACAGCTTTCCAAATCAGATACCAGTGTTTTACTTCTGCCTTCAGCTCTGGAACGAGACTTCTATTCTTCTGGGTGCTAAGCCTCTTGTCTTCAGACTTGAACTAAATAATCAACTTTTTGGTTCATAGGTGTTTGACTTTCACCAGAATTAAATCATTTGCTGTTTTATTTTTGGCATGTTAATTCCCCCTGAAGATCTTACGACTTGATAATCATGAGACAATCTTTATAATTAGTCTTTGACTTTTTTCCTATTCTTCTTAAAATAAGCATTTATTAACTATGCACAACAATGAATTTCATTATGGAGTGTCATACACATGTATTTCGATCAATTGCCCTCCACCCCCACAATGATCCTTTTCCCAAACAGTCCCCCTTCTACTTTCATTTTTTAAAATAAGTCTCTTTTTAGACAACTACTAACCAAAATATAAAAACAGGTCCCAAATATAAAAACAGGTCCCATTTCTTTAAATAACTCTAATGAAGGGGCTGAAGAGATGGCTCCGTGGTTAAGACAACAGCCTACTCTTGCAAAGGGTACCACTGAGGCCTCCCGAACCCTTGCTAGGTGGCTCACAATAAGGGCAACTTCAGCACCAGGAGGTCTGAGTACCTTTCTGGCTTCCATGGACAAGTATACTCCAGTGCACATACCCAGACACATATAGACAATTTAAAAGCCAAATCTTTTTTTTAAAGGCAGTAAGAACTCTAGTACTGGCATAACACATAAATTAGTGGTGACTCTAATTAATCAAATTACACATGTGTTTAGTAATTGGATAATTAGATGAAATATATTATTAAATAGATAAGTAATTATATTAAAAATGTGATTAAATTTAAGAACACAATACACTGTAGTTTAACCTGTCTTTGGGAAGGTCCAGCTACCTTGAGATTTAAGCCAGAAAACTGACCATTCCTTCCTCCTCCTTTCATACTGTTTGTATATAATTAATCAAGTTGCTTTTAAAAAATTACATGTCTGGGTGTTTTGCCTGCATGAATGTCTGTGCATCACTTGTGTGCCTGAAGAGAGCCAGAAAAGGGTGTAGATCTCTTGAAACTGGAGTTATCTACCAATGGTTGGGCTGCCATGTGTGTGCTGAGAATTGAATCTCAGTCTTCTAGAAGATTGGCTAGTGCTCTTAACTGCTTTGTCATCTCTCCTACAGTTCCCAGTTCTTTTGATTCTACAGCTTCATATCCCTCAAATACATCCTTCTTGTAGTTTCTTGATGACAAGGTCTCCCACTTGGACTACTGTAAATCAGCAATCCTCAACCTGCCAGTCTTGACTCCTTTGGCAAAACAGTTACACTACAATTTAGAATAGCAGCAAAATTAAAGCCACAAAGAATCAATGAGAATAATTTTATGGTTCGAGGTCACCTTAACATGAGAATTGTATTAAAGGGTTGCAGCATTAAGAAGGTTGAGAACCACTGTTCCATCTGGTCTTCCTGACATCAACCTATTTCCCACAGTGCAACTGTGATCTTCCTAAGGAGCAAATGAAGCATAGCTCCCTTGTGCATGTTGCACATAATGACTTGCCATCACCACTAAGATCAAGTTTAAAACATTTAATATGGCCTAAACTTTTCTTAAGCTTTAATGAATGGGTTCTTATAAATCTCACTCTTATATGGAAAAAACCTTAAATGTTTTTCTTCTTATTAATGACCAGTCAGTCACACCTCATGTCTCAGCATAATAAACAAGCTGAAAGAGTTTCTCCACCTGCTTTTCACTCACTAATTCAATCTCCATAGAAACCCATTAAGAACTACTTTTAACCTTGTACTGCAGACAAAACCTGACATGGAGAGTTGAGGAATTGACACAAGGTCTTAAGGCTGAGCTTCATATCTTTTGATTAAAAAAAAAAAAAAAAAAAAAAAAAAAACAAACAACAACAAAACCAAAAAAACCCCACAAAAACCAAAACAGAAAACATCAAAAAAAAAAAAAAAAAAAAAAAACCCAACCAAAAAAACCCCAAAACCTGTTTTTAACCCATAGACTTAAAATTTTGAATTTATTTTTCCTTTTCTGCTGTGTGCATCTGATCCAGAAGCCAATGCTGTGGGCTCCATCCAGCCCCAACGCCCACAACAGTCTACACTTCCCACCAGAATTCCTGCCAATTTTCCTCTAAGGGTCTCACTCTGTAACCACTAAAGGCAATCCTCCTGCCTCAGTATCCCAAGTGCTAGGGTTATAGGTATTAGCTATTTCATTTCTGTCCGCCCTCCCATCTATTCCTATTGTGGATTTCCAATTAACAAATGTTTCTCCCCAAAACCAAGTTCCTCACACACCAAGTGCCCAGGTTTCCTTCCCGGTAATATTATTGACTGCGCTCGAAAACATCCTGGTGACCTTGTTATTCCCTAAATAAGGGAAACAATCTCCAGCTTTCGGGCCTAATGTGTTCGCTGTTCTCTCGCGCATGCCTCTTAAAGCCACCTACGTCTATCCATCTATCTCCGATTATCTACTCAAATATTCTGTTTACTTACAGTGGAAACTACTTAAACATGCAGCAGAAGCCATGTGTGGCAGCGCCAGCCTATAAGCTCAGCGCTTGGTTCAAATCAAGGGTATCCTCCGCCAAAGGAGTGAGGCCAATATGGGCTTTACGAAACGTCCTCAAAACTAAAAACAACCAACAAAATAAAACCGACAGAAGCCAGGCGTGTTGGCTCACGTTTGTAATCCCAGGCAGGAGGATATTCAGGAGTCTGAGGTCAGCTTAAGCCATACCGTGCGTTCCAGGAAAAGCACGAAAATGCCTCAACAACAAACTGCGAGCTTACTACGTCCTCAGCTTCATCCCTCTCCCACGCCCGAGAACCGTAGCTTCCGCCACGCACCCTTCCTGGATTTCCCAGCTCCGAGGTGTGGATCGCTTCCGTGTGCCAGCCAGACACGCCGCTCCAGAGGCCCAAGGTTGCCGTTCTGACCCCGCTGGAACCCGATCACCTTACGTCCTCTCGCCCTGGCCGCAGGGTCAGTCACATGTCCCCTCAGTGGTCCAGCCCTGTAGCTTCCGGCTCCACTCTAGGACGGTGGGAGGACCATGACTCGACTCTGTGGTGCCCTATCTGGGTTTAGTTGAAACATTCCATTTACACGAAACAGGCCACTTCATTGGACTATTTTCACATACAGCGTCATTTCTTACGGGAACAGTAAGACTCTCACTGTAACTCCTGCCACCAAGAAATGGAGACAGGAATAGACTCTTTAAGTTGGGCTTTAGTCAAACGCTGGCATGATCATGAAGGCTTCCAAAGAAGCCACCTTAATACCCCACCTCAAACCAGAAGTTTTCTAGCGAGGCAAACTAAGTTAATCATTAGTGCTCAAGTTAATTCTTTGTCCCCCACCTTTTCACTACCGAGTTCCAAAGACTCCTATCTGTGTCTCCCCTCTTGTTTGACTTCTGAACCTAGGCATCCAACAATGCTTAGTCTGGTTAATGTCCCATGGTGTCAGATATGAGCTCTGCAGTCCCCTAGGCCAATGGGATGTAAGGTTAACTCAGAACAAACACAGCATTAAGATGGCTTGTGTGCAGATTAACTCAAAACAAACGAAAACATTTTGTTTAAGTACAGAGTCCTTCCTATAGTGTCTGATACAAAGTCCCCTACCATCGTCCTCTCCCCACCATTCTCCATTATTATCCATTGACTTCGATAAATGGGATACAGTCTGAGGTTCATCTCCAATCATCAGAGTGAGAACTCCCAATAGGAATCCACCTCTTTCATGAACAACTGAAAAGACTTTCGCAAGCTTGTAATTTCTACAGCAGGCACAGATGTCAACACCCTCCTTAAGCCCATAAATATTCCTGGGCCCATTCAAAACTTCCTAACAGGTTTAACTGTGAGATAAAAATTTGGGATCAAATTCTACAGTAATCTGACATGCCTTGGAATACTTTCAATTGCCTGAGAATTGAAATGGTTTCTCCATTTGTCTAATTGTCTGTTAGTGCTTTCCAAACAGTCTCCTCTTTCCAGGTTGGAGGAAGAAACCCAAAAATTTCTTAGCCTGCTGACAGATTTGGGCCTTGCAGGCTAATAGTCTCCTGGTTTCTAGTTACCAGAAAGTCACTGACATCCTGCTGTAACATGTCCCCCTTCAATATTAGGGCTTTAAATCTTAACTAGTAGATGGTCCAGAGATTAAGAGCTTCTGGGCTTTTCTGGAGGACCCAGTTCACAACTGTTTGATTTTTAGCTTACAATAGCCTGTAACTCCAGCTGCAGGGTATCCAGTGGTTCTTCTCATGCCCTGCAGGCTTGAGAAAACTCCCCCCCCCCTCTCTCTCTCTCTCTCTCACACACACACACACACACACACACACACACACACACGCACACACACACACACACACACTTTAGAAAGAAAACTGCTGCCTCTTGACCCAGCATCTATAAGGATCACTTAACCACACCATCCTCCTCACTCCACCTAATCCCCAAAATTGTTGAGTCTGGGTCCTGCCACTCAAAAATGTCTTGGGGAATGTGGCTCATCAGACTGTACTTGCAAAGAGCCGAGTGCAAAGCTTGCAAAACATCAAGAACTGCCTTGAGATCTTATACAAATGCACTCATGAGAGTGGGGCTTCTCCATTAGGCATACATTGGTAATGTGTGAATATATTACAGATAAGTCCTATTTCAGAAAATAACCTAATCCTATTTCTAAAAATTTTAAATTACCATACTGTTTCTTTTTCTGTGCCACTGGCCCTCAGTTAGTTCAGACTTCATGATTTATCTCGGATAGAATTTCACCAGGCCATACCCAGCAGACACTTTTTCCAGAATGAGATACTGGGAGTGTTCCAGAGGAACCTGAAGACGCGGCTGCTGCTAGTCTTCGTGGTGGGGTGGGGGGAGTTTAGTTGGCTGTACTTGGTGGTATCTGGGGATTTGGAATATAGGGGGAATTTGTGTGTTAGCTAAGTTCATGGGCAACATGCTTGCTGAAGATCTTTATAATTGTTTTAAATTATTTTATGTATGTGTAGGAGTTTTGTTTGCATGTCTGTCTATGTATCACTTGCTGCCTGGTGCCTATAGAAGCCAGAAGACATCATCAGATTCCCTGAGGTACAGGTGATTGTGAGCTACCATGTGGGTAATATGGATCCAGCTTGGGAAGAATAGACAGTGCTCTTAACCACTGAGCTGCCTCTCTAGCTCTACATTTTGAAGGTCTTCTAAAACCTTACTGTTATTTCCTCAACTAGTGCTTTGATTCCAAAAGGCCTTTCTTCTCGGAAGATAATGGAGGGTCTGACTCTTCCTACACTCACAGTTTTACACTGTAGGACAATATCAACGGAGAGGGGGTCATGTCCATACTCTTTCCTACCTTTTAAACTTCTTTCTAATGTCAGGGATACTTTGTGAAACATAGATCATATTCACATCACATTTTCCAGGACTTTAGGATCCATATTGGCAATTGCTGATATAATTCAAAAAGTTGCTTCAAGAATTTGGATGTTCTTCATTGGATTTTTTTGTTGTAATATCAGAACTATGCTCAGTCCTAGATTTGGGATCTCTTTCCAAGTCCTTTGAGGATACATCTTCAATACCTTCCTGAATGGCTGTTGCCTGTTTCGATTTAAATCCAGTTGTCTTCGAGGCTGGGGGCTGGAGAAAGAGGGCTGGCCAGGTTGTTTTGGTGCAGTGAGTATCTCTACATGGGGAATGGGCTCCCGAAGTCCGTTCATGCACTATGGATACATACTGGTTCCATTGCTAGAGGCCCCATAGACTGCCCAGTCCTCCTAACTGACACCCATGTTCAGGGGGGCCTGGTTTGGTCCTATGTTGTTTCCCCAGCTGTCAGACTGGTATATATGAGTTCCCACTTGCCCAGGTCAGCTGTCTCTGTCCCAGTATGGTCTTGACCCTTTTGTAAGTCACTCCTCCCTCTCTACAACTGGATTCCAGGAGTTCTGCTCAGTGCTTAGCTGTGGATCTCTGCTTTTGCTCCCATCAGCTACTGGATGAAGGCTCTAGGATGGCATTTAAGGTAGTCATCATTCTTATTATAGGGGAAGGACTCTTAAGGTAGCCTCTCCACTATTGCTTAGATTCTTAGTCTAGTCAGTGTCATCCTTGTGGATCTTTGTACAATTCCCTAGTGCCAGATTTCTCTGTAAACATATAATGGCTCCCTCTATTGATGTATCTCTTTTTTTGCTATTCATCCTGGACTCAGTCCCTCATTTTCCCCCTCCCCCCTCCTCTTCTCCCCTCCTCTTTCTTCAAGCTTCTTCCCTCTTCTCCCCATGCTCCCAATTTATTCAGGAGTGTAGGGGACACTTCTTATATAAAGCAAAAATAAATACATTGTCAACCCAAGATCCCCTTTGATGGTAAAGTATTAAAAGCACCTCTGTAAGAATCTAGCTGAACTTGATATATGGGGAGTTTATCTTTTGTTTTCCAAAGATTCATGTGCTTATGGCTTCATTCCAAGTCTGAGGTATTAGTGTGTTGTGTGAAAACTTTCATGAAGGGTCTAATTGAAGAAATCTAGGTCACCAAGGGCATGCATGCCCTTCAGGAAATACTAGGACCTCAACTCATTTTTGTTTCCTGGCTGCCATGAAGTGAACATAAGTCTGCCAAATGTTCCCTGCCACAAAGCCCTGCCTGTCATAGGCCCAAAGCCAGAGATCTTTGAAAGTGAGTCAAAATAAATCTGTTCTACTTCTAAGCCACCAAAACCTAACAGAACATTTGTAACGAGGTGTAGACTTGCTGTAAGTATTCCTGATGATGTGGTACAGAAGCTTTTGGAATTACTTTGATGGGGGAAGGAGCAGGGTTAGGTTTGGAAAACCAGGCCCTCTTGTGATGATGTTTTGCCTGCCACAGGCCCAAGACAAGCATTTTGCCAAATCTGGGCCAGCAAAATGGCTCAGAGGGGTAAATGCACTTGTTGCCAAGCCTGACAACATATGTTCAGTCCCTGAAACCTGCTTTTGTAAGGAAAAAGTAAAACTTATATGCATATACACATACAAAATAAATAAATGTAAAAAAAAACCAAACAGAAATATTGCCAAGTCTGTTCTTTTTTTTTTTTTTTTTTTTTTTTTTTTTTTTGAGAAATCATGACCCTTTGCCTCACAACTCTTTTAAGGCAGAATTACCGGCCAGGTCCTTCTATGATGGCAACATTCCATGGTGAGTAAGCTGTGGGTATTTAGAAGCTGTAGCTGCTCAGCTGGTTCATTTTCTCAAGCAACAAAGACAAAGAACAGAAAAACAAGTAAAAAGAAAAATGACAGAGAAATAGTTGCAAGACCGTTGATAAGAAGTTAACTTTTTATTACTTTAAGAACTTTTATGATGAATAAGAAATCTAACATTCCCCAAATAAAATGGCCAAACATTAGTGTGAACACTTTACATACATACAAGAACTACATAAAAAGATGCTTAACTTTACTCTTGAAAAGGGAAAATAAAATTAACAGTCAAAAGTCACGTTAATTGACCAGAAAAACAAAGACATAAAGCCTTTTTGAAAAAGTACAGTGTTGGTGGTGATGTTGGTCAATCTTCCTAGGAAGCATCAATGTAGTAGCATCTACTAAAACTCAAAAGCATGGAGATTAAATGTGATGTTTATATTTTCACTTAAAACTATCCCAGAAAAGCCAATTTCTTAGATTTCTAGCCTTATTTGTTTTCATGGTGTGATGTAATTTATAATTACCTTCTTCTAGTTTGATCCCATTGATCATAAATTCTATGGTGGCAGTGGTTAAGGCTAACTTACAGATTTGTCCACAGTACTTACAATACACAAAGCACTGTTTTCCTCTTTACTCAATAAATATTTGTACAGAAAAAATACCTTTCAAGGCTGGTTCTCACAGTTGATGAAAAGGAGTGGCCATACTCTACTTCTGAAAGCCTCCACAGTCCTTGCCTTTGCCTGGGGCACAAGCTTACTGCCTTTCTACCAGTGTTCTATTCATACCAATGCCAAGAACCAACACCTCTTGTTGGCTTGAGTTCATTTCGATTGGCATTAGGTCAGAAGAGTCCCACATGTTCAGAAACACATACAATCATTTACAAACACCTAAAATCATATATATATATATATATATATATCATATATATATAAAATCATATATATATAATCATATATATATCATATCCAAGATGTACTGTTAACTGAAAAGTGTTCACCCCTGTATATAGTGAGGTATAGTTTCTACAAATGGAATGTGCAGATGTACAAGTTCAGCTTTTACCAATTTCCCTCAACTTCCTTTAGGGCAACGTGTAACAAGTTACAACACTGAATGAAGGTATCCTTCCACTTCATACTGTCCTTCCAGATTCTGGAACCCACTTGACACTGTCAACTCTATGGAGCTTACTAGTGTTTTAGCCTCATAAAGGAAGTTTTCCAAATGGGATAAGTCAGCTTGGGTAGTGCTGAGATATCAGGGTCAGTAAATATCAACGTCCCTATGGACAACAAATGCCTTATTGTAGATCTTAAGTGCAGCTCACTCTGAGGTCTTCCTTAGAAACAAAAGATCTCTTCACATGCTTTACAAACATCTCAGCCCTTATATCTCCACCCTCCACCCCCCCAAGTCTAAATGGTTCTAGTCTACTCTTTGAAGACTTCAGCACCCCAGATCTTCAGCTTTTCTATACTGATTTATGGATAAACTCTGCATCCATTTTAATCAGGATCTGGCCAATAGAATCAAGCTTTTCTTTGAAAACCAGTACATGTTATGAACACACACATTTCAGAATTCAAAACTGCAGCAGACATTTGTTGGTTATCTATCTTCCCTGTCCAACATAGTATTTTCAGATAGCCATGTCCTCCTTATGTAGCCCCCATACTGACCTGACCTCCAGGGCCCCAGAGTAAGTAAGCTATTCTGTTCATTTGGCAACTGAACTTATTTTAAGCAGATATGTAGACTACACTAATCCAGTTAAGACAAAATATTGTTGAGAATACCAAATAAGGAATATTCCTGGCAGTAACCTTGGAAACCTTACAAATATGGAACTGTGATGAGGGGCATGGACTACATAGCCTATGGTGTTATTCACTGGGGGCTGGTAGTTGAGGGTAGGTGCTCTTGAGAAACTGTACACAGGATCCACACTTTCTCTCACCATGATGAAACAAATAGAAAACAAAAATAGTATTAAAATGGTAGGAATAGGTCATTTTGCAGAGCAGTCTTTGGGAGGTGTTCACCATAGTCTACATGAAGTTGGGACATGGTTTTAAAAGATTGATATGGTACTTTGCAAAAATGTAAAGGCTTCTAGTGAGCTTTTCTCTCCTCTATCATGCAAGGTAATTGTAGTTAATGAAGAAGTTGCAGAAAACCCACAGTTCTCAGCAGATCTTGTTTTAAAATGCCTTACATGAAGATAACTAAATACTTCACTAGAAAAACTCATAGAAACACGTGAGAAATATACAAAACTCTGGAAATGAATATGACACCTTATATAAACTGTGAAGCCGCTTACTCCAATGTCTTAAAATAGTGGATAAAACTTTCAGTAACTTTTAGTAATATATACAAAGAAGAAATTACTCTCAAGTACTGCTACGGGGAGAAAATACCTCAACTTCCTAAGGATTGCAGATAAAAATAATAAGCACATTTTTATATCTATTTTCAGACTAAACTAAGCTCTAATGTTCAGAATTTATGAACTCATCTCTTTCAAAACGTGGTTATGAAAGTTCTACTATATCAACAATTTCAGCAATAGTACATATTAACAGATTACTAGAATAGTGTTATCATTAGCCTTGCACAGCATTGTAATTTGCTTATATGCATTCCATTTGGCCAAACCCATGATCTTCCCATTGGCAATAAGTCTGAGCAGAGAAAAACTGTGGCATAGGGTCAGATGAAGAGCAACACTTTTAATTTTACAATGCATGGGGCAGCTGATGGTGCTACTTTCATATTATGAAGAAACAGCACTGCAGCAAAGAAAATGCCCAACCCCTTCAAACAGAAATGCTCTTTCAAGAGATTTGGCAGCTCTTTTATAAGGAAAACCATTCTAAAGAAAATGAGCCATGGAAAAGGAAGATAGAGGAAAAAGCCCAAGTTCTATTAACATTATGCTGGAAACAGTTTCCCAGACTTTTTAATTATAAAGCCGAGTTTCTTTAACCAAGTCTGTTAACTACAGCCAGTGGGACACAGTCCATTGAGTCCAAATAGGTCCAAATGGTTACTTTCTTGGGTAATGCTCTCAAGTTCTTTTTGCTCCCCTAGGCCAAATGACTCCAAAAGGTAAAATCCTCCTGGGGATGGGGATCACAGTAGCAGATGTGGATGGGGGCACACTTCTGTTTAGTAGTACTAACTTTTGTTTTGCAAAAATACCTTGCATGTGCACACAACCATGAAAAGATACAGAACACAGTTTGCTGTTGGGGGGGGAGGGGTAAATCAGGGACCGGAGTGACATTTGCCTTTTTATTAATTCCTGGAAATGTTTGTAAAATTTCTAATGACATTTCAAAAAGTGTTTTCCTAAAGTGCTTAGTAACACTGTAAGTTTATTATCACTGGCAAATGGTAAAGCCATTTACTATTATTTTAGCCATACAAAACCCTTGTTAAAAGCCCAGCAGTGCAACACACAAGTCCTCATTTGTCATCTTTCCCTTTTGTCTTTCTGTATACCATTTCTCGAAAACTGGCTAGGATCTTATTCTCTCTCTTCCGCCTCTCTTCTTGGTTAAAGGATGCAAGAGCTCGTTTCTCATCAGCACTGTAGATCTGGTTCTCTTTACGCAGTCTTACGGCTTCCATTCGGCGGTGCCTGCTACCACTCATGACGTAACCTGAACATTCAAATGAGGCGATCTCTTCACTCGTCAACCCAATTTCACCCCTTCGTGGGATGCGCTTTCCAGCTTTTACGTACTCAGCCATAGCTGCACCTTCACCTGGAAGCAGCGCGTGGCCATAGTTCAAAGGTTTCTCATCTTGAGAGGTATGTATTACAGGTGCTTCTGGGCCTATTAAGTCCATGGCATCCGCACTCACCGATTGTTCCATCCACGCGTCTTCTGGCAATTCCCTTTCTAAAGCTTTGCAGCTTACGTCACTGTATTCTTTTTTAGCCCTCCTCTTCTTCTTGGGTTGTTTAGCCCGGTGTTTCTTTTTCTTCTCTTTCTTCTTGGTTTTAAATTTCTTTCTATCACCACCAGAGCTAGAATGAATAGAGTCAGAATCGCTGTCATTATCACAATACTTCCTATGTTTCCGTTTGGAAAGCTTCTTTCTTCTCTTTTTTGAATGTCTGGTCTTTGACCTTTTTTCTTCATTGGTGAAATCCGAACTGCTGCTCTTCTGAGTCTTCACCTCATCTTCAGCGGGGGTATGTTCATCAGAATCTGGCTCAGCAAACTTGGGTGACAATCCCCATACCTCCGGTGCTCCCAGCTCTCCAATCCTCTCTCTTTCCTTCAACCTCCTTAGCCTATAGCTCTCCTCCTTTTCCTTTTCCTGGTCCTCCGCCCACAAACGGTCTCCTGCATAGTGGTGGTAGCGGTAGCCGCCACCGATGGAAGAGGAGGATGAAGGGGCAAACGTGCGGATCCCTGGCGGTGGCGGCCGCTCTCCAGACCTGGGGCGGCCGTCGGCATGGACTAGGCGAGGCCCCTCGAACGCGCCGAGGTGAAGGCCAGAACCGCCTCCCCGAGGGGATCGTCGAGTCTGTAACACTGACAACGGGCTGTCCGAGCCACGTCGTCGTTTCTGAGAGACCAGAATGTCCTCATTAGGGCGGGATCGGGACACAGGCGACATGGGTCCACTTCAAACCGCCAACGCCGCCGCCGCGGTTACTCCAAGAAGCCACATCATGGAGCCCGTAGGGCTAGGGCGCACTAGGAACGGCGCAGGCGCACTAGGAACCGGCGGTCACACGCTCTAGATTCAATTCCGCGGTGTGGACCAGAGCAGACCTAGTTTGTACTCAGGTATCCAGCCTTTGATGGAAGCAGAAGCAGCCAGGAGGCTGCGCAAGAGCTCCGCTTCCATTCAATTTTTCACGATTTACATTCCCTACATTGAATCCTGGGGGGGAAACAAAAGGCATTATCGTTAGTGAGTCCTGCTGCATGCATGCATGTATATATATTTTTTCTTTATTATTATTATTATTATTATTATTATTATTATTATTACTTTTTGAGAGAGTGTTTCTCTGTGTTGTTCTGGCTGCTCTGGAACTCACTTTGTAGACCAGGCTGGCCTCGAATTCACAGAGATCTGCCTGCTTCTGTCTCCTGAGTGTTGGAATTAAGGGAGTGAGCCACCCTGGTCCAGCTATTTTTTATTATTAAGTGGAGCATATGCAGCCCCAGCTGGCTTGGACCTTGCTAAGCAGCAAAAGATGATTTTGAACTTCTGATCCTCCAGTCTCCGCCACTCGAACACCAAGATTAAAGGTTTTCATCACCACACCTGTGATGGCTAAGAAACTTTAACTCTGTACCAGTCACCCCCTTAGTAGCTGTTGATCTTTGCCCTAAAGCTCCCATGGGCTCCTAGTGGCCTGCATCCTCTCCAAAATGATCTTACTGCTGTGAGATTAAGAATGAAAGAATGTATGCCTGCTCTGAGATAATTAACCGCTTGCCCTGTCTTTATGCAAACCACTTATCCCCGTGGAAAAGGGAAGGAAGAAGTTTTCTCTATCCCCTGTAACAAAAGTGAAAGACAGTTAAAGGGAGTAGAACAATGTTCCCACACAGCTGTAATTCCATAGAATCCAGATAATTGTAATGCCCTCCTTAAACACTCTTCCCCTAGCCATCTATCATTCTGGATTTGGTTATAAGGCCGTTGTCCTGTCTGCTACCAGTAAGAATAAATTCATTTGATTTTAACCTAAACTTGGGTTGAGTCTTGTCTTTGCCCATGGATTTGAACCCTGTAACATATCCATCTCTTCTCTTGGATTTTTTTGTTTTATTGCCATGTGGCTCACCATTCCACTTTATTTCTGCCTCCATTTTTTTCAGCTTAGTGAAGGATTCCTAGTCATAGTAGCTTCCTGCTGTTTCTGTTGCCATGTTCCTGCCAAACTGGACTGTACCCTCAAACTGAGAGCTAAATACATTTTTCTTAAGTTACTTATTTATCACAGCTATGAGAAAGTAATTAATGCCACTGGAATATTAGTTAATTTTGTCACGTTGTGACTAGATTCCCCAACAGCTTGGGAAGAAAGACTTATTTGTGGCTTCTGGTTTTAGGTGCATTTTAGTCCACCATGGCAGGTAGGGAATGGTGGCAGTAGTATGAGGCAGGGGCTCTTCACATGTTGGCTAACTAGGAAGCAAAGAGAAGGAACACAGAGAGAATACCTAAGGGCAAGACTTCAAAGGCTTGCTTCATCTAGTTAGGCTTCGCCTCATATTTTTTTTTTTTACTCCCACCCAAATTATGCCATCATATACTGAATCCATCAAGACATTGTACTGCTTGTGGGTTATAGTCTTGGTGACAACAGTCTAGAAGGATTGTGCATCAGAATCCTCTCAAATTGACAAGATAATATCGCAACTGGTTAAGCCAGAGAGGGGCTTCACTCTGGGCTGAACCACCACCTCCTTTCCCATCTCTTTTAGATCTACTTAATAGTTTTAGAATGGAATTATTCATTAATGAAAGAAGGTAGGATTTTGCAATTAAGCAAATTACTATGAAAACTTTTCTTTTTGCAAGTCTATAGGGAACGTTACATTGGATCCCCACATGCCTCTAATCCAGCTTCAACAATTACCATGTTTTTGCTATTTGTTTCCTTCTTTCTGTTTTGCTGAGTATTTGCTTCAACAAATCTCAGACATTGTGATGGCTCATCCATATACACAGGCATTGCAATATAAAGTTCTAATGAAGGACTTTTTTTTTTTAAATGATAGGCAGACAGGAGAGATGTCTCAGTAGTTCAGATCATTTGCTGTTCTTGAAGAGGACCTGTGTTGGTTAGTTTTTGGCAACTTGACAAAACTAAAGTTATCTAAAAGGAGTGAATCTCAATTTTTAAAAATCCCTATCATACTGACCTGTAGGCAAGTATGTGTGGCATTTTCATGACTGATGATTGTGAAAGAGCTAAACCCACTATGGACTGTGTCATCCCTGGGCATGTAGTCCTGGGGAACATAAACAAGCAAACAGAATAAACCAGGAGAGTAAGCCAGTAAGCAGCATTCCTGCAGGATTCAGCAGTATTACCCCAAGGATTCTGCTTCAGTTCTTGCCTCCAGGTTCTTGCCTTGAGTTCCTGCCCTGACTTCATGATGGACTGTGTTTGGAACTTGTAATCCAGATAACCACTTTCCTCCCCAAGTTGTTTCTGGTCATGGTGATTATCACAGTAATAGAAACCCTAACTATGACAGGGGTCCAGGGGACCTGATGTCCTCTTTTGGCTTGCACAAGTACCAGCACACTTATGGCATACACACACAGGTAAATAAAAATAAATGTCATAAAAATGATAGTATCATTTTAACAACTAAATTGGCAGTAATTGCTTAATATTACTGAGTTCTAGTTTTCTGCATTATCACAACAGTATCTTTCCACAGTGTTACAGGCAGCTTACCAGAGATGATCACTCAGACACAGCCTATAGTCAATTAAAGTCTTTATTCAGCTGACTGGGACAACACCCAAGTAAATGTTCATTGGACCTAATGTGTGGCCCCTAGAGTTCCAGAATACCAGGTTTTTAAGGACAGAGACCTCATCGAGGAATCTCCCTAGGCAGCTGCAGTGGGGGCTTTGCAGAGTAAGCAGTTTGAAGCAAACAGAAACTAAGATAAGGTGTTAGCCAACTGGAGGGGAATTCTGCTTAAACAGACAGTTAAGATAAAGGGTTAGCTGGAGAAGGTTCTGCACAAACAAGCAATTTCAGCAAAGGTTAGGCAAGTAAGATAGGACATCCTGACCTTTGGTTCCTAGAATAGAGTTGGGTAGTTTTCCATGGGCTACCCCAAGGAAATCAGGTTCTAGTTAAACATGGAAACAACCTCAGCAGGAACAGAAGATGGAGGAAACTGTGATAGTGACCTTGCCCTGTCACAACAGTTGCTTTGTTCTAATCTGGGTCAAACAAACTTTATCGTTGCACCTGGCTGATCTGTCTATTGGATTCCTTTGAACTGAAGACAGTCTGTCTTTCTCAGGTTTGGTAGTCTCTGCATCGTCTAACACTTGTGCTAGTGTGTCTATCAGGGCTGCAGAGACATAGGAAGGAATGAAGTAGGAAAGGGATGTACCTGAGGCTGGGGACTAGAGAGTTTCTGGGAGTGCACAGAGGCAACTTGGATGCTTGCCACACATAAGCTTTGTTGCAGAAGAGCTCCGAGGAGTTGGGATTCTAGATATTTGGGCACAAGCCTTAGCAGTTAGCTGCACTGGCGCTTTGCTGCCTATAGTGTATTGTGAAGTGGTGGGAGGCAGGATCCAGGGTCAGGGTCCAGATGAGTTTCTCTCAGGTAGTTTGGCCTGGAGAGGGAGAGAAGGGAGCAGCAGAAAGAGGGCAGGACAGGGCCATCTATAGTCTCCAGATAAGCGAGTGTCCTGCTTCTTTTGTGGTTTCTAAGAGATACTAAATTTCCTACCATGTCCCACCTTTGCACTCTGCAAAGTCTACTTCCCAGCTGAAATTTTGTGTCAGCATTGTGACAACTAGGAAGACAAGCTTGACATCAGAAAGAATCAAAGACCCCTGGTCACTTACTTCCTGGACTTAAACATCCACACCTTTATGACCCTGGAGCCATAATCCTTTCCCAACAATCCTCCCTTGAGTGGAGGTACTAATAGCTTCACTAATGAGTTAATTCGGACAGAATCACTGAGAAGAGCATCCTAGAGAGCCCAGGAAGTGGCTTGGGTTCCCACAACATTTCCTGTGCTTCAGCCAGCCTGTGGATGCAGTTTATTTGCCCCGGGGCATTCATTGGGAATATTTATTGTGGGGTTAGGGTGAGGTGCAGAGGAGGACTCGACAAGGGCAAGCATTGTTGGAGATATCTGTGCAGCTGTGTCTCTGGGAACCAGGGCAGGAGAAGGGTCCATCTTTAGAGAATCCTTTTAGGGTTGGCGCAAAATGGCTAGAGCTGGGAGCAAGCGCATCCTTAAACTCTCGATCTGCAGAAGCGGGCACTGGGCTTCTGGTGGTGAAGGTGAAACAGGAAGAGGCTTCTCCTTTGGAAGAGGAGGCCAGTTGGCTTGGCAGCCCTGGGCGCGACCTCTCGGGACAGCATTTCCTTGCCTTCTGCTACCCAGAGGCGGCCAGCCCAGGCAGGCACTGAGCCAGCTCCGAGAGCTCTGCAGGTAGTGGCTGTGGCCAGATATGCACAGCAAGGAGTAGATCCTGGAGCTGCTGGTGCTGGAACAGTTCCTGACCATCCTGCCAGGGGAGCTGCAGGCCTGGGTGCGCGAGCAGTACCCCGATAGCTGGGAGGAGGTGGTGGCGCTGCTGGAGTACTTGGAGAGGCAGCTGGATGAGACACCTCCACAGGCAGAAGGAACGGGTTTAGGGTCTGAGACCTCAAGCAAGATCCAAGGGAAGCATTGCTTAGAGCCCGCGAAGTCTCAGTCTGAACTGGGAACCTGAGGCAACCAGCGAAGTGACCTGGATCCCTCAGAATAGTTAAAAACACAAAGGAAAGTACAAGGCTTGGGAAGAACTCAGTCTTAGTGAAATCGGGTAGAATGTGCTAAGCAGAGTGGTGGAAGGTTAGATATGGACTTCTTAACTCGTGTGCTGAGTAAGACCCAAGGACAGGTTTGAGCACAGCGGCAGTAGGCACAAACTATATGTGACATCTTCAGTTCTGTGTTGCTTATGCCACCTTGCTTTGGTGTTCTCATTGACAATGGAGAGAGATTCTACAGTTTTCTTAGAATCTAGAAAGGTTTTTTTTTTTTTTTTTTTTTTTTTTTTTCCTATCTAAATTCACGAACCCCTTGTTTGATCGTCTGGTAGGAAATGGGCTGGTTTTAACTTTCATCTTCTGGCCTTAAAAACAATACATCTGTGTATGTGTGTTGGGGGAGGGCAACTGTATACATATCAACAATGTGTCTCCATTATATTTGGCACCCACTCCCCCCTCCAATTTTCCCCAGCCAGCTTTTTCCCTTTCATACAACTACCAGTTTTGTAGCTTACTAAGTCCAGTTAGTGCCACTGGCTGGACTGCTGACTGATCATGTTGTCCCTGAGTTAATAACCATATTTTTTCAGCAGGTAGCATTTCGCAATACTCTTCTCCATCCCAGGTTTTTAATGCTCTTTTCTACCTATTTTCCACGAGGTTCCCGGAACCCTGGGAGGTAGGGATTGATGTAGAGGTCCTGTCAAGGATGAACATTCAATAGTCATGTATTCTCAGTTCTTTGACCAGTTATGAGTCTCCTCATGAGTCACTGCCCACTGTATAGGGAAGCATCTCTGGCTAAGGTTGAGGGCAGCACCAATATACACATATAAGCACATTTTGACCTGTTTTAGGAGATTGCCTCTCTGCAGCCTCCAGCATCTTTGTGTCAGAGGACACGTGATTAGAACCTTCTAACTAGTGATCAGGAGGCTAAGGTTCTGGACCTGGAGTTGCTGTCTTGTGCTCTGTTACAGTGAAAAGTCAGTTCAAGTCTTAGAACTTTATTCTCTGTAAAATGTAGGAAATTTTGAGCATCATTTTACTGTCAATGTTTACAAGGAAACTAAACTTTAATGAGGATGCACCACCTATTATGCTGTGTGTTAAGCTGGTTTTACATACATAATGCAACCAAATTTGTTAGTTTCTTAAGAATGCTGTTGGGTGGAAATGACTATGTTTATTTTTCAGACGAGGTGTTGATACTTTTATAGATTTCCCCATCAGCTGCATAATGGTAGAGAGACAGAGCAAGGGAGCAAAATAATGATTAACCCATAGGCTCTGCAGCTGATCTGCTTGAGCTCCCATTGTAGCATCACTGATTAGGTGCTGAATGACATGAACAAGTTGCTTAAACTGGGCCTCAGTTTCGAGTTACAAAATTCCAAACAATTCCCGTATTTCATGGAGGTGTGTTATACGTGAAGCAAACCATGAGAAGAGACAAGAATGAAAACCCAGTGCAGATTGATTTCATCAACCTGGATCAGACTTTGAGGAGTTTTACAACAGGCTGTTTATTTTCAATGTATTTAAGGCCAGTATAGTTTGGAAAAGTTTCCTGGTATAATAAAACCTCCATTATACAAGGAAGCATAATTACACTGAAACTCAACTCGGCATATGCCAATTCTTTCAAGACGATGGGTTCTAGAGATAGTCGTCTTGTTCTCAATTAAGGGCCTAAGGGTCTGGCCTGGTCTCAGTAATACAAATAACATAGAGATCATTTGGGATATTAGTCATTGTGGGAACTTGGGGGAACCTCTGGCTATAAGGGTCATTTAGATTGCTAGCCACCTTCAGTTTTGGTTGTAAGAGCTTGAGATGGTCTGGCCCAACAAATAACACTGATCACCAGGCAGTTAATTATTTCCAATTCTCAGATTTTTGGATGGAAGGACAGGTTTTTTTTTTTTCTTTCCCATTGGAAAGACAATCCTGTATGCTTAACATTCCTGGTTTCTCTGGAGATCTGTGGGTGCAAGGATCTTTATGCTATGCTCCCATAATTTCAAAGGGCTGTCTGTATTTAAATGAGTTAATATTTTGAAGATCTTAGAATCAGTGCCTGATAATAGAAAGTCATTACACCTTACTCAAAGTGTGATGGAAAAGTTTGATTGAATAAATAAAAGTAAATGAATGACTTTTAGGTCCCCACTGGTGAATGTAGTCCAGAATTTCTCTGCTGCAAAGTTGCATTGTTGATATTATCCCAGAACTCACAAAGTAGCCACTCCCAGCCAATGAAGTGTCTGCTCAAGCATGAGTCTCAGGAATCTTTGGAATGTTTGCCCTTACAAGCAAGAGGTGTGTGTGTGTATGTGTGTGTGTGTGTGTGTGTGTGTGTGTGTGTGTGTGTGTGTGTGTATGATGGGAGGGATCTCCATTACTCAGAGCAACAGCAAGATATCCAAGAGGAGTCTCAGTGGAGGTCTATTGATGATGATCATGTCTTCTTCTTCCTCCTCCTTCTTCTTTTCTTTTCTTTTGAGACAGGGTTTCCCTGTGTAGCTTAGGAGCTTATCCTGGAACCAGCGCTGGTAGATCAGACTGGTCTCAAACTCATAGAGACCCACCTGTCTCTGCCTCCTGAGTTCTGGGATTAAAGGCATGAGCCACCACCCCCCAGTGTGAATGGTGTTTTCAAAGGTGAGGAAATGAAAACAAAACTCAAGCAATGGCCTCAAATCTTAGCAAAGGTCAGGATCCCAGACTCTGTTGAAGCTCAATGCCATCCTAGAATTCCTACTGCTGACATCTATAGGAGAGGATGGGGTATTGGGGACAGGATTCTGAGAACCATTGAATAGAATGCATGTTTTCAGTCAGACCTGTTATTCCAAGCATGTGAGTTTACATGATTCTGAGTTTGTTTGACTTTGTTTGTTTGAAATTATGTAGTTCATTGTAGGCTGCAATGCACAGCATAGTCCAGGCTGGCTCAAATTCAAGCAAAACCTCCTGTTTTTGACACAAGGTACAGGCACCAGGGAAGAGGGAACCTCAATTGAAGGACTGTAAGAGTACGGTTTTTCTGCCTCCCGCTTGGTCTTGTCCTGCCACCAAGCCAGCCCCAAATAACACACTGAGACTCTGTATTTGATACAATGCTGTTGGCCCGGTTACTTGTTTCTTATCGGCTAGCTCTGTCTTAAGTATTAACCCATTTCTGCTGATCTATGTATTTCTCTTACCGGGGAGCTGGCGGCATACTGCTTTCTCCAGACTCTCCATCTTGGCTCCTCCTTACTACTTCCTATTTCCTCCTTGTCTCCTAGTCCCTCCTATCTTCCTTTCCTATTGGCCAACAGTGCTTTATTATTAACCAGTATGAGAAACATACAGAATGACCTCTCCCATCATCTCCTCTTTTCTGTCTAAATAAAAAGAAGGGTTTTAACCTTAACATAGCAAAATATATCACATAACAGTTATCAAATAAGAATCACAGTTAACACTATTTAGTCCATTAACATTTATCAAGATTTAAGAAACTATTTCATTATCTATTTTATTTTTGTGAGTCTAAATTTATATATGTAACTTATCTTTAATCCTGACTAAGGAAAACTATAACCATAACTATCTGTCTTCAACTCCATCAAAGACCACAGAAGGATAGTATATAAACTCTAGAAATGACAGAAACAACTCACTGTCTGGTTACCTGAAGTTCTTTTGTAATCTTCCATCTTCAGCCCATAGGCCATAATGTGTCTAGCTGACTCTTCAGCAAAGCAGGAAACTTTAAACTGTCTTTTTGTATTGGCAGTTTGACAGTCACTTTTCTCTGTGTCCTGCATACTGTCTCGCAGACTCTTCCATGAAGCAGGAACTCTGTAGCAATGTCCATCTTGAATCAGCAGTCACTTTTCTGTGGGTCCTGCATGTCCAGTTTATACAGCATAAAGTCAAACAGTCCAGACAAGAGCAGTATCTTGTCCAAATGGCTAGTCTTGCCATATTGGAAGTAAACTCCATAATGAGTTTCTTCAATGTCCATCTTCATCTTCCTTTCTGACGCAGGTGGTGTTGCCAGGAACAATTATGTCTCATTGTCAAGAAAAACCCTAAACCATTTTAAATGCCATATTCTGTAGGTCTTTGAAAGATTTGAAGAATATCTATCTATCTCAAATACATCTGCATATCTAGAAAACCTAACTCACCTAGCTATGTTTTGACTATTATAGGTAACTATCTAAAATCTGTACTAAATTATACATTACATTTTTAAATGAGCTATATAAACACAATACATAAACAAGAAGAGAAATATACATATACAACATTGACCTTAAATTGTATCAGTAAATGAAAATCCATTCCAAAACAAAGTATTCATATCTATACCATAATTCCCTTTTTACCTTTAAAAAGAATTGGCTATGATCATTAACCATTTATAACCAAGTCCATTTAAATGAAAACAAACATTTATAAACAATATTTGGGAATTTGGGCATCGTTCTTTCCAAACTACTTCCTGCTGACAGGGGGCGCTGTCATGGGGGATCCTGAGAAGATGTAGAAATCCTGGCTGTAGTCTGCAAGACTGCCTTGTCCAAGCTGTTTTGAATGTTGGATCACCAGCGACTCTGTTTTAGGGGGTCTGGCTTGCTCAAACCACATTAGTCTGGAAGGAATCCATAGCTTTTTATTTTCTGTGGAAACAAAAATAGAAATCCTTTTCCCCAGTAACTTGTCCTTGAACTTAAATTTTGGAGTCAAAGCATTTTCAAAATATATACATTGAATTAATTCAGCAGCATTTGTTTTAACAGTTGTTATTTCCTCAGCAGTCAAACAATACAAAGACAATATAATACCGTACAGTATACAAATTTTCTCCATCTGTGGCTTTTTATTATTCTGTTTCTTTTCTATTTTTTGAGACAGGGTTTTTCCTTGTAACTCTTATCTGTCCTGGAATTTACTCTGTAATACCAGGTTTACTTTGCAAATCACAGAGATCTGCTTGCCTCTGTCTCCTGAGTGCTGGGATTAAAGGCGTGTGCTACAACACCCAGTTCCTCTTTGTCTCTTTAAAACCATTTTTTTTTTCATGTCTACGTATATTTTAAAACACACTGTAAACCTTTAGAGGTTTTTCTTAATATGAATCTGTCTTTACTGTAAATCTTTATCTTCGTCTGGCCACAAGTCTTATCTGGTAAACAACAACATTGCTAAAATGAAAGTCATAGCTGTGTCAGCCGCGGTTATCAAAGATGGTGGCGGGTACTTTTACCGCCAGCACGGAAAGCTGTGCTCACCGCCTTGGTCTGCGCTGCCACCCAGAAAGCATGCTGCCAGCTTGGAGATGTGGCCACTGCCATTGCCATCTCTCATACACAGCAATAAATTGTTAGCAGAGTTTTTTTTTAAAAGCCCTGTGCTTTTTCCTCCTTGTCTCCTAGTCCCTCCTATCTTCCTTTCCTATTGGCCAACAGTGCTTTATTATTAACCAGTATGAGAAACATACAGAATGACCTCTCCCATCAAAGGACTGCCTCCACCAGGTTGTTATAGGCAAATCTGCAATGCATTTTCTTGATTAATGACTGATGGGGCCCAGCTCACTGTGGGTGGTAGCACCCAGATTGGCCTGGGCTGTATAAGAAAGCAATCTGTCTGAGCAAGCCATAAGGATTAAGCCATGGCTTCTGCATCGGTTCTTGCCTTCTTTTCCTGCCACAACATTCCTAGATGCTGGATTACAGTGTAGATTAAATAATTCACTTCTTCCCCAAGTTACTTTTGGTCTTGGTGTTTCCTCACAGCAATCAAAGCAAGCTAGAATCCTCACCATTAAATCTTGACTATTTAACCTGCTTGGTTTATACAGAGACTGTGGTTATCCAGTACGTCTATATATAAGTCAGCTACCATTATAATAAGAACTCGGAATCTTTCATCACTTCCCTTGTGATGGTTGCTCTGTTTTCATTTAGATGATCTATAGCAATGTTAGATTCCTCCTATAAAGGTTTCAAAATCAAGTATTGTCTGATCTCTTCTCTGAAAGTTTAAGTCTGCAAGTCTCCCAGGGAGAAAATGTGATAGCACCTTACAAATAAATAGATAGAAGATGCAGTGATACTCTCTTAGATATTGTACACACACAGCATGGTATATCCAAAATTATATATAGACACTGCTCTAGTTTGATCTCTGTTGCTGTGATAAACATCTTGGAATGGAAAGGTTTTATTTGACTTATACTTTTAGTCAGAACCCAACATTGAAGGAAGTCAGGGCAGGAGCTGGAATCACAACCCACAGAAGAATGCTACTTACTGGTTCCCTAGTTTGGCCCTTCTTAAAACCCAGGCCCACTTGCATAGAATTGATATGCCCACAGTAGGCTGGATCATCCTGTAGCAACTGACAGTCAAGAAAATACTGCCAGGCATGTCCAAGTGCTGTAGAAATCTATTACAGTCACTATATCTAGGGCAAACATTAGAATGCATAGTTGTTTTCTAGCACTTTGACCCTGAAGAAATCATTGTGGAAAACCGTGGTTGTTTTCTGTGATTTATAGAATTGTTTTTCAGAGGGAGCCTTACAGCCTTTGCACAACTGGCCACAAGACACTCCTGGCACACCTGAAGCTCTTGGATTATTGGTACTGCAAATGTTACACAATAAAGACTAAAGTGGGGATGTGTGTATGTGATGTTTTTTTCTTCAGAAAAACATATAGATTAGATCAGGGACTTTGGTTTGAAGAACTTGTTTGCCCCCAAATAAACTTTGTGTAACAGTTAAATAAATATGCCTTTGAATGGCTGTTGGACATTTAGTCTACCAGAGGTTGGACCTTCCTGCTGCCACTTAGATCTAAAAAATTAATCTTGCAACACAGAACAGCTGACACCCAAGACCAATTTGATGCAGGAAATCCTTGAATGATATTTCCTCAGATAACTCTGGGTCAACTTGACAGATGAATCTAATTAGAAGGAGAGATATAGTTACCATTCTTTGAAAATAGCAAACCCAAACCAAAAAAAAAAAAAAAAAAAAAAGAAACAAAACAAAAATAATAAATGCTTTGGAACTTAATTTCCTATCATTTGCACACTTTATTTTAAGAAAAATACAGGAAGTCTAGTAACAGTATCTGGTATGAAGGATGAGAATTTTTGCTGTGTAGATGTTTCTATTTTCTGAATTGTGTGAATGCAGTCCTGATCTGATGGGAGATGTAATTCTGTAAACATGTTTCTCTTATTGGTTAATGAATAAAGCACTGCTGGCCAATAGGAAAGGAAGATAGGCAGGACTAGGAGACAAGAAGGTTTCAGTGAGAGGTAGGAGATTCAACATGTAGGACCAAGAGAACAGAAGTCCTGATCCTTTCTCTGGTAAGATAAGACCACATGGCAATACTTATATTGATAGAAATGGTTAATATTAATATTTAAGACAGAGCTAGCCAATGATAAATGCTAGTAATAGACCAACAGCTTTATATCTAATACAGTGTCTCTCTGTGTTATTTGGGGCTGGCAGGGATATGGGACAAGGTGGTCAGGAAACCTACTCATAACACTGGCCCAAAATAGAAGTAATAAAATAAAAATGTGAGGAAATATGTTATTTGTTTTCTCTTTTGAAGACCAGCTAAGAGTAAGTCATAAGTAGAAACTGTGCAGTGCTGATATTCTTTGATTTTTTTTTCCTCAGGAAGAAGTCTTCAGTATCAATAGGGACTGTTATATAGAATGAGCTTTTCTGTTTGTGAGATTTCTAAGAGAAGCACACATGTTCTTGTCAAAGGCAGGGCCTGTGTACAATGATGGTAGCTTTAAATGTCAGTAAAGTGCCAGGTTTGATGACTTGAGTCTCTTCCCAGATACTCAGGGTTGAGGAAAATCCCGTAAGCCAGGAGTTCAAAGCTAGCCTGTGCAACATTGTGAGACTCTATGAAAAAAGAAATAAGTAGAAAATTACTATAAAACAGAATTATCAAAAGGTGTAGCGATAAGATTGGCCTGATTTTTGTATACATTCTCCCATAGTTTCTGTTCTCATTTGTGTTTGAGACTGAGTCTTTATGTTTCCAAGGCTGACATGTAAGTCACTAGATAGCCTCAGTCTGGCCTTGAACTTGTGGCAATCTTCCTGGTCTTGGATCCTTTGCATTAAGGGTTTTTGCCAACATGCACAACTGAGACACACATCTTCCTGAGTGTAACTCTACATATGATTTTCAGCTTGTTTAGGTTGTTATGCAATGTTTTTCTATGATCTTCAATTTATTTGATTTTTTTCTTAGTGGGAAATGAAAATTTGGTGGAGCTGTGAGACATAAATCAAGTAAATCACCTGGCAAAACTGATAACAGCAGGCATAAAGAGCAAGTGTGGTAACATAGAATGGAAAGATTGGAGGGAATTACTTAACTGGGTGATGAACAAATGTAAGGAGTATGGTTTTTCACCTGCTGCCTGGTCTGGTCCTGCAGTCGCTTCAGCCCCAAATAAACACACAGAGACTCTGTATTCGATACAATGCTGTTGGCCCAGTTACTTGTTTCTTATCGGCTAGCTCTGTCTTAAGTATTAACCCATTTCTGCTGATCTATATATTTCTCCTACTGGGGAGCCGGCCGGCATACTGCTTTCTCCATCTTGGCTCCCCCTCCTGACTTCTCCTTACTACTTCCTCTTTCCTCCTTGTCTCCTAGTCCCGCCTATCTTGCTTTCCTATTGGCCAACAGTGCTTTATTCATGAACCAGTATGAGAAACAAATATACATAATGACATCTCCCATCAAACAAAGAATAAACTTATCAAAAAAGAATATACATTATCTAAGAATACCTCTAAAATTCAAAACAAATTTAAACCCCAAAATAAAAATAAAACCCTCAACATTTGGCAGTTAGGACTGATACAAAACCATAGGACAGTCCATCGATGAGGATGGGATTCGAACCCATGCGTGCAGAGCACAATGGATTAGCAGTCCATCGCCTTAACCACTCGGCCACCTCATCCTGTTAAGAAATTGCTCTTTATAATTTCTTCTCCCGTGAAGGATTCCCAGAAACCTTCCTTTTGTATGATGATTTTAATAGCCTTTCCCTAGCCAAATATCCAAAATTGTCTGAGTCAGATGTCATAAAAGAAGATTTCAAAACCACAACAGAAAGAGAAGTGAGCTTAGTTGGCACACACTTGATAGGTTGAACCTGTGCCTGGCACACAGGACTGCACAGGCAAGGCAGTGGTTTTGGCTTGGCTCCATACAGTCCTGGCTGCAGTTTGCAATCAAGGGAAGGACTGTTGAAGCCTTTCATACGGATCTTCACCCAGTTCCCTGTTCCTGGGTTTTTACTAATTTAGACCTTTGCTTCCTTTTTATTTGTTTCTCCCCACTGTTACATCTCCCCACTCTATGTTCCCTGGAATTGGCATTGATCACCTTATGGTGTGAACTTTGTTTGAAAAAAGTGGTGAGCCGAAAGCTGTCTTGGCTTTGGTAAAGGCAGTGAAAGGCAATGTTGTATCTAAGGCAAGAGTGGTCCAACTGGGAACTTGATGCAGTTAGCTAAAGAACCTCCAGGTGCAGGGTAGAGAATATATTTGTGTTCATCATCTTGGTCGTTGGTTATTTCATTGTCCAAGTAAGCAAGAAAACAAAACAACAGCAAAATACTAAAACAAAACTCCACCCTCTCTGTTGAATTATTGAAGCAATCTAAAGTAAATCCAAAATCTAATCTCTACAATAAAGGTGAACAGATATTTTCTTTTTTTTTATGCATATAGAGTATTTTTTATTTAATTTTATATAACAAAGTCCAATTAAATGAAAACAAACATTTATACACAATATTTGGGAATTTGGGCGTCGTTCTTTCCAAACTACTTCCTGCTGGTAAGGGGCGCTGTCTTGGGGGGATTCGAAGAAGATTCAGATATCCTAGCTGTAGTCTGTAGGGCTGTTTTGTCCAGCTGTTTGGAATGTAGGATCAGCTTGTACTCTGTTTCAGGCGGTCTGGTGTGATCAAACCACATTAGTCTGGAAGGAATCCACATCTTTTCATTTTCTGTGGAAACAAAAATAGAAATACTTTTCCCCCAGTAACTTGTTCTTCAACTTAAATTTTGGAGTCAAAGCGTTTTTTTTTTTTTTTTTTTTTTTTTTTTATTATTATTTTACATGTCGATCCCAGTTCCCTCTCCCTCCCTCCCTCCCTCCCCCCAAGCCCTCCTTCCCTCCTTCCCTCCCTTTTGCCCTCTCTACCCTCTCCCATGCACTCTAAACACCCTCCCTCCCAACCCCCCCACCACAATACAATATGTAGGGGAATGCCATCCAGTTGGGGTCATGTAGATCTGACAGGTCATGTGAAGTAGGGACTAGGGCTTCTCTCCTATCTCTAGAATAAGGCAGTTATCCCTCCATGGGGGATATGTTTGCAAAGTCCTTTTGTGCACCAGGGATACATCCTGGCTCCACTGTCTGAGGTCTCTTAGGCTGCTCAGACCTTCTGGCTGAGACCCATATTCAGGGGGTCCGAGTCAGACCCCTGTTGGCTTCCCAGCTATCAGTCTAGTGGCCCTTAGCTCCTCCTTGTTCAGGTAAGCTGTCTCTATGTACTTCTACCGCATGGTCTTGTCCTCTCCATCTGCTTCTGGGTTCTAGTTTGACTCAGTGTTTATGTATGGGTGTTTGCTCCTGTTTTCAACAGGCATTAGTTGAGGACTCCATGGAGAAGTTAGTTGTTGATCTCACTCTCCGGGAAGGGCATTTATGATAGCCTTTCCACGGAAGCTGAGATTGTTAGTTGGGAGCAGTCTTGTAGTTCTATAGAACTTTCTTTGTGTTCAACTTTATCTTCAAACCAATATTGGCTCCCTCTTTTATGTTCTCTCTCTCTGTCTCTTGAACAGATATTTTCAACTAGTTAAGCCTTTTCAGTTAATAATGTTTTCTGAAGAAAAAAAGAAATACAGTCTAGGTGTGGTGTCTCACATTTATAACCTGAATGATTGGGAAGCTGAGGCAGGAAGATTGCCATGACTGTGAGGCTAGTCTGCTACATGTGAATTATTATCTTAAAAAGTCATGAAATTAGTGGGGCAGTGGTGCTGCATGCTTTTAATCCTAGCACTCAGGAGGCAGAGACAGGCAGATCTCTGGGATTGAGGCCAGCCTGGTCTACAGAGCTGAGTAACAGGACAGTTACAGATGTTACTCAGAGAAATCCTGTCTCCAACTCCCCCAAAAGTCATAAAATTGTGATAAATATTATATGTGTTATCAGCAAAAGTTCTTAGAAATTTGGTATTGGGGTTGTTGTTTATTGCCTAAACAGATATAAAATACTAATCAATTACTTGCAATTACATCTACTAAGAAGAGAAAATCTAATAGAGAAAAGCTTCCCCTGTCACTAAATGTTTAGTCCTCTTTTAAAAGTATTATTTGTTCTTCCCTGGTCAGACCACAAGATCTGTCATATTTATGCCTCAACTCCCACCTTCACTAAGTGAAACAACAAAACTGATCCACGAAGTCGTAGAAGCAGGTCAAGAACTCATGTGCTAACCGCAGTCCACTAGCAAGGTGGGGTCAGCAATGCATCCACACACTGGCTAACCCTCCTGAGACAGAGGTATCAGCTGGTGGTGTTACCGAGGGTAGGGGGGCAGGAGAACAGACAAGAGCAATTCCACATGAACATCTGTATCTTCTAGAAGGCCCTGAAACTTAGTACTTGCCACAGTCCACAATTCCTTTAACTTTACCTTGGAAAGAAATCAGAGGGCAGGGCAGGTCCTCATAATTCCAGATCAGAAGTTTAAGGCCTGATGGTAATACCTCCTTAGCTTTGGACTGTGCTGAGCTCCCTTCTTCAATTCGGGGAATCCCAGAGCCATCACTATGAGTTACCACCTCTTGTTTTCTGCTTGCCCAGGATCTCAGCAACTGCAGCTTTTAACAAGAGCAGTCTGTGTCTGCTCAGCCCTCATTCTCACTGAATCTTGGGTCTCGATAAACACTAAAATATCAGATACTATAATTTGAAATGCACCCCCTGCCAAAGTTCAAGGAGGACATAAGCAGGTTAGAATGGTTTAAAGCTTGGTGAAATCCTTAATGATCAGTGAAATCCTCAGTTTTCCTAAAATTAGGAGACAATCTTGAAATAGCTCGGTCTTTAACCCTAGGAATACTAGCAAGGTGGAGGAGGCAGGCTTTGGGTGGGACTGCCTCAAAAATACTTCAAATAAATGAGGAAAATAAAATAAAAGAGAAAGGCCCAGAAGGTACTCTTAGAACATTGTTGTATCCTAAACCCCAAACTAGAATAGAACTTAGGGACACCAGTGCATGATGGAGTGACTTTCTCAGGGTATTGCCCTGGGCTTGTGTCCCCAAGGCCTTATCTAGGTCTATGCCCCTCCAAGTCAGCAGCCAGAAGTGGGTCTTTCTCACGCGAAGTCTTCAAGTATGGAGGTGGGGACATGTCTAGACTGTTCTCATCAGGAAGGATAGCTAACCAACAACAAGGAATTTAGGCATGGGTGGCTGCGGGAGTGTCATCCTGGCTCCTCCGATGTAGGATTTTCTCCAGTTACTGATTTATGTGAGATGCCAGGAGAGCACCTGGATGCTCTCTAATTCTTCTCCAAGGTAAAGTTAAAGGAATTGAGAATTGTGGTGAGTACCATGTTTTAGGGCCTTCCGGAGATGGCAGATGTTTATGTCAAATTGCTCTGTGTTAGGGTCCTGAAGAAGTTCCACAAAAGATCACCATTCACATTTACAATCAGCAAGAACATTTATTATTCTAGCATGCTTGGGCCGTCTATCCCACACAAAGGCAAGATGAGGAAGACCCCAAGATGAGCTTACAGGCTCCTTTTAAGCATAGTCAGGTAGGTTCTAGGGCGATTAGGTCATTTTAGATATGATTGCCTCAAGGAAGTGGCAATCATATTAGTACATTCTAATTGGCTAGAGATAGTTAGGAGTTGGTCAGGGCTAGTTTTCTGTTTTGGGGCAGGCATGAACAAGTCCTAGAGTCCTGTCCTTGAGCTGTTGTGGAGGCTGGCCAACCTACCTAGTATGTACTATGAAGGTCGGCTCAGTGGCCCGGGCTTGGTGTGTCTAATTTCCCTTGTCTCTGTTGTCAGGGACATAAGTGATTTTTTTTAAAATTTATTTTATATAACCAAATCCATTTAAATGAAAACAAACATTTATAGACAATATTTGGGAATTTGGGTGTTGTTCTTTCCAAACTACTTCCTGCTGGTAAGGGGCGCTGTCATGGGGGATTCGAAGAAGATTCAGAAATCCTGGCTCTAGTCTGTAAGGCTGCTTTGTCCAGCTGTTTTGAATGTAGGATCACCTCGTACTCTGTTTCAGGTGGTCTGGCTTGATCAAACCACATTAGTCTGGAAGGAATCCACATCTTTTCATTTTCTGTGGAAACAAAAATAGAAATCCTTTTCCCCAGTAACTTGTCCTTGAATTTAAATTTTGGAGTCAAAACATTTTTTTTAAATTTAATTTATTATTTTACATGTCGATCCCAGTTCCCTCTCCCTCCCTCCTTCTTTCCCTCCCTTTTACCCTCTCTGCCCTTCATATGCACTCTAACCTGATGGGAGATGCCATTATGTATATATGTTTCTCATACTTGTTAATAATAAAGCACTGTTGGCCAATAGGAAAGGAAGATAGGAGGGACTAGGATACAAGGAGGAAATAGGAAGGAGTAAGGAGGAGTCAAGATGGAGAGTCTGGAGAAAGCAGTAAGCGGCAGCTGGCTCCAGGTAAGAAGACCATGTGGAAATACATAGATTGACACAAATGGGTTAATACTTAAGACAGAGCTAGCCAATAAGAAAATAGTAACCAGGCCAACAGATTATATCGAATACAGAGTCTCTGTGTGTTATTTGGGGCTGGCGCGGCTGCTGGACAAGAGTGACGGCTGGTGGAAAAACCGAACTCCTTACACTATCCACCCTCCCCTCCCATCCTCCCACCCCAATTCCATATGTAGGGGAATGCCTTCCAGTTGGGGTCATGTAGATCTGACAGGTCATGTGAAGTAGGGATTAGGGCTTCTCTCCTGTCTCTAGATTAAGGCAGTTATCCCTCCATGGGGGATGTGTTCGCAAAGTCCTTTTGTGCACCAGGGATATATCCTGGCTCCACTGTCTGAGGTCCCTTAGACTGCTCAGTCCTTCTGGATGAGACCCATATTCAGGGAGGCCTGAGTCAGTCCCATGCTGGCTTCCCAGCTATCAGTCTGTTGACCTGTTAGCTCCTCCTTGTTCAGGTAAGCTGTCTCTATGTGTTTCTGCAGCCTGGTCTTGTCATCTCCATCTGCATCTGGGTTCTACTTCAATTCAGTGTTTATGTATGGGTGTTTGCTCCTGTTTCCAACAGGCATTAGTTGAGGGCTCCATGGATAAGTTAGTTGTTGATCTCACTCTCTGGGAAGGGCATTTATGGTAGCCTTTCCACGGAAGCTCAAATTGTTAGTTGGCAGCAGTCTTGTAGTTCTATAGACCTTTCTTTGTGTTCAATTTTATCTTCAAACCAATATTGGCTCCCTTTTTTATGTTCTCCCTCCCTCCCTCACTGTCTCTCTCTGTCTCTGTCTCTGTCTCTGTCTCTCTCTCTCTCTCTCTCTCTCTCTCTCTCTCTCTCTCTCTCTCTCTCTCTCCTGTCTTCTATTCCTAACCAGGCTCAATCTTCCTGGTCACACATGTTTTCCTTTCCTTCCCCTCTTTTTCTCCTACTTCTCTCTCCATTCGCTGCCCCCTCACTTCCTCTGAGTTCGGGGAACTTGTCTTTATATGAATCTCTTATAATACACCTTGTATCCTAGTTCCTCTGGTGGTGTGAATTATAGGCTGGTGATCCTTTGATCTAGACCTAAAATCCATATATGAGTGAGTACATACTGTGTTCCTCTTTTTGTGACTGTGTTACCTCATTCAGGATGGTTTCTTCAAGTGCCATCCACTTGCCTGCAAATTTCAAGATACCACTATTTTTTCTACAGAGTAGTATTCCATTGTGTAGATGTGCCACATCTTCATTAACCATTCTTCAATTGAGGGGCATCTAGGTTGCTTCCAGGTTCTTGCTATTACAAATAGTGCTGCTATGAACATAGTTGAACAGATGTCTTTGTTGCATGGATATGAATCCTTTGGGTATAAGAGGGGGATTGCCGGGTCCTGTGGTAAACTAATTCCCATTTTCCTGAGGAACCGCCATACTGATCTCCAAAATGGCTGTATGAGTTTGCACTCCCACTAGCAGTGGAGGAGTGTTCCCCTTTCTCCACATCCTCTCCAACATGAGTCATCATTGGTGTTTCTAATTTTAGCCATTCTGGCAGGAGTAAGATGGTATCTCAAAGTTGTTTTGATTTGCATTTCCCTGATTGCTAAGGATGTGGAACATTTTCTTAAGTGTCTTTCAGCTTTTTTGATTTCCTCTATTGAGAATTCTTTCTTCAGTTCTGTACCCCATTTTTTTTAAATAGGGTTATTTGGTGTTTTGTTGACTAGTTTCTTGAGTTCTTTGTATATTTTGGAGATCAGCCCTTTGTCAGATATAGGATTGGTGAAAATCTTTTCCCAGTCTGTGGGCTGCCGTTTGGTCTTGTCCACTGTGTCCTTTGCCTTACAGAAGCTTCTAAGTTTGAAGAGGTCCCATTTATTAATTGTTTCTCTCAGTGTCTGTGCCCCTGGAGTTATGTTCAGGAAGCGGTCTCCTATACCAATTTGTTCAAGGATACCTCCTACTTTCTCTTCTAGGACATAAGTGATTAATTGCCTTTTGTTTGTGGCTTTCAGAAACTGCTTGTTCCGTCTCAGGAAACTGAAACTGAGGCCTGATCGCTGAGAGAAGACCAAGAAGCCTGTTATGGGGTCTGCTGGGTGCTCTCATTTGTTCTCCAAGAACTGAGTAGTGATAACTCTGATGGAAATCTAAGATATGCTCTCTTACCCAGAAAAGCAAATTATCTGGTTACAGGACGAAGCTTCCAGGATGCCAGTCTGTGCTTGGTCCTTCCAGCTGGTCAACCTCACCGTCAGCCTCCATGGTCAGCAGGCTTTGCTCACCCAGTGCAAGGAACGACGTTCTTAGATTAGTGAACCAATGCTCACGAGTTATTTTGAATATGCTTGTTTTGAACTTATTTTGTACAAGAAGTTATAAACCTTTTAAAAGTCTCCTCCTGTAACATCACTTTTAGGAGAATAAAAACACTCATATGTTCACAGAAAAGGAATATTTTTTAGACTTGTTTATTTGTCGTTGATGAGAATCTTTAGTATCAACCACAAGGTTTTGCTATTTGTAGGTCAGGCTGTTGCCCACTCCCCACACTTCACTACTGTGGTCCCAAGTGATAACAGCTCAGGCTGGTCTAAAATTTGTACTCCTCCTGCCTTAGCCTCTGGGGGTTCTGGGATCACAGGGTTTACCTTGCTGTGATGCTCTTTGTGAACATTTGTTTGTTAACCTAGTGCTGAAAGCTGGAAACAGCATTTCCACTGTGGCAAAAATCTCCCAAAAGAAATTCCATCAAAAATGCCTCATTATTTTGCTTAGTGCTTGGAGGCATTTCCCAGAGGAAAATGTCTTTATATGAATGAACTTTGAGAGAAATACTCTTACTGTCATCAATCCATGTTCCCTACTGGTCTTCTCCATTTCTATTTAAAATGTTTTTGGAGGACTCACATCTAAGATTTTGAGAGTTTGAATGACAGTTGTTCTTTTAGGTAGACATTGGCTATGCTTTCCCAAGTCTGGTAAGACTTTTTTTTGCCCCCATTATTCTTGGCTGGCCTTGGCCTTGGTGAGGTAATTATTTAGTGGGGGATGGTCATGAATTTCTAATCCTCCTGCCTCTACCATGTAAGCCAAGGGATCATAGTTGTCTATCACCACATCTAGCTGGTTGTAGATATTTCAGTGGTTACTTTCTCAAAATTATGTTCAAGTGTAGTGATATGCCGAGGTTCAGCCGCAGCCTGAGTTCAGGTCCTGAGATGGGAAGGGACACAAAGAAATGATGTATCTGACCCCAAGATGAGTTTCACACAAGTGGCCACTTCAAACAGCTCCAGCCATCTTTATACATCAAAAACAAGCATGTTTTTCCATACTAACAAAAAAGTTTAACCTACCATCCAATGTTAACCTCTGCAAAAACAATTATGTCAAATATTCTTTTTCCAACTTTTACATTAAAATATCTTTAAACCCAAAACAACACTTATCATTTTGCTAGCTTGGCCAAATATTGAGCCAGGTACATCCTGTCTTTACAAAACTAACAGGTAATAAACATAGGCACAAATTTTCAAGAACAACAATCTTGTCCAAAACATATTTACAAAAATAGGGGTGATCTGCTTCTGATCCTTTCAGCGCTGAATCAGAACAGCTTCTGGGCACTGAAGTGATAACTGGCATCCCCAGAAAAGAAGCCTGAGAAGCATCAGCTCCCAAAGAATTTTAGAAGATATTTGAGGGAAAAAAATGGGGTTTCCAGGAATGATAACATCTGTTCTATGCATGATTGACAAATGACAATAAAACCTCCAAGAGAATCATCAATAAGAGAGAAGAGAGTATGAAGGCTGGTTGGTCCCAGAATTACTCTGTGCTGTCTAGAAGTTCACTAGTCCTTGCTGAGTGAGGCTGTCTCTATGGGCTTTTGCCTCATCTGGAGAACCATCAGACAAGTACTCATACACTGGTCCAAAACTAGGCCATATGGCTCCTAACAGTGATGAAATGCTCTTTAGTGTTTCTAATCACATGTAGAGTATGATGTGCCTCACAGAGAAAATGTGTTACATAATCTCTGTTCATACACAAGTTATGGCACTGGTGTCCATAAATCCAATGTTAATGAAGTGTCACAGCTATCCAAAGGAAGTTTATTGATCTGTATAAGGCTTAGAAAATGCTAAAGTAACTTCTATAGTATATGATAAATTTATGAAAATGTGGTTAATGAGATAGGTTCATCTATGGGTTCACGAGACGAGAACTAATTCCTTACTGCCTCACAGTGGGCAGCACCATTTTGAGGTTATAGACTTTACTGGGAAATGTATGGTTGTATTAACCAGGGTCAGAAAAAATTTCAGGTTCTTGGCTACTGTAGCATGAATAATAAAAACCCAGAGACAGGTATTGGGGCTCAAGCTGAAGATCAGAAGAGCAAAGCAGCCAAGCTACTAGAGAGTTCTTTCCTTTACCAAAAAGTCCAAAGAGGGGTGATCCTGTCCTCACAGTGATTGCAGACTGCAATACTCTTTACCAAATCCTCAGACTGTACTGAGACTGCCTTATATTTCTGTCTAGTGCCGGGATTAAAGGCATGTCATCCCAAGTGCTGAGACCAAAGGTGTGACCTCTGTTTCTCTTTTTAGACTGACTGACTCTCATGTAGCCCAGGGTGGCCTTGAACTCACAGATATTTATCTTCCTCTGTGTCTTGAGTGCTGGGATTAAAGGTGTCTGCCACCACTGCCTATCCTCTATGGTTAACTAGTGGCTTAGGTGTGTAGCAAACTAGGGGCTTAGCTCTTAACTAGGTGTGTGGTTAATTAGTGGCTTAGCTTTGCATTCTCATCTTCAAGGAAAGTTTATTTATTAGATCATAAACAAAATATCACCACAAGCTACTGTTGGCTGGTTCACACAATACAATGTAGAAAAAATTAAGTTTGCAGGTCAGGCAAGTTTTATGGATCAGGAAGCTCTGGGGGCATTTTCAGGATACTGGCTCAGGGAACTTTTGTGTGGAAAAGCTAATAACAATACTGATATGCCCAGTTTGTTTTACAGGGATATTGGCAAATAAACATATGATACAAATTTCATTCTGATTGGTGAGAATATGACTAAGTGTCACAGGAATGGAACTCTATTATTTTCTCTAGGAGCTTGATATTTATTAACTCTATACAGCAACTCTACAGAATACACCCACAGTGAGTAATTAAAACCATCCATATCTGATCAAAACAAGATCCACTAGAAGGACACAGGACCTGAGGAGAAACAACCTGAAATATTATTTATTTGCAGCTTAAGGAACTGGAAACCTTCAGAAATGATTAAGTTAAGTGGCCAACATATACTTGGAATCTTTACGTCTCCAACATTTAGGAGGTTATGTATGCAATAAGGCTAATGTCATCATAGGTAATTAAAGAGTACTTATTGCTAATATAACATCATACCTCCCAGAGGTAATTGATATCACATTTTATTATGGTAATAGGAGGCACTCTAATGTAATGAAGAACAAAACTATAAATATTGGAAAACAAAAATACTACTATCATTAATTTCCAACAGACTATCTACAAATAGATTATTACAATGCTATCAATGTTCATGGGTTCAAAGACTCATCTAGAATTAGTGATTTCTCCAAATTAATACATGAACATGGATAGCCTTTCATTTCTGTAAGGTAATGTTTTCTTAATGTTTTTAAATACTGTTTTATTGTTTCCTTTGCCAGACATCTTTGTTTTGGTGCCAGACAGCTTTGTCTTGGGGTTACTATTGCTATGATGAAACAACATGACCAAAAGCAAGTTGGGGAAGAAACAATTTTATTTGGCTTATGCTTTTATATCACTGCTTCTCACTGAAGGAGTCAGGACATGAATTTTAAACAGGGCAGGATGCTGGAGGCAGGAGCTGATGCACAGACCATGGCAGAGTGTCACTTATTTATTGGCTTGTTCTTCTTGGCTTACTCAGTCTGCTTTCTTATAGAACTATCAGCCCAGGGATGGCACCACCCACAATGGGCTTGGCCTTTCCACATCAATCACTAATTAAGAAACTGCTGTAAGGCTTACCTACAGCCCAATCTTATGGAAGCACTTTCTTCTTTTTTTTTTTATAGCTAAAATTATTTTTATCACTATGTATTCACAGAATTCAACCAATGGTTATACATTGCAAAGTGATGTTTAATGATTAAGAGAAGTTTTGTTTTGTAAAGGCAAATATTTTGATCTCATAATTTTTAAGAATCATTGAATAGTTGATTCCTTTTCAGTCTCATAAAAAATAAATTACTGCAATTACTTACCTTCAGAATGAAACCATGGCATGTTGTCTATGTACCCTTCAAGTACTTTCTTATTTTTTAAATTTAAATGATTTTATTACTGTTGTTATTTTTTTACATGTCAACTGCAGTTTTCCCTTCTTCCTCTCGTGCCAGGCCCCCCCTCCCTCCCACCTCCCCTCTGCCTCTCCCATCCACTCCTTCTCTTTCCATTCAGAAAAGGGCAGGAGACATGCTCTTAATTGAGGTTCCCTCCTCTTATATGACTATAGTTTGTGTAAACTTGACACAAAACTATTCAACATTGTCTTCAATATCTGTTGGATTTATTCTTAGGCAGTTTGTTTTTTCTACTGTTAGTTAAATCATTTTTAAAATTGGCTTTGTGTTGACGCAGATTTTACTTTTATAAGTAGCATTGTGAACCAATCCCAACAACAGCTCAATTTAGGGATGAGTACACTGATAGTTGGTTTCAACTTTATATGCAAATGCAAAGGCTCAGGAATGGTTGGCTGAGTCATTTGAACTAGGAGAGAAGCTACAAATCACTCTGAAAAGCCGGTGTCTTTCTTTAAACTTTGTTTTTAAATGCTGCTTTCCCTGTTCCCAAATAGATATAAGCTCCTTGAAAGTAGGGTCTTCCACCCCCCCCCCACTTGTTTTTATGTTCCTAACACCTGATACAAAGTCCAGTGCACAATAAATTAGCACTAACATCTCTGAACTCACAGTAACTGTGTATAAACCCTGCACTAAAATTTGCAGTAAAAGCATTCTCTTTCCAGAATGTCTGTTTCTTTAAAGGCTTTAGAACACTCACCACCCATTGCTTAGTTTTTACAGGTGAGCTGGTTTGCAAAGGGCATGACATCACTCCAGTGTTGACCTAGAAAGATATTCTAAGCCCAAATGACTCCATTCTATCCTAATTGCATGCCAAGTAGCAAGGTCAGAAAGGGCAAACACTATAAATTAATAATCATACCTCAGAAACAGGGTGATGACACATCCAGGAAAATTCATTCTTCAATGGCCAAAGGCAGGAAGATAAAAGAATTCCCATGTTCAAACATGCACAGAAGTTTGTGGTGTTTTGCTCAGGCTCTTGACTGCTACCCGTGTGTACTTTGTAGTCTGACATTCCCCATGATGTGAGAGTCTACCTTTTACATTTCAGCTCCATCTGGGTTTGTAGTAGTGGTAGAACATTTGCCTGACATACATGAGGCCCAATACCTAGCTCTACAAAACAAACACCCCACAAATAAGCTTCAGAACCATGAGCCTCTCTCTTGCTTCCAACTTTCTTACCTAGCTTAAGGTTACCTGGGTAGAATGGCAAGTGCTACCATACACCAGAGACTTTACAAGATTTTTTGTTTTGTTTTGTTTTTCTACTGGGCTTAAAATTTGAGTCTAGCATGACTTCCTCAAGTGCTAAGAGACTTCTGGTAAGCTGTGCATTCCTTTGCAACATTGAGCCCTCCTTTGAAAATGAACATGATTTTACTATATCAGAATATTTTCTCCTCTCTGTTCAGAATGTGAACCAAAGCAACCTGCAATTAAAAACAATTATTTTTATTGACATGTGTATATGCAACATAACTATAGGTGACTGTGGGAACCAGAAGCTGGAGTTCCAGGCAGTTGTGAGAAGCCCAAGGTAGTTGCTGAGAACCAAACTTTTCTGCAAGTATAGTACACTGAGCTGTCTTTACAGAACAGCTGTCCACAGCCTGTAGCTTAGAGTAATTGGAATTTATTTTTCAATCTCATATACATTATTTCAGGGGTGAGAGGAATTTCAGTTTTGTTAAGCAGGTACAAAAACTCCTCATGTACACATATAGGGTTTATGGATTAAGGTGAGGAAGGTAGGCTGCCGCCTGATAGAGCTCTGCTGGGGTTCCCACATGTAATATTTTCCACATTTGGCTAATTTTTAATATGACCTCTCGTAGTTGGTACTGGGTATGACACATCAGCTACATCAATCTGTGGGTTATCCTAAAACCAAATGCTAATACCAGTCTAGCAAGCATTGCCCAAATTTGCCCCTACTCTCACATCTACCTTACATATACATAGAGAAACAATAATTACATTGCAAGGGTCAGAAGGCAGATCTTCCTCTTAAGATTTTTTTTTCTAAGACAAGGTTTCTTTATGTAGCCTTGGCTGTCCTAGAACTTGCTCTGTAGACCAGGCTGGCCTCAAAGTGAGAGATCTACCTGTCTCTGCCTCTCAAGTGCTGGGATTAAAGGCTTGCACCATCACCTCTCTGTTTAAGAAACTCTTTGGGAGGTGGTTTTCATTTTGTTTTGGTCAGGAATCTCAGGCAAGTTAGGAGTTTATTTGGTCAGGAAGCCACAAGGACTAAGGTGTTTTTTTTTTTTTTTTTTTTTTTTTTTTTGGACTAAGAATGACCTACTGGGATTCCTATTCAAAGATAGCAACTCACATGTAACTAAATACTGATCATTATTCCTGAAAGCACAGTGGCCATCAAAAGAAAACTAAAATCAGTAGGACTCCCTAGGCTTAGTGGGGGACAAATGGTTCTTCTCCAATCAACCACACTGTTTTCAATTCAAACTTTAATGCTTGATCAGTAAGAATGGTAATACCAAACAAAAGCTTACACACAAACATTTGAAATTTTTAAATTTTGTATATGAATGTATGTGCCCTCATGCTATTGCATTCATGAATGTCAGAAGAAAACTTGCAGGAGTCAGTTCTCTCCTTCCACCATGTAGGTTCTAGAATCAGACTAAGGTCATCAGTTTGGTACTAAGCTCCTTAATTTGCGACCTATTTCCCTAGCCCAAGGTAAATGCTTAAACTCTTTCCTTTCATTATACTAACAATTATGGAGTATGACTTGTGAGTATGATATACGAGTGTGGGCATGGCCAGCCAGTTTGGTTGCCATGAGAACTTTTGGGAGGTGTTTCTGGCCCTCCACCTTATCTGAAGGTTTCTTCTTTCTGTAGTTGTGCTGTGTATTCCAGGTACTGGAACTTCTGCATGGAGCAACTCTCCTGCCGTTGCCTCCATTCTCAACACAGGGAAGCTGGTACAACAGATGCTGGTTATACCTGACATCTGGCTTTCTTAATGTGGGTTCTGAAGATCTGAACTTAAGTGCTTTTACTGAATCATCTCCCTGTCTCCTGGAATATGATTTACATAAAAACAACAACAACACAAAAAAAACTAAAACCTTATGAGTTGTGAAAATGAGTTCTAAAGAGAGAGGAAAGTGACTTCCAGAGGCTTGGGCACAATGATGGACTTTTCTTCAGTATTTCAGGGGAGGACATATTGATGTATTGCTTTTGTTATAACTCCTGATGCAAAGGCTTCTAGAATACCTTCAGCACAGACATCATTGCTGACATTTTCTTTTGGCATGTACTTTCTGATGTTTGGTAAGATTTGAGCATCTTCGGAAAGCTTTCCCACACTCCTCACACTCATAGGGTTTTTCTCCAGTGTGGATTCTCTGGTGATGAACAAGAGTTTGAATCTGACTGAATGCTTTTCCACATTCTCCACACTCATATGGTTTTTCTCCAGAGTGAATCCTCTGGTGATTAGTAAGGGCTGAGTTCACATTGAAGGCTTTGCCACACTCCTTACACTTATATGGCTTCTCTCCTGTATGGATTCTCTGGTGTTTGATGAGGGCTGAGCTCACACTGAAAGTTTTCCCACACTCATCACATTCAAATGGCTTCTCACCTGTGTGTAATCGCTGATGTTTGGTGAGGTCTGAGCGCACACTGAATGCTTTCCCACACTCATCACACTCAAATGGCTTCTCACCTGTGTGTACTCTCTGATGTTTGGTGAGGTCTGAGCGCACACTGAATGCTTTCCCACATTCTCTGCAGTCATACGGCTTCTCTCCGTTGTGAACTCTCTGGTGAATAACCAGGTGTCCTCTCACACTAAAGCCTTTCTTACACTTGTCACAGATGTAGGGTTTCTCTCCAGTGTGGACTCTTTCATGCACAGTGAGGGTTGACCGTGCACCGAAGGCTTTTCCACAATGATCACACTCATAGGGTTTTTCTCCAGTGTGAATTCTCTGATGTCGAACAAGAACTGAGTTCTGGGTAAATATCTTTCCACATTCATTGCATTTATGCCGTCTCCTCTCTGTGCACCGGCCTTTATAATTTTCTAACTGGTCCTGATACTGAGGGACTTTTTCATTCACAGGAATCTGTAAAGAATCCTTAGTACGCATGTTAGAGACCTTTGGATCTGGGCCCATTCTTACAAACTCTTCTTTCAAAGTTAATGTCTTGCTTACAACACTGGTCTTGATTCCTGAAATAAGAAACATTTGTTTTGTTTTTTTTTTTCTTCAAAATACTTTACGAAGTGTAGGTAAGGCACTGTGTGATACAGACTTAAATAGAACTCGTTCAAACATCTGTTCAGTAATCCAAGGACACACCAACTAAATACAAGCCAGGTCACAGATGCAATGTTTTCATTCCCTGCATCAAGATAGCCACACCACAGAACTACCAGAATGAATAGTTGATGTGAACAGCTATTTATATCTGTCTTCTTTAAAGGCATCTAAAACAATCCAGAGTACACGTGAACATAAAACTAATGTATATGGGTTTGGGACACAGCTCAGTGGTGCAGCTCTTGCTTAATGGGCACATGCCTTGGGTTTGAACTACGGCATTGGAAAAAAAATAATGTATAGTTTGTACTTTACAAAACACTTAAATCACATTAAAATAAATTTAAGACAAAATAGATGTTGAAGAGATTAGCAAATGGGATAGACAAAGGAGAGCAGAACAAAGATGAAAGTCAGTTTAAATTTGGAAAAAAAGATAGGACAACATCACGAACAGAAATGTGTACCACCTGGCAGTCCCATCATTTCAGCTATAGGGGGTTTCTGGGAGACCCTTGGTTCATTTTAACATGATGGTCCATTGTAACACTACCCTTGTAGTGGCTGCTGACGCTATGAAAACCAGTATCTTAGCAAAAAGGGTTGTGTTGTCCCACATGAAAACTGTTACAGTGTAAAACGCTTTATTAGTTTACTATTCCATCTTTACAATTCAAATCATGCAAAGAATGTGGACTGCTACCAGTCTCATCCCTTGAAAGCCAACCTAATTTGGCCTCCAAACTCTAGTTATAATAATTGTCCTCCTGTCTTTTTCCATGTTACAGATAGTCTCTACAGTGGCAATATGCATCTCTGCCAGTATACATCTTCAAACGATACCATGAAAAACGACAGTTCAGTAAAACAATAACATTAAATTTCCATTGAGTCACATTTTACAAAAATGAACACAAACCAACCAGAGGAGGACCCCAGAAGAGAGACAAAATCAGGCTTCTATGCGCTCACCCCTCCGGAAATTCAGTGTTGAGCACAACCAGCCTGTCGCTCCACAGACTGCTTGCAGTTCTGAGGTCCAGGCGGCACAGGACTGCGGCTCGACCCAGAGCCAGCCTCGCCCCGACCTCGCCAAGGTGGGGCGCCAGCTTTGTTTGTGCCGAGGAGGGGAAATGGAGAGGTGAGGGGCTCCCGTGAGAACAGGGCCAGAGGAGCAAAGCAAAAACGCATTTGTCCTCTGTAATACCCAGAAGCTAACCAGGGGCAAACAAATTCACTAGGAGACTGACTGAGAAGAACAGCTGCCAGGCTAGAGAGGCCCCGCTCGGCCCACTTGCACCCAAATGGTTGGTGCTCTCTAGGACGCCGGAGGTTTTCTTCTCTGTGGTCAGTAAACTTGGACCAGGAGGTAATGATTGCACAGAACGTCTTTGAGAACATTTTGTTTCTTTAATCACGCAGAGAAGACAATAAAATACTCTTCTAAAGTATAAGAAAACTAGAAGTAAATGTTCAGATATAATTTTGAACCTGAATTTTGTCTCCCAGGTTGGTCACGTCTAGGGCATAGGACTCAGTAAAAAAAATTCAGAATTAGTTTGCAGTGGCTGAGGATGTAGATAGACCAGGGATGGAGTGTTTGCCTAGCTAGTACCAGGCCTTGGATTTCACCCTTAGCATAGAACAACAATTTGTAAATTTAAATAGTATTCCTCCCAAACTGCCAACTCTTTTGAAGTAGACTTTAACATTCACAGAGAAAATAAAACTAGGAACACAGAAAAAAAAGGGGGGGGCTATCTTAAAAGCTGAAAAGCATATATAAAGCCATTAGCATCGATAGTGTCAAGGCAAACAAATAGTCCAGAAATGGATGTGATGAAAACTAAAAAATAAGAAAAACAATGATCTTCAATAAGCTTATAAGAATAAATGGAAAGACATCAAACTGGATCCCTACTCCATAAACAGTAAGCATTCTCAATAAGTCAAGGCCATTAATGTAAAAAATAAAACCATAAAATTATCAGAGGATAATGTGAGAGACACCTTTTATAATTTCAGAGCAGAAAGGCTACTGTACATTACGAAGCCAATCCAGAGGACCTGATTGAAAGGATGAAGTTCCTGAAGAACCAAAGTTACTGACTGATGTCTCACAATCAGGCTGGATTCCTTTCAGTTCCAGCTTCATTCTGAGCAGACTCTACCAAGCACTCAGGACATACGTGCTGACTAGATGAAATGATAGGGTTTCTTTTGTATTTTAAGTCTTAGGCTGGGGAAGTCATTTGGTTTCACAATAATTGCTAGAGTTTAATGGTTTGATCAACAGCATGAAAGAAAACACCTTCAAAAACAAAAGTCAGAAAATGATTCCAGGACTTGAGGAAGACTTCAGAATGTCAAAGACTAGCACTTATAACTCCCATGTAAGGAAACATTGTAACTGACATCTCAGCATACTTTACTAGAGAAAACTGGAAAGGTAGTGTATTTGTAAGCTTTTGTTGTTGTGATAAAACACCATGTCCAAAGGTCCTGGTTAGTGGGGTTTTTTTTTTTTTTGTTTGTTTATTTTTCAACTTGGCACAAGCTAGGGTTATTAGAGAAGAGGGAACCATAGTGAGAAAATGCCTCCATAAGACTGGAATGTTGGCAAGTCCTTGGGGACATTTTCTTACTTAGTGATAGATGCAGGAGGGCTCAGCCCACTGAGGAGGTGGTTTGGGTTGTATAAAAAAAAGCAGGAAGGGCAAGACATGAGGGGCAAGGCAGAAAGCAGCACCACTCTGTAGTTTCTGCATCAGCCTCCAGGTTCCTATTTTGAGTCCCTGCTATGTCTCATGGCATGGGCTTAAATCATGAGCCCTCAGTGATGGAGTATGACCTGAGAATTTTAAGCTGAAATAGACCCTTTCACCACAAGGTTGCTTTTTGTCATTGTGTTTTATTGCAGCAATAGTAGTTTAACACACCGAGGCAACCTTAGGAGGAAGGATTTATTTGGGCTTACAGTTACAGAGGATTAAGAGTCTGCCATGGGAGGGATGAATGGCAACAAGCAGCAGGCTGAAGCAAGATGCTGAAAGCTAATATCTTGAACCACAAACAGGAAACAGAGAGCAAACTAGCAATGGTGTGATTCTTCAAACTCTCAAAGCTTGCCTCTGGTGACATACTTCCTTCAGTAAGGCTACACCTCTTACACCAACTTAAACAGTGTCACCAAGTATTAAAATGTCTAGGACTATGGGAGATAACTCATGCAAACCACTCTGATAGTTTTTCTCTTAGCTTTGAGAGCTGACATTTCTTGACAGGTGATCTTCTAAGAGTGTGTAAGATCAGGAACTTAGAAGAAGTAAGCATGGATTTATGAAGGGATCAGTGTAGAAACCAATAAATCAGAAAGCAGGACAGGTCATCCCAGGGACATAAGGAGAGCAAGAAATAATCACAAGGAATATATGAATATACTTCTATTATCAAATATATTCATGTATTCCTCTGATTTCCCATTTGTGGTTAAGGAAATAGAGTCACAGAGAGATTTACTGACTTAGTCAAAATCATAGGCAATTGTGGGAGGCTTCTCCAATGAGTCAGCTAGGATACCCAAGTAGGGGCGAAAGGATTGAGAAAAGATAAAAAGAAACAGACAGAAACACAGGGTAGATTCAGGAGGACTACCAGTGCATGTTTTTTTTATCACACCAGACAGCCCTGAGTTTAATTAATAACCTGCTTATATACAGACTAGAGGCAAAGCAGAACAAAGAGCAGCATGGTAAATTAACCACCTTCCTGCACTGTCCTTGAATTGAGGAGCAGCCAGGCTTTCTATCTATCACGTGCATCCTGCTAGCAGCAAGCAGCCTCCCTATCTCTATGTGCCTTTCAGCTGGCATCAGAAGCTTGTTATTGAGATAATATGCTCTTTCCCATGGTCTTAATCAGAACTTTCTCACAGCTCTCAAGGAGAGCAAGCTTGAACTCTATTGTTTTATGAGTCAGAATGTACTCCAGATGAAAACTGAGTCGCTTTGTGGGCTCCCACAGGTAATTTGGAGTTACATTCCAAAATATTGGGTGGGGGGAGATGATGAGACATGGATAGGAGTGTCAAGAGAATTCCTATGACATCACCAATTGTTTCAATTTGTTTTTAAATAGGGTCCCACTTCGTAGCCCTGGCTGAACTCAGAGACTTCTGCCTACTCTTCCTCCCCAGTGCTGAGATGAATGCATGTGTGCACAATGCCCAGCCATGACACAAGTTTTAAGACAGTAAGTACACATTCCTTCCTGGCTACTGTATTGGTTCATCTAACTCCTCAAGGTTCATACAGTTTGCCCCTCTCCCACTTCCTCCCCCCACTTCTCCAGTCATTTTTCTTCCTTTCTCATTACTGGTCCTCTTCAGGCTGTTGAAGTGTTTACAGTGTTGGCCCCAAGTTATATTATTAATAGAATCATTGGGTCCACTGAAAGCAGTCTTTCTGTAACATGCTGCCACATAGTGTCTTAACACTGGAGAGCAATTCACTGACTCCTTTGGGGGGGGATCTTCAAGACTTTTGTAGGGAAAAAGCATTATTTTATTAAAATAATACAGACTGCCAAAATTGCTACCCTAACTACAAGGTATCATAGGAGGAAAATGCACAATGTCAAATACAGGGCAAGTATGCTAAGGACAATGAGTAATATTCTGGAGGAGCAGGTGGGAACTGGCACCTCCTTACCATGCCTTTGCTGCCAATGCTGCTGCAGAAGGTGGAGAAGCATCAATAGGTTTGCATCAGATCCTGAAAGATGGACCTGGTGTGGATGGAGGCAACTGCTATAGTAAATGGTGAGCTATTACTAAAAAGCTGAAATAAACAAGTCTATTCATTCAAAAGGGAACAGCATGGACACTGTAAGCATAGGTGGAAGAAGCAAGTATCTCCTGGATTTAGAGCACCTGAAATTATTTCCCCATTATTTGCACCCACTCTACCCCTGCCTTGCCCTGCTGTGCACTTTGGTTTGGAGAAGCAACTTATGGATAGTTCGATGGAGCACACTTGCAGTGAAGACACACTGATGATGGTAAGAAAAATTAGGACTGCGTTCCTAAGAGGGAAGCAACTCCATCTCATGGCAGCAGTGGATATTGAGGAATCTCTTTTCCTTAGAAGGGTGCATTTGGGTGCAGTTTCCATATCTCTTGCTGTCTGGGGATCCTGCTTGTGGCCTATTCATCTGAGGTGACATATAGCGAACTCCCTCCAAATTCTATTGGGAAGCATCTAGTCTTTGTGTGAGGCTGCAATCTCAGTTCTTCTTGGGAGGGACCAGGTGCCTCAAAAGCTGGGGCAAGACCTGACTTTGCCCTGGATTAGTTCAGAGTATGGACACATGAGCTCTGGTCTTAGGAGTGATCTTGTGTGCTCCTTTAAAATCTAGAGACCATACACAAGTAAAATGTTTGGCTTACTGCAAAGATTCTCAGGCCACTTTTTAAAGGAATTTGCTTAAGCCAGGAATGGTGGTGCATGCCTTTCATCAGAGTACTTGGGAGGCAGAGGCAGGTGGATCTCTGAGAGGTCAAGACCAGCCTGATCTATACAGAGAATTCCAGAACAGCCAGGGTTGTTAAACAGAGAAATCTGTCTTAAAAAAAAAAATTAGCTTAAGACATTATTACAGCCAATATGCTGGTTTGGACATACAAGCTGGTAAAAAGAATAATTTTTAAAGTGAAATACTTAGGTGGAGTCTTCATCCCTTGGTAGAGTATGGTTTAAAACATACAGTATACTTACTGGATGATTTAGTGCAAGCCAGTTAGCTTCTCTGGCCCTTCAATGTCAGAACGGGTTGACAAACTAATTGATACAGCACCCTTCTTTAGACTTTGACTACTTCAACACAACAGAGAAATACCACTTTTTGGTGAGTTAAAAAGCAGCTGATTTGCAAACCCTGGAGTTGATCCTTTCTTACTTACTTAAGGATGTACCACTGAACTGCAAATCGAGACTGTAGTGTTTTCAAATGCAGGTTTAGGGAATCACATTTCCTTAGATATGTCTTCTAAGTAGGATTGATATAATAGAGTATATAAAACTTTAGGACTGAGTTCTGCTTGAAAACAGAACATCCTAGTTCACAGTTGTCCTGGGCAAATAATAATTCGGTCTAGTGGCCACCAAAGAGTATGTTTGTTGCCATGTTGTTCCCAAAGCTATAGTTTTGATAGACTGCAGTCTTCTTTCTTATTTTATCTTTGATGATACAGTATAGTAATGGGCCAACATGTGCAACTTTTACCTGCCACGTAGCAGATGCTGGTGGCAGATCTGATGTTGAAAACAATCCTAAAACATCATAACAGGTACAAGGGTATGTATACAAATGTATGTGTATATATATATTTAAGTGCTCATCACTAAGGGCCTTGTGCTTGCAAGGCAAGTGATCTACTACTGAGCTATACCTTCAGCCTCGAAACTTGTGTTCTGTAGAAACATAAGATAAGTCAACAAAAATTAACTGCATGCTTAAAAATAGCTAGTATGGAGAATTCTGAAACACAACACATAAAAATAGCTAGTATGGAGAATTCTGAAACACAACACACACACACACACACACACACACACACACACACACACAAACAATACAAAGTGTAGTGATAGATACACCAGTCATCCTAATTTGACCATTAGGCATTGCACATATTCCAATGGTATTACCCTGTAAGTTACTATGTGTCAATTAAAGAGCAAGCACTAAAATTTTTTAACCAAAATTTTAATGATACGGTGAACCCCAAATGTTAAGGATTCCTTATCACACCACACAACACACACACACACACCCCTACGATTCTGTTATGAAGGGTAGTTTCAAGTATGCTTAGTAACATCTTTGGAGTCTATTCACTAGATGCCAAAAGCATCCCAGCTGCTCACCAATTATTGTATAATACCAAATGTCTCAAAACATGTTTAACTTCCTAGCTACGATGCAAACAGCAGATGCAACACCTATTTTCCAGCTCCTTTAAAGCTGTACTTTTATCAGAATAGCTTTTTGTGTCCGTATTTATTTTCTTTTCTCTTTGATTTTGTAAACAACATCTTAGGTAGTCTATGTTGGTATGGAACTCCTTATGTAGCAAGTTTAGACCCTGAACTTATGGTCTTCTTGCCTTTACTTCCTAAGTTCTGGGATTCTAGACTAGTGGCACACATGGGTTGCTTCCTTTATTTCTTTCTTTCCTTTTTAACTCATCAATAACTTTGGAAAGAAAACAGCTTAAAATGTCATTTTCCTCCCACATAGATCCTCCTAGAATTTAAGGCTTTACTCCTCGATACAGGCAAATCTTGATGTACTAATGGTATTTTATGGAGACAGTTTCTTTTTTGCTTTCTTTTGTCTTTGATATTTTAAGACAGGGTTTCTCTGTGTAGCCCTGACCACCTTAGAACTAACTCTGTAGTACAGGCTGGCCTTCAACTCAGAGACTGTCCTGCCTCTGCCTCCTGAGTGCTGGGATTAAAGGTGTGCACCACCACTGCCAAACCCTTTTGTACTTTTTGAGTGCACTAAATAGGAAACATCATTGAAAACCCTTAAAAGTTTCAATATCACAAAAAAAGCCACACAATAGTTCAACAAGCATTTATTAAACACCTACTGTGTGCTCAGTATTGTACTAGGCACTAAGAGGGCACAGTGATACAAATGTTACATTTATTATCCCTGCCCTCAAGGAGCTTACAATTTAGTTTTGGAAATAAGTACAAATGTGAAACTACTATACAGACTTCTATAAAACAAATTACAGAGCAAGGTATTAGTAAGTGCGTGGATCACAGTACAAACTGGAAAGTTAACTGCTCAGGAAGCACAGAATAAGGGAAGATCTTGATGTGAGGTGAACTTATCAAGAGGTACTCACTCAAAAGACATAAAGGAGTGAACAGTAGTTATGGCCAGAGAGTAACCTAAGGACAAAACCAAAACAAAACAAAAACCCACACATGAGAAAGGCACAGAGGCAAAGGCTTATAAGACAACAGTAGAAAGCTGTAGGAGGTTCGTATATGATATATCAAGGTGAATATTCAAGGGTGATGAAAGTTGAGGCAGATTTAAGAATGGAGAGCAAAGTCATGGGACACTACCACTCTGGTGAGAATTATTTGCTGGAGCAGAGTAAAAACGAGATACCATGAAAGTGGAGTTTGAGGATCATTTTTAAAGTGTTACATAAATTGGATATTCTGAAAGGGATGATAGTAACCTGAGCCTATATGATGTAGATCTGTGGAAGATTATAAGGGTATGGTAGAAATATAAAAAGACTAGGCAACAATAAAAACAAGCTCCCAAAGAATAAAGATCAACAAGATTCTAGACTTGGAGAATTGAGGACAGAAAAAGATGAAATGATAACTTCAAGGATGGAATAAGAAATATGAATGGCAATGATTCTATTTATGGTACAGAAGTTAAACAATGATGTCTACTTTAAAAGAAAATATAAACTGAAGGAGAACGGTGAATTTTGGTTGAGTAAGTAGCTGAGGAAAATTCCCCAAGCAGTGAGATGATATACAGATGAAGTCATTCATATAAATGAAATAACAAAACAGATAAACAGGAAAAGAGAAAAAAAAGTGAGTAAAAGAAGGATATGGGGGATTATTTTTAGTATAGAGGAGAAAAAAGCCTAATAAAGAAAAGCCAATTATTGTAGAAAAATGACCTAAAAAGATCCCATAAGACAAAGAAAGAAGAGAATTCTTGAAGTATGGTGTATTAGTCAAGGTTCTCTAGAGAACAGAGCTTATAGAACAAATCTATATATATGTAGAGAATGGGAATTTATTAGTTTGGCTTACAGACTGTCGTCCACTAGTCCAGCAATGGCTGTCTACCAATGGGAAGTCCAAGAATCCAGCAACTGCTTATTCCACCAGGTTGGATGTCTCAGCTGGTCTTCATTACATGCCAAAATCCTGAAGTAGGATCTAATCCAGTGAAGAAATGGACTTGCCAGCAAGATCAAGGAAGCAAGAATAAAAGCTTCCTTCCTTCATATCCTTACCTAGGCTGCCATCAGAAGGTATGGCCCAGATTAAAGATGGATCTTCCCACCTCAAAAGATCCAGATTAAAAGTGGGTCTTTCCACTTAAAATGGTTTAAGAACAAATCCCTCACAGGTATACCTAGAAGTTTAGTTTTAGTTAATTCCAGATGTAGTCAAGTTGACAACCAAGAATAGCTCCCACAAATCATCCCTTGGCAACTTGACATACAATCATATCTCCTTACACTATGCTTAATTTCCAAGTGAAAATAACCAGGTGATATTACACCAACATGATATAACTATCACACGTATAACTGTAAATGCATTATATATTTAACCAGGTCATAATTACATGTAACATAATATTACTATCTCTTGTACAACCACAAGCCCATTATAAATTTTAGAATGGATGGCAATGTCCCTTGGATGACATTCCATTAGTATCTCAAAACTTAAATAAGATAACTACAAATATTCTCTTAGTTGATGTTATATTACATGATAAAGAAACTGAGGAAAGAAACACATTCTTAACAAAATATGACAGAAACAGTCATGTCAATTATAGTCCTTGTTACTGCAACTGGTTACGTGACCATAGCTGGTATTTATAACTACCTTCCTCTACTACACATCCTGTATTTCTTCAAAGTAGAAAAAGGCAATATTTAAAAGCAGGTGGGAGTACATATCCTACTGAAGGTAGAGAGACTATTCTCTCAGCTGACATAAACCCTTCAGAATCTGAGGGTCCTCCCACACATCTCCACCCCAATTTAGGATCTGAATCTTTGGTAATTAATGCTCTTATTTGAAGCACTGATGCCCTCTGGGGATGGGATTTGATTTTTTTTAAATCCAGACATGCTGGGAGCAACCAACCGCCATCATCATTTTCCTTACTTTTCTACAAATTGTCAAAAGTTTTACATAGTCACCAAATTTCTTGCCTTCTACAACTGGTGAATCAGCATAACCAAATGCATTTATCTCCTTAAGTTTGTGAAACAGTTCACACCACGGGCTTTCAATACACCCTGAGTTTCTTAGAAGAGGCTTCAGTAGGTGTTAGCAAATGGGAAAGCCTATTCCAGATACTTAAAACATTTCATCCTTATGTTTCTATTACTCTAGAACCACTTCTGGTATGACAATATGTGTTAGTCAGGGTTTTCTAGAGGAACAGAACTTATAAAATGAAAAAAATATATAAAGGGGATTTATTAGAATGGCTTACAGGCTGTGGTCCAGCAAGTCCAACAAAGGCTGTCTACCAACAAAAGACCCAAGAATCCAGTAATACTCAAAAATGTCAATCACAAATAGCCATCACATATGGGAAAATTCAACATTATGAAATATATCAGATTAAGAAGGACAACAATAATAAAAGGCCTTAGTTGATACACTGGCCATTCTACATACATTTTAGTAGAATGTTGACTATGACAGCCAGCAAGGAAATATTTTAAGAGATAAAGCAGAAATGGGTTAAATGAATAACAAATTTGAAAAATTGAGAAAAACACAAGACATACAGAATGGTGACTGGAAATGGCCAAGAAGCTTGAAGGTTTACTCACTGCAGATGAACTTACTACTGCCACCCTAACTGCCCATCTGCCCAGCCTGGAATCTACTCATTTCTCTTCCCCTTGTGCAGTCTACATAGAAATGCATTTGAATCACTAAGTTTTTTCTTCTTTACCCTCTTAGTTACTCCTTTAAGCACATTTTATTGAAAAAATTTATCTTTCTTGTACAAAAAATCAAGACTATCAACATCTAAAGATGCGCTCATCTCAAACAGATTTTAAATCAATTTTCTAGTAATTGCAATGGGTCCACATTACTGTGCACTATTTTACCTAGTATCTCTTATGACTAGTGGTATATGTTTGTTTTCACTTGGCAGGCCAGAGTTTAGTCAGTGTTGGTAACATAGCAGTGTGGTCGTCACAGGCTCTAGTGCCAGGCTATAGTTAGAATCTTGTCATTTGCTGGCTATGTGATGTTGGTTAGTTTTCTGTTTCTATCACCTATAAATGGGGCACGTAGTGAAATTAGCTTTTAAGTAGAATAAATGTTTAAGTTAGGGTTTAGCTCACAGCAACTGCTCAAAACAAAACAAAACAAAACAAAAGCTGTAATTCTGTAGACGTAGAAGTAAGAGCAAAGTTATAGTGGTTCACGTTGGAATCAATTACCACATTCTTGAATACCTATTCAGCTTCATGAAGAAACTCTTTGAAACCTCAGAGGTTTCTTCAGTGGTATGCTAATGGCAAGTGAGTTAGGGAAGAACTACTTTACCATGCCAGATCCTAAAATGAGCATCTGAGGATGGTACAAGAAAGTACTGGTGAACAATTCATTTCAGATTGAAGGAAAACATTGACTCTATAGGATAAAAGTCTAATGAATGATACTGATAGTTAAGAGCTCTAACTAATGTAACACAGATTGATTAATGCTTGGTGAATCAAGACTAAAAAAGACTTCTATGTACTTCTGCAAAGATTCCACAGCTTTTTCTATTATATGTTATAATACTCGGCCTTTTCTATACATGTGCTAAATCAGTTTTCGTAACTCACTTAAATTTTTTATTGTTTTTAATTATGTGTATATGTCTATGTATACCTGTGTGCAGATGCCTGTGGTGGTCAGCTATGTTGGATCCCCGTGGAGCTGGAGTTCCAGGAAGTTAGAAGCTAGAAGCCACTCAACATGGGTGTTGGAACTGAACTCAATGGTTCTCTGAAAGAACAATCTACAATCTAACTCTCCAGTCCTAGTCACGTCTCCAGTCCTAGTTACCTTTTTCTTTTTTTTTCCTCTTTCTTTCTTTCTTCCCCCCCCCCTTTTTTTTTTTTTTTGAGACTGGTCTCACTATATTCAAGGCTGGCTTTGAACTTGCTATACAGACTAGGCTGGCCATTGAGTGCTATGATTAAACATGTGCATCACCAATAATAGCTCCAATAATTCATTTTTAAAGAACAACCCTTTTTCATATTCACACCAGTGTAACATTAATCTTCCCAATCATATTATTTTCTTTTCTTTGGACTTCTTTCAGAAGTTCTTAGGTAGGAGACTGAAGTAATCTGGTTCATATTGTTGTGGATATAAATGCTAAAAAGGCAGGTGCTCCACAAAATTGTATGACAAGAGTGGGCATGCATAAGTACACACACGCAGACATCCAGCTTCTCTGACATGTACTCATCCTATGCAACTTTTGAATACAAGGTAGCACTGACCTACACAGAAATCCTGTTATCTAGAGAAGGAAAGGCACACTTCAAGCAATTGGGGATGGAGAGATGGCTCAGTGGTTTAGCATGTTAGAGCAGAGTTAGGGATGGTAATCTATATTTAACAGGGAAGGAAGCAAACAGAAAGGAGGATAAGAAAATAAATAATAATGAAAAGAACTGGTCTGAGAGAGTTAATCAAAGAAACTAAGATGATCCTTTTTAGGACAGTCACAATGTAAAATTGTTTTCTTGGAGATTGCATCATAATCTACTTATGTGTCTTCTGAGTAAGATTAATGGAATCATTTTAAGTGTGAAGATTAATGCTGCGAAGCAAAAGTTTTTCAACTCCAAGGCCACTGTCTAATCAAATGGCCAAACATAAAATATAATAATAGTAGATGGTTTTCTTGCTCTTTATTAGGTGAGAATTCTAAGAACGTTCCTCATATCTGGAGGTCTAGTAACACTGCTAGAATAAAGAATAATTACTCATCTGAAAGAACACTATATTTTTGATGTACACGATCTGGTGTGTTATTTTAAAACCAATCTTATTACTTTACACAATATCCTGTTATGCTAAAAACCTTAGAGGTAAAATATAGGGCCTGGTGAAAATGAGTGTAATAACGTATCTTTGTTGTTAGATGACTGATGGCGTGTACCAGAATTCAGAATGAGGAATCAGAGGTCAGGTTATTTGACAAATTAGCACTGTGGATACTGAAGATATGCAAACGGAAGGAAACAGATGGAAGGAGCTGCAGAGGCCATCTGAGAAGGTCAGTCCAGACTGACCATGTACTCAGGGAGTTTGAGAGCAGTATTGTTAACGGGCCAAAAAGGATGATATTCTTTGTAAGGACTTGTAATTTTTTTTTTTTTTCCCATAGCACCTTTGTCTATGTGGTTGGTGCCAAAGCTTTTCAAACAGTGAAAATACTTTTCAAACCAGTGTACAGTGGGAAGGTGAAACAGAGTCAGAAATCACCTTGAGGTACAAATGTCTATGCTCAAGAATAGCCAGCTGAATCTCCACTCACCTTTTCTTTGCACCACTCCCACCATTATCACTAATGCATCCACTCCTTTGTTGACACAGATACCGAGACTGGGGGAGGTGAAGGATGTGTACAGATGCTGAGGGACTCAATGGAGTCAATAAAGGTGCTAAATGAAGAGAAATACTACAGTGCTGTTAACAATATAGCATTGAGTTTGTAGAAGAATATGGATTTCTATCCTTTAAGAGTATTAGAATAATATGTTAAATGTCTAACAATTTCCTTCTAACTAGTGTATCAGAAGTTTAAATACAAATCTTACATTGAGGTTGCCTTGGATTCAAGCAGCATTTTAGATTAACATTTAGAGGAGTACCTTCAGAAAGGGACCATAGGAAATGGGAAGAAGCTTAGAGAAGTGACCCTTCTCAACCTTACAACTACTCTTGGGAAAGACAAAATATAGTGTTTTAAGTCACAACAAGCAATTTGCTGTTATTTTAAAGTTCTGAAGAATATATTAAGCTGCTGGGGCTGTTTCACTACATGCCTTCAAAGACAGTCAAGCTGATCAATTAGTATCAGGGATTGGGCTCAAACTACTGAAGTGCTATTCTTAGCTTTGTCATCACTACAGATTTTGCCTTTCATTAGACTTTTCCATTAGACTTTTCCACTACAACAGGGTTCCTCTACTGCTGAATAATGCTCAAATGACAAACAAAGCTTTTCCTAAACTCCTGCGGTTTCAGGCTTCTCTCCAGTGTGGATTCTCTGATGTCGAATGAGGCTCGATCTCTGAATGAAGGCTTTCCCACACTCATTGCATTGATAGGGCTTCTCCCCTGTATGTATTCTTAGATGCTGAATAAGACCAGTGTTCCCATTGAAAGCTTTCCCACATTCTTTACACTTATATGGTCTTTCCCCAGTATGGATTCTCTGATGTTCAATAAGGCCTGATTTCTGACTGAAGGCCCTTCCACATTCATTGCATTTGTAGGGTTTCTCCCCAGTGTGGCTTCTTTGATGGCCAATAAGATGTGAACTGCGCCTGAAGGTTTTCCCACACTCATCACACTCATAGGGTTTCTCCCCAGTGTGAATTCTCTGATGTCCAATGAGGTGTGAACTATGACTAAAAGCTTTTCCACATTCATTACATTCATACGGTCTCTCTCCACTGTGGATTCTCTGGTGCAAAATAAGGCCTGCACTCTGACTAAAGGCTTTCCCACACTGATTACACTGATAGGGCTTCTCCCCAGTGTGGATTCTCTGGTGCAGGATTAGACCTGTGTTCTGACTGAAGGCCTTACCACATTCCTTGCAATGATAGCGCTTTACTTTGTTGTGGATATCCTGATGGGAAAGAAGGGCTGACCTGTAACTGAAGGCTTTACTACACACATTACACTGATATGGTTTCTCTCCAGTATGTATTCTCCAGTGTCGAACAAGGCCAGAGTTCTGAGCAAAGCTTTTCCCACATTCATCACATTTATGCCGTCTCTCTTGTGTGGGAGTTCCCTGCTGCCTCTCTAATCTGCCCAGAAGGTCTCGGGTTTCTCCATGTGCAAGACCCACAATAACATCCCCGTTGCACTTAGCAGCTGTTTGTCCATGTGGCTGGATTCCAGAAGATATTACCTGTTTTGAAAATAATTCCTTGTTCTCACTCCTGGTCTCACCATCTGAAATAAACATGTAGTAAACAATCATTCTCAAAGTCACTTTCTATTTTCTATACTAGAAGAAAGGGGGAAATGAAGTTCTCATGGAAACTGTAAGCGAATACAAGATCCTCTACCCAAAATAGGGAGAGATACATATGCAGGTTGATCAAGCAGAAGTACCAAATGCCAACTTGGAAAGAGGTGCCAGGAAAAAGCAGTTTCCTGATAGATGAGTAAAATTGGAAAGGGATTAATTGAGAAGTGTAAGCTGGGAAGTAGGAAGAGAGAAAGAATTACAAGACCTACTGAGTGGATAGACTATGCCAAGCAGTCCTGAAAGGGGTGTAAGTATATAACTGGCTCATATGACAGAAACACTCTAATATGATGGCCCACGAGGAACTGGAAGAAAAGTGTGATGTCAGGGAGTACTACAGAGATGTCAATTTCTAAGTGGCAAATAGAACAGTACACACTATACAGATACAAACTCTAAGGAATTCTGAGTTGGAGAACAAAATGTTTCATTTCAGACCTCAGGAATCTTAATCTAATATTTGTTTTTTGAATTCTGAGTTTCATTTTTTAAGGAATTATTTAAAAAATTGTAAAGCAAATGTATGTCTATGTGTGTCACATGTGTAAAGTGTCTGCAAAGGCCAGAAAAAGGCATCATAGTCCCTACAGTTGGAGTTACTGGTGGTTATAAGGTACCTGATGTGGATGCTGGGAAATGAACTCCAGTCCTCCAGAAAAGCAGGAAGCACTCTTAACCACTGAGCCATCTCTTCAGCCCTGAGTCTTGAGTTTAAGTTCAACTAAATCCTCTAGAAATCTTATAAAGCTACCAGAAACACAACAAAGAGAAAATTCTTAAATTATAATAACTACAGCTCTCCTTACCCAGGGAGAACATGTTTCTGTATTTCTCAGGCCTGTTATTTCTATTCAGATCCTTCTGTGATGGATCAAGAAGCCACTCCTCTCGAATAAGAGACACAGCCATGTCTTCAATCTTTTCCAAAGTCTGAAACAAAAGAAGACCCTCATTTGGGGCCTAGAAAGGTTCCATAGCTCAAAACTACTGTTTAAGTAACTACAATGTCAGAAGAGGTGAAGAAGCAGGAATGGGCTATGCAAAGGGATGTGAAGAGCTGGGCAGAAGAGGAAAGTGCAATAGATTTATTGGGGAAAACCAAAGATTGGTTTGTTATTAAGCAAAAAGGATTCTGAGAACGTTCTTAAACAGATACTACTACAGACAGATACGGGCATCTTCCACAATATTGTCAGAGACATGGGCTTTTAGTGAGAATGAGCACAACTCACCTGGAACCCTGCAGTGAGAAGTCTAGCTGTCACCTCCTGATCTCCAGAACTTCCTTTCTGGGAAGGAGTAGGACTCTGAGTAGTAGACATGGCTGAGAGGAGAAAGGAGCTATGAATGGACTAGTCTTATTTTATGGTTGTGGGAGCCAGTATTCACTTATCCAAAATTACTTTTATTTCAGCATATACATGCCATGAATTTTGCACATAAAGTGCTGACATCTTGGACTCTAGCCCATGTCTATGGATGCCCATAGAGCATCTGTACTTTAATGTACCTGAACTTACATAGTCAAATAAAACTGATTTCCTAACAGGAGCTGATTTCTAATTTCTTCTCTACCAAAGTCCTATCTTTGTGTTTGTATGTAGCATTCCTTTAGATCCTGAAGTCCGAGAAAACTGAATATGAGAACTGACCAATTTGTTACCTTTCTGCTATCTACTATGACTGCCAGTGTCTGTTTTTCATGGGTAGTGAGCATCTTCTCACCAAAAACAACTTCATAGTTAAGCAACATGTCTTGGACAACAAGATTTAGGACTTCAGACAAGAATTATATAGTTAACTAAATAAAGTGTTTCTATGCTACTTATTTAGAAACAATAAAAATTCTTAGGCTTTTGACTAAGATCAAGTGCAGGAATATTAAAAATTCACTTATATGTTGTGGGATGGCAAATGCCGGTAGCCACAGCCCTTATGGTATAGGCAGGAGGGCCACCAAAAACTTGAGGCCAGGCTCATCTACCTAGTGAGTTCTAGGCCAGGCAAGACTACACAAAGAACTGGTTTCATAATGTAAAGAATATTCACTTATAGCAAACAAAGCATTATAAATCCTATAAATGGGAAAAAATCCTAAAACAATAAAGACAAATAAGCTAGAATATGCTGTTTTGTAAAAAATAAGGTAATTCTCAAAAAGTGATAGGAAAATACCAAAAAAAACCCACAAAACAAACAAACAAAAACAAAAACCAAACAACAAAGAAAAACAGATTTAAGGGGCGTCATCTAGCCAAATATGATCTAAGCACAGTTAACACAATGTTTCTGGAACAAAGAATTTATGTTTGTGGGTAAATAATAGCAACAAAATGGAAGGGTTGAGGACATAGCTCAATTCGAAGAGTGCTTGCCTTGGATGAATAAGGCCCTGAGTTAGTATTTAGCACTGCCTAAAACAACACACACACACACACACACATACACACACATACACACTCACAGGGCTAGAATAATGGCTCAGTGGTAAAGTGCTTGCTGTGGAAGTAAGAGGACATAAGTTCAGAGTCCCATCACCTACATAAAAGTCCTATGTCTCGAGCCCCAGTGTTGGGGGTTGGAAAAGAACAGAGACAGGTAGATACTTAGGGTTGGTAGGTCAGGTAGTCTAGCTGAAACATGGTAGACCTACGTGTTCAAGGAAAGATTCCATCTCACAAAAAAATAAAGTAGAGGGGCCAGAGAGAGCTTGAGGGGTAAAAGTACTTTCCATATAAGCCTAATGGCTCAAGTTCAATTCCTGGAACCTATGGTGGATAGACAACAGCAACTCTTGAAGAAAGTTGTTCTCTGACCTCCAGGTGTATGTCTGAGTACACACACTAGTAAAAATAATACAAGTAAGGTAGGGAGAAACAGAAGACACCCAACATGTCTCCACATGAGCATCCAGGGGTAAGCTAGAAGGGAAAAAAGTAATGTTTTCTCTTAAGATTAACAATGTAACAGCATAGAAGTAATGGCCAAGAAATTGCTGGTTTAGTAATAATCTCTGACTCAGTTAAGAAGCATCAACAAAGGGAAAAAAAATTAAACCTCCTGTTTTAGTAACACGTATGATAAAGATATTTACACACCTCCATGGGAATTTCCTCCTAGATTACTTAATTATAAAGGGAAGAATAGTAACTTTACAGTGATTAGTCTAGCAAGATTAGTCTTAAGTCATCAACGATAACATCACAATAGGTCAATTTCTGGAGTGTTCTTGCCAAATATATACAAGTTGAACCTAAATATGAGAAACTATCAAACAAACCTAATCTATAACCATTCTAATTCTAATCTATGTACTTCAAAACTGTTAAAGTCATGAAAAGAAAGACTAAGAAATAATGCCCAAAGTGCCAAATTAAAGGAGATTGAAGAGATTTATGACTAAATGCATGATCGTCATAGGGTGGGCTCTGGACCAGAAAAACAAAACAAAACAGACAACTAGCAAAACATGAGTATGAGCTATGGATTGGATCAGTACCACACCAGCACCACAATTTCTAACTATGTCATCTTACTGTGGTTATTGGAAATGTTCTCATTAAAAGAAAGACATGCTGTTATGACATTAGAAATATATAAAAAAGATGTCTGCTGTAAATGTACTGGAGTAACAAAGTTCTCTGTTTATAAGTTTACCATTAGAACTGATTGTCTACTGTCTTCTGGGCATGATATGGCCATTGTTCCCCTGAACCCTCAGCTGCTTGGCTGGATGCATAAGACCCATTAACTTTTGCCACACAGTGAGGAAGGATCACAAGCTCCCTCCCCCCAATACCATGTAGGGGAATTAAGTAGTGCTAAGAGCTTTTTTCAGTAGTGTAGCTGCTGCTAAGCTACTCATGTTCCTATTTAAAAAAAAAAAAAAAAAAAAAAAAATCCTTTATCCTATCCCTAATTAAACTCATTGGTTCACAAGTTAGTCTTCAATAAAGTTGTTTCTTTGTTGTTTCCTTCGTGCCCAACCTGGGGTGAACAGATGTTTATCTCTACAGGAAAAGTTCATAGACTACTTCTATGAACATTTAAAAGCAGAAGATTGGGTCTACTCAAACACAGATGCTAGTTCCTGAATGAGACAGGTACTCCAAATGTAAGTCTCTTTTCTTTCTACTTTCCTTACCCTTATAAGTGAAATCTGGTCTTTCTCCTCTGTCCTGTGGCTTCTGGGGCACTGGAGATTTATGTTTGATTGCCATTGGTTGGAGTTGAGTGCTTTGAGGTTCTGGTGCAGCTTCTGAAGAAATGACTTCTTCCCAGAGTACTCTGTGCCCATGTGTACGAGCTGAGACCTAGAAACAATGGGACAACTGATTTACAAAGAATTCCACTGGAGAGATGAAGTAGTAATAGAGTCAATTGGCCTTTGATGGGTTTTTGTATTTGGGAAAGCATGCAGTATAATCTCATTTACTTTCTAGGGCAACAAGAAACACTACATTAGCAAGAGAAGGGACTTTTTTTCTACTCAGTACTAAAGAAAGGACTTCTGTTGATGTTTCTCTACTACATCAAACACCGATATCTGTGCTACAACTCTAGGACAGAAAATAACAAGAGAATGAATAATGAAGAAAACTAAAACAGGGCCATACAATACCAGAACACTCTTTTGACAAGGAACTAGGAAGCCTATAACCTGGTAAGCAGGCATCTTTTAACTATTCAGGCAAGGCAAGAAGACAAAGAGAACAGTTTAGCAAGTTGGGCTTTAATTGTTTTGTCACAGCACCTTCCCCTACCACACACAGCAATGCACCTAGCACCTAGGACTCACACTTGCATTACATTTCTCTCCCCTTAATAACCATGAAACCAAGACAGCTTGTACCCAGTCATATCTGAGTAAAGAAGGTAGGGGGCCAAGGTTGATGTTGGGTGCATGAGCAAAGAACCATGCTTATTATGCCTGCTAGCAAACTATTTTTTTTTTTCTCTCAAACTTCATAAAAAGAAGCTCCAAATAACTGGGGCCCTTGAATACTCTCACTCAAGCGACCTGTCATTATTGAATGTCTTTCTTGCTTTGTACTATTGTTCTACCACTGAATAAAGTTTCCTTGCTACTTGTACAATTTGCATGGGTTCTTTATTTGAATTCCTTATATAAGAGGTCAAAAATGTGAAACATCTGACCTAAACCCTGACCACTAGTATACTCCATGGGTACTACAGAAGAAAAATAATGTAAGTTCCTTGTATATCATGGTTCCATTTAGCAAGCAAGGGCAATAATACATACAACTGTAGGGATCTTAGGATAAAAAATGGATTCTATCATTTACAAAACTACAAGTGCAACACATAGCACATGAAATAATTTTCATCCACATTTAACAGAAACCAATACACAGAATTTATTCCTCAAAGTGAAGCCAATGTCTTCTTACCCAGCTTCTAGGAATTCACAGTCACGGCATGCACAGTTACTTACTGGCTGTCCTAGGATATTAATCTGCCTTTCCAAGTCCTCCAACAGGGTCACCACCTCCTCTCCATTTTCTAATTGGTGTTCTTTAACCAGAGTCTGCAGCTCCCCTGGCAGGATGGTCAGGAACTGCTCCAGCACCAGCAGCTCCAGGATCTGTTCCTTGCTGTTCAAGTCTGGCCGTAGCCACTGATGGCAAAGTGCACGGAGCTGTATCAGAGCTTCCCGGGGTCCTAATGTCTCCTGGTAGCATAACTGCCTGAAGCGCAGGCGGAACAGTTCTTGGCCAGGTATATTATTTTCATGCACACTAGATTCCTCATCCCAACCATGATCCTCCTCTATCTTGACAATGACAAGATCCTCTTCAGGAGCCTGATCTGGTGGAGATGGGGCTGAAGGCTTTCTTGATTCTGCAGCCATTTAGGGCCAGAAAAGCTTAAAAGGCCCTTTCCTTTACCTTCTATACCTTCTTAAAAGTCTTCAGTGGACCTCCAGGGCACTTCTTCCAGAACAGAAAATGATAAATATGTTAAGGTATGGCAAAAGTTTTAGTAACTTACCCAGATACCTCAATAAGGTCTCCTAAACAATTTTCCATGACAAACACACCCAGGGTACAAATCCTTCCTTTTGGCTTCTTGTTTAGGATTGTGGAGGATAGAGATTCAACCTAACTGAAATTCTGTACTTAATACCAGGCAATTCTCAGTATCACTCACTAAACTACTCGTAGCACCTTGTACACCTCCCACTCTCAACTTTTTTTTTTTTTTTTTTTTTTGTATCTCAGATCTCAACCTTGTTCTTATTAACAGATGAGGTAAGTTTCTCTACCCTCTACTTCAAGAACCTTTTAACTCTTTCTCTTTATTACCTAAGACTCAGCATCCTACTATCGCTCCCTATCTTCTCCTTCCCTACACCTGCCTGGTTTCAGGGCTAACTCTTGGACTCCACCTCTTAAAAATCTATTTGAAACACTGGATCTGCAAAGAACCAGGATATCATATTAACATCTACAATGGCCAAATCTAAACTCACATACCAATGACCTTCCAGAATGTTACAGAAATAAAATATAGTAGTGTTTGAGTTTGACATCTTTCACTTAGCACAAGACACCTGATATTAATTAATCAATGTTGTGTCTGTTTATTCTTACATAAATGAGAATTTATCTATTCCCCACCAGTTGTTTCCTATGATTATGTGCACACATATTCTTCTTGTATGCAGTTTTAATTCACTGGGGTAACTTATTTTCTTAGTAATATCGTTGAACACATGTATATTTTGATGAAGTGTCTATTTAAAAATTTTGGCTCACCTTGCTTTTTTTGTTAGTCTCATTCTATAACCAAAGAGCAGCAAACCTGTGATTTTCCCACCTCAACTTCCTAAGTGCTGGGACTTGATTTATGTATTTATTTAACTTGTTTCGACTATAGACAGGGTTTTATCGTAGCCTAGTCTAGCCTGGAACCTAATGTGTAGCCCAAACTGATCTTTAAGTTGTGATCCTCTTGCCTCTATCTCTCAAATATTAGGATTACACGCATGTGTCATCATGCTTTACCCAGTACTATTTTGTAATTGAGGTTTTATATTGTTTGTAAGATTTGAGAACTCCTTACATATTCTGGATACAAGAGATATGTGATCTAGAAATATTGACTCCCTTCTATTTTTAAAATAATGGCCTTTGAAGAAATTTATACTTTTTTTGGAGCACAAGTTATCAAAGTTCTTAAGAATTGTACTTTTGAGCTGGGCATTGGTGGCAGAGGCAGGCGGATCTCTGAGAGTTCGAAGCCAGCCTGGTTTACAGAGCTTGTTCCAGGACAGGCTCCAAAGAAATGCCTGCTTAACCTCAAATCACAAAGATTTTCTTCTAAAGGTTTATAGTTTTAGGTTTTACTTTTAAGTTCTATGGTTGCTGGGAGCCTTGTGACTTCTTTGGGGGACAAGGCCTGAGAATAGCATGAACAATTTCTCCTTTTGGCAAGGCTTGGTAGAATTTAACCCATTTTTGGCAAGGCCAATGGATAGTTTGCTGTATAATTCTGGGAATGACCTCAGGAGCATATGTGCTACTTGCTCTCCTCGCTTTCCTTACACTAATCATATTGCTGGCTACTCCAGTTCCACTTTCTTAAAGGCATAAATGAAATGGCTATTCCATTAGGAAAACTTTCCCCTAATGACTCTCCTCTTGGTAAGCCAAAGGAGATGTTAAAAATATACAGTGGATCTGTTTCAGTTTCCAAAGCCTTTGATGTTTCAGGTGTGACCAAGAACAGGATGTTGCCTTTCCAATGCACTGGCCTGAGTCAGACAAGTTCTTGACAATATTACAAATTTGCTTAATTGTCCTGAGAGAAAGATTCTAACTACAAGAGTCTAAGAGTAATGTAAATGAATAGATGATATCAAGAGTTAATGGGAAAAGTTTAAGAACAGGGAATGAAGCAGACTCACAGAAACCCACAATGCCCTCATTTCTATAACTGTACCAATACTGTAGGAGACAACACTGTAGGAAGCTGAGAGGAAGGGGACATGAGAACAAGAGATAAGCAATGTCAACTACTAAGAGTAAGCTTTTAAGTTATGTAGTTTATAGGATGATCTGTGATAGAGTAATAGAGAATGAAGAATGAAGTGATTCAGCCTTGGTTGATAAGTTGATTGTGAGAGTTTAGACTTGATTAGAGGCAAACATTAACCCTAGAAGCTAAAATTCCCTTTCACTTTGCATGATGATGTAACTGCAAATGCTGCCAACTGGGTACACTGTCCTACCTGTAGGTGTGTCTAGTTAGAAAAATTCCTTTGTTGCTTGTTACACTGCCTATGCTTTTAACATTAGAGCTATGAACTAAGTAGATAATGGTTACCAGGGGGAACACTGGGGGATGGAAGAAGAATGAGACAAGGAAACAAATCTGCAATTATAATAATTATTATTGGAAACTTAAGGAAGCAAATATGATTGTAAAACTATTCATGCAAACTATTGAAATTGTACAAATAAAAAAGCTTACATTACTGGGGGCCACTTGTTTGAAATGGAGATTTCTTCCTTTACCAATAAGCTTTTTTCCCCCTCAATATTAAAGCCAGAGCTGAGTAAAAAATTAGACCTCTTATCCTCCTCTATAATAATTTTGTGCATACAAACTGCAATGTTGGTAAGCACCTATAGACAAAAACTGACCCTTCCATATTATCCTTAAAGAACAACCTGTCAGGTTTATCAACTTGAGAATGTAAAAGGCAACAATCTTATGCTTCTTCTGGATCTAAAATGTTCAAGTCTTCACAACAAAGAAAGGACAACTTAACAAATAATACTGGCTTTTTAATAGGTGTAGGAGAAGTACTTTCCCATCAGATTAGGTTGAACTTGAGAAACATCTTGTTACTGAGTGCAAACCAGGAAAGACAATCTCCAGGCTTTAGATATCAAGGAAAAGTAAAAGAAACAAACACTATGCTTTGTAGTTATCTCAGATTGCATCCACTGAATATTTATCTTTTGGAGATTTCTAAAGTTATTTTAATAGAGGTTTAAGCATGGGAGTTAAGAGAAATGGCACTTAGGAGAGGGCCAGAAACAAGTGTGGGCATGAGCTCCTCAAAGGCCGCTGCTTTGATGAATGCTTTTAAGGTTCACCATATTCTTATATCTAACCACAAGAGGAACTCAAAACGTCTCCTTCACTAAAATAGTGACTGTTGCATAACTACACTTCATTGAATTTGTCAAACACAAAGTATGTTGTCAAGTGGTGGTCAACATCTTACAAGTCTGACAAAGATTACAAAGACTTTTTTAGAAATGAGAAGTTTCAAGCATCTCGTTCAGTTAGCTTTAATAAATTAAGTAAGCAGAGTATTCTGAATTCGGTTTAATTTTGTTACCCCGGAATTACTGTATTTCTTTCTTTTACACACAACTGCCCAGTTATCACATCAACCATTTGCTGAGCAGGAAAAAAAAAAGTAACAAAATAAATAAACGGTTTCCATGAGAAACAGAAGCTTTAAAAGAAAGCGGTATCTTTAAAAAATGAATTTTGAGAACGAAAGGCAGAAAATTGCTGAGTTGATACACGGGCCGGCTTTGCAGGGAAGAGCGTCTGCACTGCAGCACACGGCTGGCGACTGGCGATGAAAGGAGGGTGGACCCCGTAGGAAGTTGGGGCCGGTGTCGGCCTGCTCAGCGGGCGCAGGCCCTCTGCCGACCCGCTCCCCGCGCGCCCCTGCTCGGCCGAGCGCACTCACCGAGAGCTCCGCACGCTGCCCGAGGGCGGAAGGCGGCACAGCGCGGACCGGGAAGAGCGCGAGGAGACGCGACGGACACCGAACCCAGGCGGGACCCCTCCAGCCGTTAACTTCTAAACCCTCGGAGCCGCAGAACCGGCCAGCACGCATCTTGCCCCCACAGCCACTTCCGGAAGCTCTCTAGGAAGCCCGGAGGTCTTACAGCTCTATGGTCGGTCCGCGAAGGGCTGGAGCGCCGCGCCTCCTGGCTGTCAGAAGCTCCAGGTGGATGGCTTTGCTGTTGGGACTGTGGACATCCCGACGAGTATCAATACCTTTATGTCACCCAAGCTTTTGCCTGGCCAGTCTCGGGCTTTAACTGGCAAAGGTAAGGATTGGGTGGCTGATCGCAGATCTTGGCTGGGCTCAGGAGGGCGCTTACTATGCCTAACGAATTTCTCTTTACTCCTCTCAGATCACCTGTGCTTAGATTCCTGTTAATGCTCATGAATTACTCCCAACATTCATTTCAAATTAAAGAATATAAGCCTTTACAGTACCTGAAAAGAGTAGTACATCTTACATTATAGAGTTCACAGTGACCACTGCTTTCCCCTTGACTGATACTCTTACCATTGGAAACGACAAAAGTTCCACAAAATTACCACACCCCGTCTTAAGGTCTAAAGAGGATATTTAGGCTATTAATAATGGTGGGAAACAATCAACAGTGATTTACTTTTTACTTTCAAAATTGACTTTTTATCTATTTTAAGTTGTCAAAACAGAGCTGGTGGGTCTCAGATATCATCTGGGGGAAATGAAGCAGAAGAAATTTTAGTGTTTTGCCCAGTGTCATGTATTGAATGGCCAAGCGAAAACCTAGAACAGATGGTAGAACTCAAGGCCAACCAGGAATCCGCAAGCTTGGGACACAAATGAACAATGAAAAGGCTTGTCTTTCTTTCCTTCTTTCCTTCCTTCCTTCCTTCCTTCCTTCCTTCCTTCCTCCCTTTCTTTTTTCTCCCTCCATTTTAAAGACAAAGTCTATTTGTAACCCTAGCTGGCCTCAAATTCAGGGAAAATCTCTTGCTTTACCTTCCTAAGTGTTGGGATTATAAACATAAGACAACACACTAGGTTAAAAGTTTTTTGAAGTAACAGTTGATACTTCTTTCAAAACTGAACTATATTAAAAGGGAATATTTTACTTATATTCTTTGGTTAGAATTTTTAAAAGATGACAAATTTTGCCCACATTAAGAATACTCATGGACTCTAAGGTACACTTTGATCAGTAATTAGGCCTGAGCATTAAGGAACTTTTGGTAATAGAACTTATTTACTATATGAATTCTCTAATGTTCAAGAGCTGAATTTACACACAGGTCTACCACACTTACTGCACCCATATGGTTTTCAGTTGTGTGGATTCTTTGATGTTGAATAATAGCTGGGTGCTCACAGAGATCTTTTCCACACTCCCTACATCTACAGGGCTTTGCTCCAGTGTATACTCTAGAATGTTCAACAAGATGTGATAATTGAATGAAGGCCCCCCCCCCCACATTTATTACATTAGTAGGGCTGCTCCCCAGTGTAACTTCTTCTCTGAGCTACTACTGAAAGTTCTGTCACATTCACCACATTTTTATTGTCTTCTTTCCCTCTGTCGTCATTTTGATCACCTTCCATTTTCAACAGCATCTTTGGATTCAGGGTGCTGAGAGCTATCTTTGCTAAGTCTGTTGATAACCCCAAGAAATTCTATATCTGTGGGCATATCTTCCTTCTGTAATGACTCTTCATTCTCAGAACTGGTTTTATCACCAGTAATAAAGAGTACACAAAAAGATACTATTCTAGGGTTGAGAAATAAAAAGTCTATGGAAGAAATAATGTATAAATATGAAATAATAAAAACAAAATATATTATCACATATTTGGTACTATTTTGGTTTTAGTAATATTCTAGCATACTGTCTCAATATTGAAAACAAATACCAAAAAGTTTGAAAGGGAAATAGAAGAAGAATAATTTATTTGAGAATTTGTTGAGAGGAAAAGGTTAAATATGGATCAAGGGATTATCTAGCAATACTGCATTGTGGGAAACGGAGAGAATGTAAATATGCCAAGTATATAGAGGGGCAGCAAGGCCAGAGGAAAATGAGACAGAGAGACTGCTGGACAGAGGACAATGGGGGACAGAAAGATCAAAGGATAATGAAACCAACTGTAGAAGAGAGGATAAAGATATAGAGTATCTTCAATGCTTTCCAGGATTGATCAATGTATTGATTTTATAATTGACAATACTAAGAATGCCACTTTGCATATAGTACAAAATAGAATAAGTATGGTTGGGGCCATTTCAGAAATTGTTGGGAATTCTGTCTTAATCACAAATAAAAATCCATTTAATGATTTTGTTTTTCTTTATAACACAGTTCCATTGTAGTTCAGGTTGGCTTCAAAGTATGTATTTGAAGATGGCCATGAACTCTTTATATCCTCCTGCCTCTACTCCTGAAATGTTGGGATTACAGGTGTGCCTCATCATGCCTGACCCACATAACAGTTTTTAAAAACATGACTCAAGTCAACAACTGAAACAGAAAGTTAAAAAATCAAACATTCTAACTTGATACAACCAAAGATATACAATACCATTGATTTGATACATGCTGAGGAACAATGGCAGGCAAATGTAAAAACATACTTTGTTTTCCATAATTAAATTATTTTTCTATGAAAACTTTGTATGTGTAGTAGAAATTCTGAGATCTATAAGATGCAATAGCATTATTTTTGAGATGAGGTGCAGTGTTTATTGTCATTGCATGGTTTGATGACATGCACAGTGCTCATGTTGTGTGTTCAGAAGCACATCTGCAGGGACATCATGTATTACACACAGGCAAATGCCAGAAATGTTTTGGATTTATTAGTTTACTGAGAGATCCACCCAGCCTCACTGTGACGCTGCGCACAAATGAGCATGGTCACAGGTGCATAGGTAGGCGTGTGGTATTTGGTCTGGGGTCTGGACAGGCTTGCTCTCTCTTGCTCCAGATCCAGTCAAGGAGGGCAGCCAGGTGTGGGTCCTCGGAGCAGGGACTTGGTGGCGGTCATCTGCATCGTGTGTAAGTGATTTCTCCCCAAATAAAATTATATTAATCTATATTTGACCCAGTCCTGTGAATCTTGTACTTTGCACCAGTTATTTATTTCACATTACCTGTTTGACTTTGAATTCTCACTTGTTACATGTTCACAAGTCTTTGGGTTATAACACTGAATCTTTTTGAATACAGACACTTGTACTTTTGTGGGGATTTTGATTTTTGAGACAGTGTGATACTCTGTGTTGTCCACACTGGCCCGCAACTCTTGATCTCTCTGCCTTATCTATTAGTATTCTACAATTGCACGTTTGGTTCACCATGCTCACCCCGTTTGTACTTTTATTAGTGCTAAGTCACTCATCATGAAATCCACTAGAAATATTCTTGTTTGCATGTACTTGTCAACTCAGAGTTACATATTTTTTTTTCTTTGACAACCCAGTAGTTGAAAAAAAAGTCCTAATTATGTCTTCTTCCCTTTTCAACTTTCTGCTACAAATATTATTCAATGCCTTCTATGCCAGATACTATTCTGAAAAGTAGAACTAGTTTTGAGCAGAACAATGTGTGCTTACTTTCATGGAATTTATAGTGTGTCTGTGTGTACTGGACATTATTTTATTACTGCACTTCTACCATAAGGAAGTATTACTGGGTCTAATCTTGTGATAGTCTCAGTATGGATTATCATAGTGTCTCTAATTTCAAGGTGGTAAACAGACATGCCATACCCAAAGGACAGAGTTCCTTAACCTTTTTGACACTCTTGCTAATTTCATGACTAAATTTCAATTCTATTTTAAAGGTGGATCACACATGTTGCATACTCTAAAGGCTTTCTCTGACTACCTTCTCCCCATTATATAACTTATTAGTATGTTTATTTTCTGCCTTTGGCACAGCTATTTCTATGAAAGCACTAATTGTATCTACTTTCCTCACTATTGCTACTCCTTACACAAAGTGATACACAAAATGATATATTATTTACTGAATGATGAGTGATTTAATATTTCTAGGAAATCCAGTGTCAACACTAATCACAATCCTTTTGCTGTTGAGAGTCCCAGAGTCACCCATAAATTGCGTTTCCCTGGGTTAAGGCTGGAGATATATTACATGCTTAGGTAGATATGGAGGCAGTGTTGTCTTAGAAAACCCTCCCAGAACATTAACCCAGGCTGAATCCCAAAACTGTAGGCTTATCTGGGCACCTGACTAACCAACAGTGCACATGGTCCCCAGGGAATTTTCCATAATGTACAGGACCCAGTTGCATGGTATAAAAATACCTGCAGTGGAAACAGGATAGAAGCTTATCCATGGAGAGAAAGCTAAATTGCAAACTTCAGTAGGCCGCCATAAAGTCCTTATTCTATTTCTGCTAGTTGTTTGTAAGCTCTTGATTTAATGATGTTACTTTTGCTTGTTCTTTAAATCATGGCACTCCCATCGTTTCTGCTGTATGTTGCAAACTCCTGATTTGAAAGTCATTTACTATTTTCTACTTGCTATTCATCCTTTTACTTTTGCTTGCTGTATCATTAATAAACTCATTCAATTGAAATTGCAAGACTGACTATCATAGATCATTGTATGTACATATAGAACATCTGGTTCTATGAATCTACTTGTAATATATGCAGAAACATTTCTTCAAGTAGGACTACTGGGTGGAGCATATAAGTACCAAACCTGTGTCTTATAGAATGTCTGTCTAATTTGTGATCTAATTGTTCAGGTTTAAGCAATAGTATTTAATACTCTCTTTAATGGTTGGCTTGAAAGATTTATTATTATTTTTAATTAAATAGGTATGCTAAATTATTATGATTACTAATGAAACTAGATATTTAAAAATATTTCTGGCTAGTGGGATGTGATGTGCATGTCTTTAGTCTCAGTACTGAGGAGACAGAGGTAGGCAGACCTCTGCGAGTTTGAGGCCAACATGATTTACATAGTTAGTTCCAGGTCAGCCAGGGCTATGTAGTAAGAGCCTGTCTCAAAATATTTATTTCCATTCTATATATTTCCATTACTATGGCATAATTGTTTGTATCTTTTGTTCATTTTTCTATTGGCTTCTTTAAACTTTTAACAATGAATAGTGTCAATATCTATTTCATTAATTCTTGTAACACAGGGTCTCATGTAACCTAAGTTGTTCACAGACTCACTCTGTAGCTCAGATGCTCCTGCCTCAGCCTCTCTAGTACTGAGATTACAGATAATAGTCACCATATATATAGACCAGGTTGGTCTTGAACTCACAGAGACCCTCCTGCCCCTGCCTCCTAAGTGCTGGGCTCCATGAGACCCTGGCCCTAGTTTTGCATTTTTATACAAGAGAATGATGTGTGCAACATCATCCAAAAATATATGGCACCCTAATATATAAAGCATATATAAAATGAAAATATATTTAAAAAGTATATATTTACATAAAATATATATTTATAAAGTACAAATATATAAATTAAATATAAAGCAACCTAAGGACTATCCAATCACCATTTTCACCAATCTCTTAGGTGGACTAAGATACAGGTTAGTTTATTCAACAACATTATTTTTAAATGCCATGTTCCTGCCTACACCTCTTGCCTACATGCTTAGAATATTCTTATCATTCCTATATAAAGTTGGCTACCATGAGTGCACATTATAGATATTATGTTTGTTGCTTTCATAGGTTTCTAACTCTTTCTGCCAATGTATAATATTTCCTTTTTGCCTTCTTGATGATTCAGATTAAGTGCTGTCTCTTGCAACTTCACCTGATTTCTTTGACCTCACCGATCTCTTCATCCTTTGACTTCATATTGTCCTTCCAGTATGAGCCTTTCATAACAGTGTCTTTATTTTTTAATGCCTTTTTATGCAGGACAATTTGGTTACAGAATGGAAAGGAGCCATTCTGTACCCCCTGTGGCATATACCCCTATTAATTTAGACTGTTCTCGTCCTTCCTTCCTTCCTTTTCTCCCTCCCTCCCTCCCTCCCTCCCTCCCTTTCTTCCTTCCTATTTTTTTTTTCTTTTGAGACAAGATATCATTATATAGCTTGATCTGGAACTCGATATATAGACAAGGCTGGCTTCATACCCTTAATGATCCTTCTGCCTCTGTCTCCTGAAATCTGGGATTACATGCGTGTACCACCACACCTGACAATTTAGGCTGTTTTAATGATACAGTCAAATGTTAATTTCATATTTTATTGTGACTTTTCAGGGCTTTAAGATCTACATATTTGTCTGTAGCAATAAAATATTATGGTGTTCAAATGGATAAGATCTGTGGTTATGTCAGTTTTAGAATTGTGTAGCAAATTGGGGTTGATGACAAGTTTCATTAAGTATTTAATGATAGCTTTTAAAGGACAATAAAAATAATGATGTCACCAGGCTTTCCTGCCCATTGAACTCCTCTTAGAGCAGTGTAAATCACTAGAAAAGCATCTTGCCTGGCCAAGAGTCTTTATAAAAGTCCCCTTCAGCTCACTGTTTCTTAAGCTGTAAATGAAAGGATTCAATACAGGGGCTACAACCATGAAAATCACTGAAGCCGCTGAATCTTTTTCATTTGAATGGTTGGATGAAGGGCTCATATAGATTCCTGCGATAGCACCATAGAAAAGAATAACCAAGGCAAGGTGAGATCCACAGGTTGAGAATGCCTTGAGTTTTCCTTGAATAGAATTAATTTTCATCACAGCAGAGACAATGCGACCATAGGATGCTAAGATACACACTGATGGTACCACAAAGATCAGTCCCACCACAAACAGAACCATCAATTGATTGAGACTGGTATCAGAACAGGAGAGAGGGAGGAGAGAATTGATGTCACAGAAGAAATGGTGGATGATGTTTTTAGAGCAGAAATGCAATTGGGCCATCAAGAGGGTATGCAAGAGAGGATTCAAAGTGGCAATGAGCCAAGACAAAGCTACCAGAGAGGTGCAGAGGCGTGGGGTCATAATTGTTGTATAGTGCAAAGGATGGCAGATGGCTACATAACGGTCATATGCCATCACAGTGAGAAGAAAATTGTCCATGTTAGCAAACATCATACAGAAATACATCTGAGCCAGGCATCCAGGGTAGGAGATGGATTGCGACTTGGTTTGGATGTTCAGTAGCATCTTGGGCACTGTAGCTGAAGGAAGGCAGAGGTCTACCAAGGACAAATTGGCAAGGAAAAAATACATAGGTGTGTGGAGATGATTGTTTGAGCCAATGGCTAGCAAGATCAGTAGATTTCCAAATAGTCCTGTTAAGTAGAGACAAAGGAAGAGTGCAAAGAGGAGCCCTTGCTGCCCTGGCCAACTCGAGAAGCCCAGAAGGAGAAACTCAGAGATGCTAGTTTGGTTTTCCATTTCCATGTGATGTACCCGTATGAAGAACTGTAGAGAGAATAAAGTTTCATTTGCTAAAACATGACTTCCCTTGGTATTTTTTTCTTTAAATATATACCCAGTCTTAGTGACCTTTACCAAATGGTCTTCTTTTTAGGCTGTTTTGTCTTTCCTCTGATGCTCTCTGCCAAACTTAAGTGAACAATGAGTGTGCCTTTCCACTTCATCTGTTGCCTTTATGCCTATCTTCTTTTGCTTTAAGCTCACATCATTAGAGATCTCTATAGGGCCTTCATCTTTACTGTTCAGTAGGCAGAGAGGTTCTTTCACTGCTAAATTTTTATTAGTGTGTATGAATTATACAAAGTAAGATGATTTATTATGACATTTCTATTCAAACCTGGTTTTCTTATACTCACTACATTACCCTATCTTCTCTTCCCCTCCACCCTCTGGAAATATCAAATTGTTCTCTTTTATACAACTATTTCTTCCCCCTAGACTCCTCTTATATATTCAGCATTGTGTGTGGATGCTTGACTCTCTTCTATGTTCAAACATATCCATAGGTCTGACATGATTAATAGCTCCTTGCCCAACACTGATATATGAGTGAGATTCTCTTCCCCAGACATTTGTCCATCACCATGACAACCAGTCAGATACCTCTCATTTAGACTATGTAAGCTGATGTTTAAAGTAGCCCATCTCCTTTTGATTCAAAATAAAAATAAATTCATTTTCCCAACAAATGTATTAAGTTAAGCCTCCAAACATTTTGCTTGAACTACAAACAAAAAAATTCAAGTAAGTCTAATACATGGCTATACAATGGGTATAAAGCTAAAGGAGAACATGGGTGTAAAAGTTTACTTTAAATTCTTTTATGTTTTAACTGTAACTGCAAATAAGGGGCTCATGGACACCAAATATCATCATAGTATTTCGTCAGTTACTGCATTTCTGGGAGTTGTAGAAAACAACATAGTAATGCAAGAGTTCTTCAATAAAGTCAATGGTATTAAGGTAACACTTCTATAGGGAGATGAACTACTATCAGAACAGATGAACTTTGAAAGAGCAGAGAGATTCTATAACATGGGCTTGTTTAGTCAGTGTTGAAATCAGATTCCACCACCTGTGGGCTCCAGTCACCTCTTGGTTCCATGCACCTGTGGGCCCCATCACCCGTGGGCTGCATTGTCCAATTTGATACTCATTGTCTCTGCCCTGTATGATTGCAATCTAGTTTCCTCAACTTTCCTACCTATAATCCTCCATCTGTGAGTACCACTTTAATCCCTCCTGGAGGATTATCTTTCAATATAAAAGGTTAATCCATTTTTTCTTCTTAAACTATTCTGATTTTTTACAATTAAATTTTCCGTTAGTATATAAAGGGATGGGTTTCTTTGTGACATTTCATACATACATTATTCTACTTTGTTCTTAGTCACCTTCTCACTGTCTTGCTCCATTCCTTCTCTTTCTTGCTTGCTGGTCTCATAAATAATGTTGCCTTTGCTTTTATGACATTACTTTCTCTTGCCCCCTCCCTTTAAACACTCTCTTCCTCACATAGTCCACTTTCTGCTTGGAAGAAAACATGCAGTATTTATTTGTGTTTCTGAGTCTCTCTTAATTTGTTTAACATGACAGCCACCAGCTCATCTATTTTCCTATGAACATGGTATATTTGTTTTTCAAGATCCACTGTCTTATATAGGAAAGACACCCAAGAACTGACAGACAGGATCAAATGCAAACAAAACAAAACAAAACAAAAATCCCTTCTGATATTTTTCAACTCAATTCAAATTCCAAATCCTGTTTCACGGCCCACAGTGTCAGAGCCATTCTTTACCTCTTGATTCTTATTTCTTCATATGATCATCTTTTGTTTTACTTTTAGAATTTTCTGACACACACTGAAATTGAACCTCTCTATGGATTTTTCTATTTTGGAAGGCTCCAACTACCCTATCTAAAACTTTTCTAAATTATGATGCTGTCTTTATATAACTCTATTATCTGGAGTATTCTTGTCTCTCTATTTCTTTTTATTTGAATCTTCTCCTGTAAGTGGTAAAGTTCATATGCACAGAAAAATTTAAACTACTACATACATAGAATAGTGTCTGACATAGATCTTCAGTATGTATTTGTTCAATAAATGAATGACTCTTACTGAAGACTCAGGAACATTTTCTGCTATTGTTAGATAGAAGTATGCTCCCCCAGTATACAATTATGGTATATACTTTTCTTGCTAACCATGTATATACAGTTGTTTTCAATATGATGGACCTGAAACTTATTCATCTTTCTAGAAACCTCAGTTTTATAAGTAATTTATATTTGTTTATCATCAGGCTAAGCTTTTTTTTTTAAATGGGTTGACTGTATGAGACTCCTTTGTTGAATTATGGATTGATATTCCAGCCCACTGGCTTGTGTCTGAGGCAGAGGGTTGAAGAGTCTATTTGTGAAAACTAATGAAAATGAAGGGACTCTCCTAGATCACTTTTAATTGGCTGAATCATAAGGTGAGAATCTGAATGCAAGCACACTGGTGCTTTGAAAGCCAGAGAAACACATGTCAAGTGAGAATTCTCAGAAATGGTTAGAACCTTTTTTCCATAATCCAAGGACTTACTGTAGTAAAACACCAACTTACCCTTTCTAATTGCTCTTGTTCTAGATCTAAAAGATAGCTATGATATCAGAATTCATAGGTTTGATAGTACTATATCACTTGGCAGTTTATTCTACATAGCACTTAAAATTTGTTGAATAGATGTTCTCTAGTGTATTGAAGAGTATAAGGGATATATTTTCACAATAGTCTATAAAGAGACCACAGATGAGGAGAAAGGCAAGCTATGCACTTTGCAGGAAGCAGAATTTAATTTATTGTAGGGTTCTTCTTGTGCCTTCCTTCATTTCCACGTCACATTGTCCCAATAGAATGGCTGCTTTTTACCTCTTAGCATGATTTCATTCATGATCCCAGGAAGTTTTCTTATGAGCTGCTTGCCCTCTTTTTCCCTGTTCTAATCCAGTCTGTTCTTGCTGCTGTCCTACCAGGACCTGCATCTGCAAATTCAATGACAGTGGCCTCATTCCTTCCATACCCATGGCTGGCAGGCAGCCTTGTGGTTTTTAGAGTCCACAGCACCAGCCCCTTTCTCCATTTGGGATATCAGCTCTGTTTGGGATGCCAGTCTTAATATTCCTTGCCTTAAGAGTAACTACTTCTAGCATGTGAATGCTTTAGTTAGTTAAAAGAGTTTCAAGAGAACACAACTTTTGTCTTCTGTTCTATACAAGTCTCTACTCTATTGCCCAGGAGACTTTGTGGCAGGCAGGGACTGGTCAGGTGAAATAGGTTTAATTCTTAGATAGAGGAAGTATGAATATTTAGTATTTGAGCTATGGCCACTTTATGCTGTGTGGACTGCATAATACAGGACACCTGCTTGCAGAGAGTAAAGAAAAAACAGATTTACAAAAAAGATGAGAAAGTTACAGTATACTCATCATCCATGCCTTATGCCTTAATCTTTCTGCATGCCTTTGACCTTCTTGCCATACTAAATTAGATTCTAATTACAGTTAATTCTGAAGACACATGTGCCTTCATTATGATTATGTTTTAGGCTAAAAGCATACTCGTTGTTGTTTATTTAGAAGTTTTAACAACAGCTAATCTTTTTCTAGTACTTACCCCCCCCCTTATCTTTATCCATGCCTATTATTAGTGGTTATCTTAAGCTCTTACTATGATTCTAAATATCAAAGAAGTTGCTTACAGAGAATGCAAAAAGGTAACACCCTGCAAGAAGCAAAGGGGCTTGTCAATAATTTATGGTACACATGAACTGTGCTATAGATACTTCTGCTGCCATCATATATTGCCATGTTAAGACTAAAGGGTGATACCATGATCACAGTTCTTTAAAGGCACCACCCTGTTCACTTTCCTTAAGACAGTGATTTTTCTACTAGAAGTATAAAACAATGAAGAGAGCACAAAGTCAACTGAATAAATTCTACAGTTATTCAGGTAATCATAAATTCTTCACAATGATGTAAAACACAATAGTCACTACTATCCAGCACTTTGTGGCACACCACACATTTTTATCATTTGCTAATAACCAGAGCAACCTTATAATTTTATGTCTTCATTTTGTGTTATTATCACATGTGTATCATGTTATTAGGCAGGCATTGTGTTTTAGTAGAGTCAGGACCTGAAACAAGATTTTTTCCCCTTCCTTCCTTTGTTCCTTCCTTCGTTCCTTCCTTCCTTCTTCCCTTCCTTTCTTCTTTTCTTCCCTCCTCCTTCCCCTTCTTTTTGTGGTTTTTGGGACTGACCTCATGGCCTCACACATGTTAAGCAAGCTCACTGACATTAAGCTACTAGTCTTAAAGTCTGTGACATAAAACTTCTTGATTTGAAATCTAGTTCATTTTTCATCATGCCTCTACTGAGTCATGGGTTTCATATCTTCAGAGGTAGGCATCCACTATTTGGTTAATGTGTTCTAGAGGTGATTATTACTTATCTACTATAGCTCAGGTGGGGGCCTGACCTGCAATCTGGACTTGTCTAAGAAATGATGTATTTTCTTCCTTTTTTTTTTTCCAGATCTGCTCACTTTCCCTGTTCACTTCCCACACTCACTTCCAATACTCACCAGGTGCTTTTATGATTTCCTTCAGTGAATTAACTTTTAAGTCTTACTTGGAGATAATGAAAAAATACAAAATGGAGACCGTTGTCCTTTCTTTAGAATACACACAGTTGGGGAAAGGGACAATTTTTAAGCAGATTACAAATGGTGCAGCTATATGAGAGTGACCAAAGACTTCTCCCTATTAAAGCTGACAGTTTCTTTGAGCCCTGTGGGGGCTCCAATCTTGACAAGGTCCCTGAACTCCAGCAATAATTACTTCATCTCCTTTGTGGTTTTCCCAATTGTAACTATAGGGACAATACTATGGAAGAAGATTCCTCAGGGAGACTAAGAGAAAACATCTAGAGATTGTGTGCTTCCAAGAGGTTTGTAGCATATTTCCCTTCCTACTCTCAGCACACAGACAACAAACATCACAACTGCTTAAGGAATTTCTTCTTTAGTAGGGTTGACCAATTCCCTAAATGTAGGTTCTATGTTCCCTGATTGAAGCTTTTTGTTAGCAATATCTTCCTCCAGCTTATAAATGCCTGGTCTTTCAATGGTACCTAACATTCAAGGATCAATTTTGTGACAAAGGAGATAAGACAATGAGTTTGTGGCGAGGATTCATGCATTTTTATCATATATCCTATTCCCTAGTACTGGCACTAATGTAACAGTAGAATGAGCCTTTGAAGGCTCAGTGCATAGGTTTTCCTAGGATAATAGCAAGGGTTTTGGAAATGTTCTGTTCTAGGATACTGTATACACACAAGAAAGAGGGCCGGCTTGCATGGTACATCCCTACTGTTGCTATTCTTATGATGCATAGCTCTAGGTGTCAAAAGGTCTGCATCAGCAAGTGGTTTTCTGTATAACAAATTTCTGCAAAACTAAATGGCTTAATAATACTAATTTATATATTGTACAATTAGGTGTTTCAGAAATTTGAGCTATACCAAACTGAGTAGTTCTGGCATTACTTAGATCAATACAAGGTCAACTTGGGATGACTGGCCCATGTCTGCTTGTTATCGTTCCACATCTTTTAGTAGGATAGCTTGGGATGTTCATATGATGAACGAGGAGAGAGGGAAGGAGATAAAGAGACACAGAGATACACACAGAGAAAGAGAGAGAGAAAGAGAGCGATAGAGTGAGAGAAATTTGAGAAAGAAAGCCAATATCCCTTGCAAAGTTCCCCCAGTTACCTAAATTTCTCCCAGTAGACCTTGCTTTTTAGAAGTTGTAGAACTTCCCATTAGTGTCATAGCTAGTGGCTAAGCTTTTAATACACAGGTCTTTGGAGAATATTTATCTAAACCTTAGGAATCAACAATGCATTTTTTTTTTTTTTAAAGATGAGATCTCATGTAGCCCAGGCCGGTCCTGAATTCACTATGTAACTGGGGATGACTTTGAATTCCTGATCCTCTTGCTTCCACCTTCTGAGTAATGGAATCATGGTTCTATGCTTTGTTGATTCCCATGGGAGGCCTTACCCTTTCTGAATGGAGATGGAGGAGGGGTGGATGAGGGAGGGGTATAAGAGAAGTGGGGGGGGGAAGGAATGGGAGGAGAGGAGAGAGGGGAAACTGTGGTTGGTATATAAAATTTTAAAAAGATGAATAAAAAAATAGAAGTCAAAATGAGGGTGGAAAACAAATTTAATAACAAAGGCCAGAGCAGTGAGAATAAAACATTAGAAAATATGGTATTCCTCCCAATTCTGATATATATGCTAATGATATAAATAAACCCCAATATTATAAATGTGCTAATGAAAATATAGAGGATGTTAGGGTGGATCAAAACTAAAACCCAACTAATATCTATGAATATCCCACACTGTTTATGAATACATGCATAGAAACATATCATTCTAATGACTATATTAATTTAGATACAGAAGAGTACAATAAATTACTAATGATAATGAGGGGTGTGGTAAAATGATACAAGGGTTAAATACCCAAAAATCCCAAACAATCCTTGGAATGAACACACCTAAAACAAAGTTTTACAATACATAATGCAAGCATTGTTTAAACTGTAAGATGAAATCAGTGAATCCACTATTATAGTCAGATAATTCAGTCTTTTTATCACTGATGGCTAAACACCTGTATTAAGGTCTTCCAAATGAATAGAATGAACAGAATAAATATAATTATGAGAAGGGATTTATTAAATTGATTCATAGGATTAGAGTCTGTCAAGTCCTACAATGACTACCTGAAAGAGAAGGGTGAGAACAGGTAGCTTCTGAGAGTGACCAATGATGCAATCCCAACTTGAAGATCTAGAAGCACTTTAGAGATTTGCTAGTGCAAGTCTGCATTTGGAGGCTGAAGATGCTGGAAGACATGCCACAAGTGAAGGGCCAAATGTACTTGAGTATGAGGTCTTCCTTTCAGTGATTTACCCAGGCCCCTAGCCTACTGGGCAGTGCTGTCCACATCTGAATGGATCTTTACTAACTGATACATCAGTCTTCTCTGAAAGTATCCTGGTAGACACACCCTGAAGTTTACCCATTTTCTAAGTGTCTCTTGATGTAGTCAAGCTGACAAGACTAATTACAGTATCAATATCATGGTAGACTGCTCTTGAAGAGAGAAGATAAGTTAGGACATAGCTGAATTCAACAGCACTCTCAATTATTGTATCACGGAGTGCTATAGACTACTAAAAAATGTGAGAGTATGCATTTTATTCAAGTTTATATGGAGATAGTTCATATTCTCAACTATAAACACACTTTCATAAATTAAAGGCATGGAAATAGTATAATGTGAACTCTGAGATCACAGACAATCAAATGAAAACTAGAACCTAATAAGAGAAAGATAACTGAAAGAGCCCCACGTGGTTGTATATTAAGTTGGAGCTATATTTACAGTTGTGAGAGCTTCTTGATATGGATGCTGGGAACTGAATCCTGGTCCTCTGGAAGAGCAGCAAAAGTTCATTACTGCTGAGTGATCTCACTAGCTCTAAACTATACTTCCTAATAACACCCATCTAAAGAAGAAATGTGAAGGGGAAGTTGAAATATAATTGAGCTGAGTGAAGAGATAATTTATCAAAGTTCCTGGGGTGCTATGAAAGCAGGCCTTACAGGGAAAATTATAGCATGGGACGCATCATTGGAAAAGAAAAAAGACCTAGAATCAATAGTGTGAAGTTTTATATTAGGCAACTAGAAAATGAAGAGTAACTGAAAATCAAAGTCAGTACAAAAAAGTAAAACCAAAACCAAACCAAAACAAATAAAATTAAACAACAACAGCAAGAACAACAAATATAATTTAAAGCAGAAGTAAGTGAAATTGAAACCAGAAAATACATTAGTGGATATCATCAATAAAACTGTTCTCAATGTTTTTAAATAATGAAGATACCTTTCTTTCATAAAAAAGAAAAAGAAGAAAAAAAAAAAAAAAGAGTAAGGAAGGAAGGAAGGAAGAAAGAAAGAAAGGAAAATACAGAAAAAAAGAAAAGAAAAGAAACAGAGAGGTCAAGAGCAAAGCCTCCTGCTATGGTTTGATTGATGCTACCCAGAAAGATATTGTACCAATAAATGTAGCCTTATTTGGAGACTAGATCTTTGCAGATGTAACCAACTGAGTGCATGTTTGATTTAAAAGGTCAGGTTTTCAATGTGATTGGTCCTTCGAGAATATAGAGACACAAAGCTAGGTAGGTGGGCAGAATGTCACATGAGAATAGAAAAACTAGAATGTTGTATTTATCTTCTAAGGAATGCCAAAGATTACTGACAGCACTAAGAGCCAAAAGAAAGGCATGGAAGTAGACAGGCACAGCAGCTCATAGCAGGAGGTAGAGATAGAAGGATCAGTTCAAGGTTTTAGTGAAGGCAGCTACAACCAAAAAAGGAGCACAAATTCCTTGTGCAACATGGTGCTTTTGTCTGGTGTTAATTAGAATAATGAACTAATAGGAGTCCGTGGCTTTCTTGGCCTTTCTCCTACTTTCCACTCCAATGGAGAAGGGACGAGCAATGGCTCTTAGGAGAACTCTCAGGTTTTGAGGTCGTTTTTGCTTACCTGCTTCAATTGTGTTGGATTGTTGAGGTCTTGGTGTTGTTGGATAGCTGGGCTCTATGATACTTTATTTCTCTTTCTGTTATTGAATATGTTCTTACCCTGATGTTTAGACATCCGAATTTGGGGTGATTATAGGTCTAGGTGTAGATTCCTGTATTCGGCTTTGTTGGATGGGTGACTTGTTCCTTGGTTTCTCTTTGCCTTCTGGTCTTCTGGCTTAAGTGGTCAAGGGGACTAGTGAGTCTTCAGGTCCAGTACTGTGCCCCTCTGTGATTTTTGGTCCATGGGGTCCCTAGTTTCAGACTGGCCTCTGGTAAAGCCAAAGTCCTCTTCCAAAGTTATAGAGCAGTATATGGAGCTCAGAGGAGGGGATCCAGTCTGGGATTCCTAGATCTGGCCTGGCCTCTAGTGAAACAAAAGTTGGAGTCTCTAGATCTGGCCTGAACTCTTGTAAAGTGAAAGTCTTCTGAAGTTGTAGACCAGTATATGAAGTTGTGTGTGTGTGTGTGTGTGTGTGTGTGTGTGTGTGTGTGTGTGCGCCCCTCCTCTGTGAGGTCTAATGTGGCATCCCAGGGCAGAGGTACAGTCTGGGGTTGTTGGGGCAGGTTTTAAGGACTATTATCAGGTGGTAAGCAGTGTCTTACCTGAGATCCCTCGATCTGGCCTAACCTCTGGTAAAGCTAAAGTCTGCTTCAAAGGGAAGTGGTACAGTCGGTGGCCATTGGGCAGGTTTTAAGGAGTGGGAGTTTTAACTGGTGGTGTCTTATTTGGGGTCCTTAGGACCACTCTGGCCTCCAGTAATGCTGCCAGGGTTGTGGGCCCTAGTGTGGAGCCCAGGAGGAGGGATGGGCCTCTCTCTCTCTCTGAAATTTTTATAGTGATACATCAGCAAAACTTCTCTGTCCTCTACTTTAACCATGGCATTATGAAATCCTACAGTAGTAAGGATGAATCTCAGTCTTCAATTGTCTTTGTCTCTAAAATCTCACACAATTCATATTCAGTTTACATTAAGAAAACTAGAACTTGACTTGGGCTTTGGATTCCAAGAAAACTTTTTTCACATTTATGTATGTAATCCTTCCTTCCTTCCTTCCTCCCTTCCTTCCTTCCTTCCGACACACACATACACACACCCAGAGAGAGAGAAAGAGAGAGAGAGAGAGAATCCATGTACCCATGTGCTGGCACATGTGTGGAAGTCAGAAAACTTGTGGAGATTATTGATTATTTTTCCCACTATGTGGATTCTAGGGCTCAAACTCAGGTTGTCAGTATTGGCCACAGACACCTTTACCTGCTGAGCTATCTTGCTGGCCCCTGAAAGACAGCTCTAAACTGCTCATGCTGTAGTTCCTACACATGTAAATTTTCTATCTTTCCCTTCCCATTATAAGTTTGTCTACCTCCAAAGTTGGAGAAAGAATTTCAATCCTGTTCACTGTTAATTGTAAAAGAAAGTGTGGGATCCTCACATGGTCTATTGAACATCCTTTCAAGGTGTGTGTGTTTTTTCTCAGGAGAACAATGTTCCCAAAGCACAGCTGGAATTTTCATGTCCGTTGTGTGGTTATCTTGAAAAGTTTTTGCAGACAGAAATATATTTAAATTTCTATAGCGTCCATTCAGTCCTCCTATACCAATACCACTATAAACTTCCTTAACATTTCATCTTTGCCTTTCTGTCTCCTCCTCTCTTCCTCTGCCTCTTCCTTCTCTTCCTCCTTTGTTTTCCGGCAGAGTTTCATGTAGCTAAGGCTGGTCTTGAACTCATGATGAGACTAATTCACATTTTATCAAGTGTCTTTGTGTATGTTTGTGAGCAAATGTGTGCTCACTTGTGAGGAACTCAGAGGGTGAACTTGGAATGTCTTCTTCAGTTGTTTCTATACTTCACTCATTCAAAGTTTCTTCCTTAACCTGGAACTCATCATTTTGGCAAGTCTGGCTGGTCAGTAAGACCTTGGGATTCTTCATCTCCATCCTACAGAGCTGAAATCATAGGAGTGTCTATCATGCTAATGTGAAACTTTTATACATGGTGCTGGGTTTCCCAGTAAGCACAGTATCCACTGGGCCATCTTCCCAATTCCAGATGTTTTAATAGGAGAAACCTGTAATAAAGAGACAAGAAAGACCCTTTTCCCTAGAGAGACTTTGTTCTCTAAACACAATAAAACTGCAGTTTTCATTCTGTCTAAGGAAAGATTTTACTCTATACCTGAACTTTTCATGTAGTTCTAGAACACAACAAAAATCCATATTCAGTGGCCATTTTTAAGGACTCTATGTTTTCAATTTGTTAATCTAAACTTAAATGATACTGTGCTTATTTCTACTTTCATGGCAAGGATTATCTGTTTGGGTAGATTATCAGCATTCAACTCAAGTTCAGGTTGCTTTCTGCCATTTAAGTTTTTACAATCTAAAGGTATTAATGGGAAACAAGCAGCAGCAAACAACCCATAGATTTTCAATTTGGTGCTATTATGAGTAGTAATGACATCTCTGTCTTATGCTGTCCTGCTTGGCACGAGAAGCAACCATTATTTAGCATATACACACTCTGTGTTTTACCAATCATTGGTCACTTAGTAGCTCCACTGATTATGGGATGTACTGCCATAATATTATAGTACTTGTCCTCAAGGCACCCCTATTTTATTTATAATTGCTTTAAAGTTCAAGAGTATTCAAACAGACAAAGTGAAAAAGAGACTTGATAAAGACAAGTTACAAAGATATTCCCTAAGTGATAGCTATGGTCTCTTTTTTCTCTCCTGAGTAAACTGGAGGCAGTGGGGGGGTGTACAGGGAGGAGATGGGAGGGTGGGATGAGAACATGAGGGAACAGGATGGTCCAGTTGGGGGAGGGACAAGAGGAAGAGAGCAATGAAAGAGAAATATGGAGAGAGGAAGCCATTATGGGGTTAGGGAGAAATCTGGTGCTAGGGAAATTTTTGGGAATCTACAAGGATGAACCCAGCTAAGACTCCTAGCAATAGTGGACAGGGTGCCTTAACTGGCTTTCTTCTGTAATCAGATTGATTACTACCCTAATTGTCATCATAGAGCTATGGCCTTAATAAGAAAAAAAAGAAAGTATGCTGAGGTTCTGCAATATAAATCAATCTTCGGGGCTGAAGAGATGGCTCAGTTGTTAAGTACTGGCTGTTCTTCCCAGGTTCAATTCCCAACACCCATATATCACCTCACAACTGTAATTCCAGTTCTAGAGGATCTGACATCATCATACAGACATACATGTAGGCAAAGCACCAATGCATATAAAAATAAATAAATCTTAAAAAAAGAAATCAGTCTTCTGCAGGTAAAACTGTGAAGAAGAAAATTGGCATTGGTTCTGGAATTATGGTTACACCCTAGACTGCAAAATATGCAAACACAGTATGTGATAAGTACTGAGTTGAGACAGAAAAAACAGATTTGTGGGTAGAATGCAAGACAGAGGAAATGTCCAGTTTACAGCAATGCAGTGCTCCAAAATACCATTGTAAGGATACAGCAAAGTATCCTCAAATTATGTCTCTTACTTACTCCCTAAGAATAAGAAATGACAACACAGAATCAAGAATATGTTTGGACTGAAAAATACAGAAGTTACCAGAGAGACCATTTCAGAGGATGAAGAAATCAATTGAGAAAGGGCACCACCCACACAATCTTCAGCCATCATACAACTGGACAGTTTTGGGAAAGATGATTAATAGACCACGAAAGTGCAAAGGAAACACAAGAACAGAGAGGGACAGGTTTGCTTGTATTGTGTGTCTGTGTTGCACATATGATGATGTCACTTACTTCAGGACACACATACAGAGCATAGATTCTTAGAAATAAAATCTCTGGCCATGTATAGTGGCAACCTTTAATTCTATCACTCAGGGTTCAGAGCAAGTGTAATCTCTGTGGGTTTGAAACCATCCTGGTCTATATATCAAATTCCAGCACATCCAGAGCTGCATAGTGAAACCCTGTCTCAAAAACAAACGAAGAAACAAATAAACAAACAACCACCCCAACAACAAAAACCAAAGAAGGAAATAAAAACTCTGTGTTGTGCCAACATAAGCAGACAAAGTAGATAGCAGCATCTTGTTATGGAAAAGCTTCATCCCAGGAGTGAAAAAAAATTAGTGGAGGTGAGAGGTTTGAAATTTAAGGTCCTACAAATATCAGGACTCATTGAAAGCATCAGTGTTTATCCAAAACATAGTATCATTGTTTCAGACTTGGTAATATCTATAATTTGACATTCGCCAAGGGTCTTATAATGTACCTTCATAAATTAAAAAAAAAACTGTTGTGTGAAAAATTTCTATCATAAAACAATATATTTTCAATGAGACTAGTTGTTATGGATGTAAAGAAAAGCCCAATAAATTGTCATTAAAATAAGCCAGCCTTTTGTACTATACACTAAAAACAATCAGAAGCCATTAGAAGTTACAATTACAGAGACAAAATCACTACAGAATTCAACATTGGCTAATTGATTTTAGTTCATACAAAGAAATCTTTCTTCCATTAGTTCACTGATGTAATAATAACAAACCTTTAGACTTGCTGTTTTCAAAGTAAGAAATATTCAAGAAAATGTTTATGAACACACCGAGTTTTCCAGATAATTTGATTGCGCTTTTTGCTTTATTTTTATAAATCTGTTTCAGTATATACTACTGTTTATATACATAACATGTTTAAATACCTTAAAATTATAAACATTGGTTACTTCAAATATTTTTAGGTTTTATTAAATTTTGATTTTGTGAAAATATTCATTCATACCAGACATACAAACACATGTACTAAATATTGTTTTAAGATATTATATAGTTAATTTATGGCAATTAAAATAGTAAAAACTTAATTTAAAATGATAACATTTCACTTTAAATTTTGATTCAAGATTTATTCACTGATTGCATTTTTTTGAAGATAGGATCTAACTCTTACTATGTATCCCTGACTGGCTTGCTACTCAAAAGGCAAAGCCTGGCTTTGAACCTAGGGATCCTCCTGACTCAGACTCCCTTGTTCTGGGATGACAAACATGTGCCATTACACATGGTAGATCGCATTTGTGAAAACAATAATCCACATGATTATACAGAAATTATAAGTACTTATAATTTGTTTGCTCCATATAGCAGTCTAATATATACTATATCCAATTTATGTTATCTTATTTATTATATTCTTTCTATAAGGTTTAACTCCATGGTAATAAGACTTCTCTCTGATTTGATCTCTGATTATCTGTCTGTCATCTATCTCTAATCACTTACTCATCTATCAACCCAGTTGAGTCCCCACAACAGTGCTTGGTACATAGATGTTTTATGAGCTTAAGTTAAACCTAGGTTTTTAGATACACCAAAGTCTCCCAAAGCTTAAGTGTTTAGGACTGCAAGTCTTGCATTAACTCTTTCTTCAATCTTTGGCTCTCCCCATTATTCTCCTTAGTGCACTTTTGACTTCCTTATTCCTCAGAGTGTAAATCAGGGGGTTCAACAAAGGAGTTACCAGAGTATAGAAAAGTGCAATGCTTTTGTTCACATCCTGTGAGTAACTGGAGGGAGGCTGGAGGTACATGGAGATGAGGGTGCCAAAGAAGATAATCACTACCAGAAGGTGAGAGCCACAGGTTCCGAAGGCCTTCCGCCTCCCCTGGGCTGACTTTATCTTTAGAACTGCATGAGTAATGTGGCCATAGGACACTAATATAAGCGAGAGGGGTACCACCAAGAAGAAGACACTGACAGCAAAGAGTTCAGCCTCGTTAATGAAGGTGTTAGTGCAGGCCAGTTTCAGCATCACCGGAATTTCACAGAAGAAATGGTCCAGCTGGTTTCTGCCGCAGAGAGGAAGAGTCATGGTCAATGCTGTCTGTACCACAGAATTGCCAAACCCTGTGAGCCAGGCAGTTATAACCAGCTGTAAGCAAAGCTGTGGGTGCATGATCACCATGTAGTGGAGTGGGCGGCAGACAGCGGCATAGCGATCATAAGCCATCACAGACAAGAGAACACACTCCACTCCCCCAAGTCCCAGGGCGATAAAGAGTTGTGTCACACAGCCACCATAAGTGATAGTCTTGTCCTTCCCCTTGAAGTTGAACAGTGTCTGAGGTACGGTGCAAGTAGTCAAACAAAGATCCATAAAGGAGAGATTAGAAAGGAAGAAATACATGGGGGTATGGAGGTGAGAGTCTACAACTGACAGCAGTATGATGGTGGTGTTGCCTACAAAGCTCAAGAAATAGATGACTAGGATGACCACGAAGAGAGCTGTTTCCAGCTGAGGCCTGTTGGAGAAACCCAGGAGAATGAATCCAGAAAAGAGGCTGCCATTAGCTCGGTCCATTGCAGGCTACCTGTGGGAAGCAAGAGACCTAACACTTACTTGGAGACCAATTTCCTGTTCTTTGCCTGAGTAAACATAGCTTAATTGGGAAACTACTCACATTTTTTGCTGGAAAGCAGTTACTGAGTTGCAGTTTTCCATGACAACAGGATTTCCTATGTGTTTCTAGCAAGGGCAGTGTTATTGCTACCTTCATTGAGAACACGAGTGTGTTAAGCTTTAAACAGCCTTTAAGACAAAGGCTTTTTCTCTGGGTGAAGTCATCTAATAAATGACAGTGGGTTTAATTTGAATCTACACTATGATCTCACAACTGCCAAGGACCCTGGCCTTTTGTGATTGGATGAACTTTAAAGAAACTTGAATGTCTCAAAATTAAATGCTCTTCCTGGATAGTGAGACCAACAACTAACTTATCCACCATCATGGAGCCCTCATCTAGTACCTGTCAGAAACAGAAGCAAACACCCATAACTAAACACTGAGTCGAATTAGAATCCAGACACACAGAGAGAGGACAAGTCCAGGTTTCAGACACACATAGAGACAGCTGACCTGAACAAGGAGGAGCTAACAGGCCCCCAGACTGATAGCTGGGAATCCAGAATGGGACTGATTCAGGACCCCCTGAATATGGGTCTCAGCTAGAAGGACTGAGCAGTCTAAGGGACCTCAGACAGTGGAGCCAGGATGTATTCCTGGTGCACAAAAAGGACCTTGCGGACACATCCCCCATGGAGGGATACTGCCTTAACCTAGAGACAGGAGAGAAGCCCTAGTCCCTACTTCAAATGACTTGACAGATTTACATGACCCCACCTGGATGGCATTGCCCTCCATGTGGAATTGGGGTGGGGGGATGGGAGGGAAGCGTGGTCAGGGTGCATGTGAGGGGGCAGAGAGGGTAAGAGGAAGGGAGGGAGGGAGAGAAGGAGAGGGAACTGAGATGGGCATGTAAAGTAAAAAAAAATAATAAAATAAAAAAAATAAATTTTCCTTGCTAAGATGTACATTTTCTTTTGTCTTGATTCTATTATCTTGGGAATCATCAAATAATTGAAAAATTTTAAAATGGTTTTCCTAGTTCTTTTCTGCTCAGAGAAAACATTTATTTTTCTGAAAATGCAAGGAAATGCAACATTTTAATACATAACAAACGGAATATGGACAGGTCCTATAATCTAGAAGCATTTTAATGATTGGAAAGCCACAACTGTAAATGTTTTTAGATTTCAGGGTAGCAACCTTGATTCCTCATCATCGCTGCCATCCAGCAAAGGTCTGGGACTATCTGTCCAATGCGTCTTCTTTTCTTTTCTCCCACTTTATATTTTAAAAAGTTATCAGTGTAACAGAAAATTTTTCCAACTTTTTATCTGAACTTAAAAAAACCCAGCTTCATAAAAGAATCCACTTTCCTATTTAAATAATTGGTCCTGAAGTTTCTAATGCATTTCTTTTTCTCATAGACTTCCCATGATTCAAATTTAGTACTACATATTACCAGAGCCCCCAGCATGATGAGCATACATTCTACAACTGAGCTACATCTCCAGCCCTAACAGCAGAATAACTATAACCTACAGAGGAGACTGGGTAATAGAAGAGGGCAATAAAATATAATGACAGATATGTATGAAGATACCATAAAGAAATCAATTAATTTGCATAGTAACCTAAAAAGTTAAAGAAAAAGTCTTCAATATTACATAACATGAAAATAAAAATAAATGGGTCTAGGCAAACTTCTTGAGCAAATAAAAGCCCTAAATAAAATAAAATGAAATAATAATATAAGCTTAAAATTGTCATAGGCTAGCTGGACATGGTACACACACGTGATTTCAGGGTAAAAGGATCAGTTTTTCAAAGCCATCTCCTGTTACATGGAAAGTTCAAGACTGGGTGGGGCTATGAGACCATGTCTTTAAAATGCCCATGGATTATTAGTAATCAATTTTGTGTTACTGGAAGTTTTATCTGTCCTGGAGGAAGATCTTGAACAATAGCTATGCAATAGTTGCCTATGCAATAGTTGCAAAACCCAGTCTGTTTGGGAAGATGCAGCTTTATTTCAATTTCTTCCCAACCATTAGAGGTAGATGTCAATAAGCAGACCAGAATAGTCAAACATTAAGCTTTTTATTGTAGTCTTGTGGGGAATCTTGTAGGACTCTGTAAATCCTTTATACATATAATTCTCTGCCCACAAGGTTTCTGACTGGCTGAGGAGAAACTTTACCCTCTGTCTGCTGTGCCTTTTTTGTTGGATACTTAGGTCCCAAATTATATTCTTTTTAGTGATTGCTTTAGTGGCAGTTACTGTCATGACAAAAAGGAAGATAATTTGGAATAAATTCTAAAATCTTATAAAATTGGAACACAATACTTGCATTCTGAACATAAATCTGAAATTAATAAGTCTTGAGATTTTAAAGTCTGCTTCTCTGCCACCATTTCTCAGCCGTTTCTCTTTCTAAACAGAAGAGAAATGTTACTGCCTTTCTGTCCTTTAGTTGAACCCAGGCAGTCTCAATAGCTTGAACACCCTATTTCAAATAAGAACTCATCAGCAAATATGCACATTCTGTTCTTCAGTGATAATAGGTTTCAGATTAGCAGAGCTTGTTTCAAGACATCCAGAATGCTCAATGTAGTGTTCAACCTAAGAATTGGTTTTTAATGAATGCTCTTGGCACGTACCTTTGGTTCTTCCTACAAAGATTCTCAGTGTTCCACAGAAGATAATCTGAAGCCAGAAAGACATACATTCTGATCTCAGTGTTCCACAGAAGATAATCTGAAGCCAGAAAGACATACATTCTGATAGAACATATGCAATTCATTGTAATCACAAGGCAGAATAAAATTATCACAGGTTATTTCAAGTTCTGTTTCCATATGGTTGTGTTAGTTCTTCAGGACTGCCCATGATGAATACAAGGGCTCAACACAGGAGAAATCTATAGTTGTGGAGGTTTTACATCCCAAATCCACGTATGAATAGGGCTGGATCCCTCTCAAACCTTTACAAACCTGAGCCCTTTCTTGTGTCATTTTGTCCTTCTGGTAGTTTGCTGGCACTGCATAAAATCCTGTGGTCTGTTCTCAGGGAGCTTCAATCTCTGTCTTCATGGCAAATAGCGTTTTCTGTTTTTCTTCTAAGTCTAGTGGTCATACTGGCTTGAGGCTCACTAAATTAACTGTAATGTCATGTTGATTATATATGCAAAGGCAGGCACTAGAGTTTAGGATTTCTGATGGGCTTTTTTTTTCAGGGGGATGTCAACTTATGAAAATATCTTAATTATATATCAAAGTGTAATGCTTTCTTATTGTAAATTCATTCCCATTGAGTGGTGGAAGACCAAAGATGAGGGTAGTTTTAGTCTATTTCAAATTTAAAAATGATATAAATTGGCCATGGCCATTGTTGACATTATGACTTAGTATTTATTTCTTCTGCTTCACACATTATGAAAATCTCTCGCTAGGAATACCTAGCTAAAGCTCTTCATAATGCATCTTTGCTACAATTGAAAGATTGAAATCAATACAGAAAGCACATTTTATGACTTGTGGAATTTCTCCATGGTATTTAATTTGAATGGGACAGAAAATACTTACACCCTTTTACTTCTAGAATGTAAGGATACTTGTCTAATCTGGAATTCAGAATCCTACTCTGGGCTAGAATTTATTTTATTAGTAAACATATTATAGATATTATTTCTCCAGGTAATATCCAGAATTCTATAGCATCTAAATCAGAAGTGCAATGAACAACCTTAGCTGACTTGGAGCAACTGAACTGGTGTTGAATCAAAAATGCTGAATCTTCTGTAGATGAGAAACAAAGATTGCTGTCAGTTGCCTTCTGGAAGAAACAAGGTGGTCTCTGAACCCTGAAGACTGGTGTTGGTGGGAATTTTAATATTAGGCTAATTAAAATCACATATTTAAACATGGCACATTCTGTGATCACCAGTCTGTGAGTCTGGCTCAAGAATCGCAGGGCAGGGTTATGTGTTGGGATAAGTAAAATAGAATTCCTTAGATAGAGTAAGAATAAATATCACAAGAAAGTAGAGTTTAAATATGTTGTTCTTTGGATGATCTTTAAATGTGGTTAATGATCAAATGCTATGCAGGCCTTTGAATTTGATAGCAATTTCTTCAAAAGTTGACATAACCTGTGTCACCCCTATGGTTTTCCTATTCATTATAGAGTCCTACAACTAAACAGAAGTTGAATCTGAATTCTGTGGAATCTGCCCATGAATAAAAGGGCAAATGTTATATCAGAGGAATCTTTTTATGAGCCACCAAGATCCAGGATCTACTTTGGGGACCAAGATGCTCAAGGATGTGCTTATTTTCAGTGGCCCCAAGAGTGTCTTGCCCCACGTAACTCATTAGCCCCTGTTCAGGTATCCAGAGTTTGACGCCTCCAGGGAGCAGCTGAAGTAGAAGGCTCTGGAGATAGCAACAGAGAATCCACCTTTTCCTGCCAAAATTGATGGCGATCCTATTGTAACTAATTCATTTCCATCTGACATACCTAATGGAATTGTTGATATATCAGGGGTCAATCCTTAAATTCTTCATATTTCAAAAATACTTTTTTCTACTTAAAAGGAAAGAGGTCCTCAAATGTAAAATTCTGGGATTTTCCCCCATATTACTTTGTGCTTGTGCTATTTATCCAGTAAGTTTTTCAGTGGTCTATCAACTATATTGTCTTCCAGGGGTCTTGAGACTTTGTCAGTCAGTCATAGCTGGTCTACTCTATCATCATCAGCCTTAAATCCATAGCCTAAAATATGTTCAAGTGTCTCCTATCATAAAGATATAAAGAGGGGGCTAGGCATGTAGCTTTGTGATAGAGTTTGTGTTTGAGGCCTTCAGTTCAAGCCCTAGGAGTAAAAAACAAGCAAAAAGCAAAACAGAATTAAAGCCACCCCCATCTCTTCTTTTTTTAAATGACAGTTTCTCCCTATATAGTCCTGGCTGACTTTGAACTCATGGGGATTCTCCTGCCTCACCCTCTCAGAGTACTGCAAGTAAGGGTCTGAGCCACTGTGTCCAGCTCATTTCATTCTGTCTAAGTTCTTTTCATCCATTAACTTGGAACAATATATTCATACTTTTCTCCTCCCAATAAAAATCCCATGTGTCATGATTTCTTTGCTTATTACTCTGGTGATAAATTGCATTATTTAATAACAGCTTGTTTCATTTTTTTGTTGTTTTTTGTTTTTTTCTGTTATTCCTTGGGTTCAGAGTTACCTGTTTTGTTTTTGGGTTTCTTTTCTTTGCTGGGAAAAAAAACCTCTGAATTTTTATTTTTATTTATTTAGTTTATTTTGGGTGCTAGGGATTGAGCCCAGCCTTTTTGTATGTTAGTGAAATGTTCTTCTATGAAACAATACCACAGCCCTTTAATTTTTTTTTTTTTACTTGGAAATGGTCTCACTAGTTGCCCAGGCTTACCTTAAACTATTGATTCAGCTGCCTCAACCTCCGGAGTAGCTGAGATTATAGATGGACACCACAGTGCCTGGTTGAATTCTGTATGCTTGCAGGATGGGGGCAAAAGTTGACATCCAGTGTCTTTTTCATTTGATCTCCACTTCAGTTTTTTGAGACAGGGTTTCTCATTGAATCTGGAGCTCACTAATTTGGCTAAGCTGGCTGGCTAACAGGCCCCTGGTACCCTACAGTCTCTCTCCCTGGTTCTGGTATTGCTGGAACTTTTGTATAGATGCTGGGGATCCAAACTCAGGTCCTTATGTTTGCATAGCAAGCATTTTATTAATTGGAGCATCTTCTCAGATCTGAAAATTTACTTTTAATTGTTAAAATAATTATATATATATGCTATAATGCATGCATATTATGCAGTGATTAAATAATAATAAGTAGCATATGTATCACCTCAAATCTTGATTAGTCATATTGATGAGATCAACTGAAATCTCTGGCTTGCTTAAAATACATACTATATTAATATTAACTATCATCCCTCCCTCTCTGCAACAGAACATCAGGACCTGTTTCCTGTAATTGTAACTTTGAATTCACAGACTAATATCCTCTCACTACATTTCTGCTTACCTGCTTTTGGCCAGTCTTTGGCAACCACTGTGTACTGTTCTCTGCAGGTCTGCTGACTGGTTAGCTTCTGAACATATGAAGTAACAGCTGTCGTGGGTCACATAACCCAGGTGTGCAGCAGAGAGGAAAGGAGATTTCGGGATCATGGCTGCCAATGAAGCAACAGTTTCTACTATAACCCTCTCCCAATCTGTAAATACTACATCACAGTGGAAAATTACAGGAATTATATGCTTAGCTCCTCCCTATGAGTGTGTGTTGTCACGAGGTGTGTTGTCACAAGATGTGGGTTATCAGAACAGGAAGAATACCAACAACAACCTTGCGGCAAGGAGTTCTAGCCAACAGCTTCAGGCTTCCTCAAGATGCCTCGGGGGTCCATGCAGGGTCTACAGGTCCCCCTTTCCTTTAATATAAACTAACACCTGCCTTAGGTGGCAGAGGACATCAGCATAATTCCTTATCCATTATTGGAGAGTTCACCCAGGCCCATAACTTTCCTGTCTTACGTTGGATATTTGCCCTCTCTGCCTTATCCGTGACTGCTAATACAAGATAGACATTGCTACAGGGTTCCTGCTTCATGGAAGAGTCTGTCAGACAGTCTGCAGGACACAGACAAAAGTGACTGACAAACTGCCAATACAGGTGGACAGTTTAAAGTTTCCTGCTTTGCTGAGAAGTCTGCCAGACACACTATGGCCTATAGGCTGAAGATGGAACATTTCAGAAGAATTTTGGGTGACTGACCAGGGTAGTTGTCTCTGTCATTCTAGAGTTATGAATTATCCTTCTGTGGTCTCTGATGGAGTTGAAGACAGATAGTTATGGTTATAGTTTTTCCTTAGTTAGGATTAAAGATAAATTATATAAGACTTTAAACTCACAAAGATAGGACAGATGATGGAATATTTTCTTTGAATCTTACTAAATGTTAATGGACTAAATATTGTTAACTGTGATTCTTATTTGATAACTGTTGTGTGATATATTTTGCTATGCTAAGGTTAAAACCCGTCTTTTTATTTTAGACAGAAAAGAGGAGATGATGGGAGATGTCATTCTGTAAATATGTTTCTCGTATTGATTAATGAATAAAACACTGTTGGCCAATAGGAAAGCAAGATAGGCAGGACTAAGAGACAAGGAGGATTCCAGAAGTAGTAGGGGAGGAGTTCCAAGATGGTGGACTGAGAGAGTAGAATGCCAGCCACTCTCTCCGGTAAGATAAGACCACGTGGAAATACTTAGATTGATAGAAATTGGTTAATACTTAAGACAGAGGCTAGCCAATAAGAAACAAGTAATTGGCCAACTGAATTATATCTAATACAGTCTCTGTGTGTTATTTGGGACTGGCGCGGCTCTGGGCCCAGGTTGGCAGGAAAAAAACCTTACTCCTAATAGTGTACTATTCTCTATTTCTCTAAAGACAGCATTTCCAGATTTTGCACTTGAGCTTTTAAGGACTCATCTTTCTGTTTCTGGCTCATGTCACTTCACAATTACCAGTTACATACATGTTATTTCAAATGATAAAATTTCATTTTTTTTTAATGCTCACAAAACAACTGTATACCAACCATGGCAGCACAGGTCTCAGATTCTACCATTTTGCAGGTGAAGGAAGGAGGATAAAGAGTTCCAATGCAGGGTAAGCTAGATAAGACCAGGATTTACAAACAAGCAAACACCAAAACAACATAAAAAATTCAATTGTATATATTGAGCACTTAATCCATTTACCCATTGATAACACCTTAGTTTGAAGAATCTTCCTATTGTATAAAAATGATAGTTTCCAGTCTTTTTTTTTTTTTTTTTGTAAACCAAGTTGCATTAGCAATTTTTCTCTTTGCCTTTATTTAAACAGTTCTCAAAACATTTGAGTGAATTGGGCCTCCTTTGGTAAGCAAAGGACATGAAAATAATATTTAAAAAATGAACAGGCAGTCTTCAGTTTATCCATGACACAGGTGTGGTGATCCCTTCTCTCACTCCATCCTTTGAAGCACCCAGTATTATCATATAGTCTAAAAGCTAGAAGAGTACATTTGTGGTGGAATGTATTATCACTGGTTGATAACTAGTTGAAATACCATTATCTCTTTGTAACAGCCTTAACAAACACAGCCTTTTAAAGACATGTATCTGTAGCTCTTATTCCCTGCTATATATATTATAGATTACATAAAGGCTGACAAATCCACAGTAATGTAAGCATTAAGCATTTGCTGTATGGAAAGAATTTTGTTCTAATACTAGCAGCACAGAGTTACAGCATATTTAACACTTAATTGCAAGTATATTTATTGAATATGGCAAGTTTCATGGACTCCTGAAAGAAAATGAATATTTTTATTTTAAAGTCTTTTACTGGTAACTTAAGAGTGGTTCTGGTTTAGCATTAATATTTAGAAAGAAAAGTAAAAATCAAACTTGTTTATTGTTGCTTTTGCCATTTGGTAGCATTTTACACACAGGCTTCGATCTTCATAATACCCTGGATTCAGTAGAAAAACCTTTTAAATGAAGTTTGTACAATAGAAACTTCTCAGCAGTCAAAATTTGGACTGTAAAAAAAATACATGCAAAACATACTTTTCTGAAAACACTTAACTTTGAACAAAGCACCGAACTACACAAATGCAGAATGAAAACAGCATTTCAACTCCACCAAAAGCAGTCATCATAAAAGGTGTAAAAGTCACTTAACTTCACTAGGCACTGTTCACTTTTTTAAACAGGAGACAATAGAAAATATTGCCCACAAACAATATCCCAGCTCTATGGCAGGTTTCAGAAACTCTTCAACTTCATGCTTTAATAGCGGCAGGTGAGTATGATCGTGATCTGGAACGTGACCTGTATCCTCCACGACTGTAGTAAGGAGAAGGGGACCGCCTTCTGTATTTGATCCCTGTCTTGAGCAGCTCTCTATCTACCTCCTCCTCCACCACCTCCTCTGTATGATCTGCTATAATAGTCCCGATCATCATAGCCCCGATCATATCCCTCTGTCATAATAATCGCGGTGGCGTGAACTGCCATAGGTGGGTCTCCCCATGTAAATTCCTGGTGTTGGGGTATGGGGCCTTTTTGTTATGGAGAAATCAACCCTGATTCGACGTCCATGAAGCTCCATTCCATTGGCACGTTCTTTTTAAGCTTCCTTGGCATAATCCACATTTTCAAAATACACAAAGGCAAATCCTCTTGAACGTCTAGACTGCTGGTCATATACAATAGACACATCAGCAATGGGGGCCATATTTAGAGAACACTTCTCTTAGGTCTCTTTCTGTGGTGTACAAGCTCAACCCAAACACTCCAAGACATCAGTTGGGATCAGGATTTGCCCAGTTTCCAACATGTCGCCTTCGAGTAGACATGGGAGAATGGCTGGGGCTATGCCGTCTTCGATAATCTCAGCTGTAAGACCTGCTCCGGGATCGTCTATGGGGAGCAGGGGATCGTGATCATGACCTTGTATAATGCCTTCTAGAACTTCTTCTGGATCTAGACCTAGATTCAGATCTGGACCTTGGATTTTGATCTAGAACTCCTGAATCTTCCTTGGAGCGTGACATTGCAGGGGTGTGCCGTGCAGATTTCCCCCGATCCATGAGCACTTCCACTTCTGGAAGCAGAACGGGATTCCCGTTCGCCGTAGATCCTGCTAGCGCTGTCGCTCATGACTCCAGATGGCTGTCACCCACTCCTGGCCTTACGGAAGCTGTCAAGCTCCTGCCTTCTCTACAGAGGCCCCGCCGCAGCCTCTCGCGACCACACACTGAGACAATAATTTCCAGTCTTGCTAAAGATGATTGCAAGATCATCACTGATGGGATGCAGAGATGGCTCAGTGGTTACCAAGCACCAACTATTCTTTCAGAGGACCTGGGTTCAATTCTCAAGAACCCACATGGTTCTGAGCTCACAACTGTCTATAACTCCAAGATCTGACATTCTCGCACAGACATTCCATGCAGGTAAAACACTAATACAAATAAAATTAAACATAAATAGATCATTTTTTAAAAGGATCATCACTGATTTCAGACTGAAGACTCTTTTTCCCCAATCTACTCCTCATAAAGGGTAGGGCCTGCCATGGGGAATCAACAAAGCCTGGCACATTAAAGTGAAGTAGGACCAAATCCCTACCGCCCCCCATGCATCAAGGGCTGAGCAAGGCATCCTATCATAGAGAATGGGCTCCAAAAGCCAGCTCGTGCATCAGGGACAGATCCTGGGTGCACTGCTGTGGCTCTACAAACAGACCAGCTTTCACACAACTGTTACCCACATGCAGAGGGCCTAGCTAGGTCCATGCAGCTTCCCACCTATTGTCTAGAGACCATGAGTTCCCATTATTTTGGGTCTGCCATCTCTGTGGGTTTCCCCCATCATGATCTTGATCTCCTTACTCATAAATTCCCCCTTCCTTCTCTTTGACTGGACTTTCGAACTCAGCCACTGCTTGGCTATGGATCTCTGGAATCTGCTTTCACTGTGTTACTGGATGAAGCTTCTATGATGACAATATTATTACAGGAGAAGACCAGTTCAGGCACCCTGTACACTATTGCTAAGAGTCTTAGCTGGGGTCATCCTTGAGGACTCTTGGGAATTTTCCTAGCACCAGCTTTCTCCCTAACCTCATAGCGGCTCTCTATCAAGGCATCTCTTTCATTGCTCTCCTACTCTGTCCCTCCTCAACTCAACCACCCTGTTCCCCCATGTTCTCATCTCCTCCATGCCCCTCCTCTACCAATCCCAAAAAGAAAACTTCAAAACGCACCTATTTCCCTTCAATTTACAGATGTTGAGCCTACAATTTTTTTCATTGAATTGCTATGTAATCTCATTATTTTGGTCATGTCATAAACATCAATCCATTAATAAGGCTTACACCTACATTAATGTGCACCTATAGGTGACATTAACAAAGAGTTTTTCTCAATGTGAGAAATAAG
>NW_026125292.1:0-198775 GCF_943737965.1 Phodopus roborovskii
TATACTACATCAGAATGTGATCTTATTGGAGAGGGTGGGGAGGTCCTCATGCTTATATAAACAAAAATTAGTTGATTGATGAAACCGCAATACAATAAGACCGACAATATCACAAGACAAGGAAATTTGGAGATGGTTCCAAGCACCAGCAAGCTGCCTGACTGGAGAGAGCATGGGCTGCACAGCATGAAACTGTTAGAGGGAACTGGGGCTGAGGCCAGGGAATGGGGGATATGGTCAATAAGCATGAACATGGGTAATGTCATGTAGAGAAGCCAGCAAGTTACTAGAAGCCTCCAGGCCTGGCCTCCAGTCTGCTGGTCCTTAGATTCACATAAAATAAACTTTCAGCTATCCACTCTATGGTAATTTATTGAAACAGTTCTAACAAACTAACAATTGTATCTATATAAGGATGGTAATTTCAGAGAGCTCCTGGCACCATCGAGCCATGGGGCTAGAGACAGCAAGAGCCATGCAGCATGGGAACTGTTAGAGGCCTTGGGGCATAGATCTATCAGGAGTTGGTTGTAGTCAGTAAGCTCGCTGGGACCCTCATTCTCAGGTGTGGAGCAGCAACTGGGCAAAGGGGAACATCTATAGAAAACAATCAAAAATAGAGACAAGGACTCAGTGGTGAGAGAGCTTGCTACAGCATGCGTGAGGGCCCTCAACATGTATCCTCAACACCCATGTGAAAAGCTAGACATGAGCGTATATACCTTGGGTCTTTTGGCTGATGCAGATGAGACAGGAGGATTGCTGGGGCTTGCCGGTTGCTTGCTCAAGGTGTGCCATGTTCAGTGAGAGACACCGTCTCAAGGAAACAAGGTAGCTAGTGATAGAACACAGCCTACGACAATCTCTTCTAATTGCCACGGATGCACCTACCCAGTGTATGCATAGAGATATAAGAGAGAGGAGGAGGGGAGAGAGAGAGAGAGAGAGAGAGAGAAAGAGAGAGAGAGAGAGAGAGAGAGAGAGAGAGAGAGAGAGAGGAATGACAGAGGAAGTTAGCCACAGAGGTAGAGGTAAAAGTTAGGAGGAAGAGAAGAAGCAGACACCATCCTGATGTGTCCGTGGACCATCTGAGAGTTCCAGGCAAACAGAAGGTCACTCTGCTTCTCCACAGCATCCCAAAGCCACCTGGGAGACGGGACTGCCTACCACCTTCGCAGGGCTTAGGAAAGCTCAAGAATCTCCTCTGAGAGTAAAAGGCCCTTACTGCCAAATCTGGTGACATAAACTTGATCTTTGGAGGGTAGAAGGACAGGACTGATTTCCACGAGTTGTCCTTTGCTATTCGCGCATGCTCTATGGTGCACTATCTCCAGTAAATAAATTAAAAAATAAGTCGTTGTAAACAGGAGTTAGTGAGCTGTTCTGTGACGAGTGCTCTTGCCATGGGGACAGGCTGTATGTTTCTAAGCAAAGTTGGATTAAACCCAGCCACTGAGCTTGAAGAAAAGGATGACTTTTGCTTTTTCTCTTTATTCTCACATCTGGGTCATCGAACTATGGAGTGTGAAGGATACACTCACATTCTTAGTCATCGTTTCTGTCAGCCTCCAATCCAGGGCCCTATGTGGAGGCTGGAGGACAGTTCTAGTGGTATCATTTGTCACACAGTTTCTCCATTTCAGACTCCCTGGTCTGAGTCACATCAGGGGAAGGGAAAAGCACTGAGTTATGAAGTACCAAGAGCTTGGAGCAAGCCTCAGAACGGCAGCCACCAGAGCCAGAACTCAAATGTGGGCAGGATTTTGCCCAGAAGGGCTACTGGTCAGTTTTAAAGGGCAGATTTTACTGCCTAAAATCTAGAGCTAACAGTAGATACAGATCCTGTTTCTCCATCAAATAAGGGAAATTAGGTGCTTGGAAAGAAAGAAAACTCGTATTTGGGGGAATCATTCACAATTTATATTCAATGATTTGAGGGTTGGCCACGAGACTCTGATCCAGATGAAAACCTTGTTCCAATGTAGCCCCACCCAGCAGGACACTGGCTACAGAGGTTGTGACAGAGTTTGTGTCTCTGTCACAGCCTTCTGCCTCTCCAGAGGACACTTTGACACTGGATTAGTGAAGACAACAGAGCCCACACAAGTAATCTTACTGGTGCCACCTGCCCAGATCTGGGAGGAAGAACCATCAAATATCCTGGGTGAAATTCTCAGCTCGCATCCTTTTTTCTGAGGGGAAAGCCTTCCTTAAATCTCCCTGAGTGATCTACCCTCTCCTATGTGTGGTAATGAGAGAGAGTTGTTGAAAGGACTGGATCAGAACTCCTTGCTCATCGTTTCAGCAAATACAGTAAATGTTTAACAAATCCTAATTTTGTTGACTTAAACAATAAATGAAATGTTACCAAATTCAAGCTCCTGGAAATCTATGGAATAAAGGACTGACACTTGCAAAGTTGCTTTCCTTAATCTCAGTCTTGTCTCTAAGAACAGCCATGGCAGTGAGTATTAGCTTTTGGTGGGTCAGATGTGATTTAAGAGACTTGAGGCATCATGGAGTTTCCTGGGAGAAGGAAATTGTTAATGAGATGAATAATGTTTTAACCTATGTGATTAAAAATTAAAGCATCCTTAGTCACAGATAAGCACAGGGTCCCGAGAGTGGTTGAACACATGGCAGAAAAGTCTGATGCATGACTTTGATTGGGAAAAGCCCAGGCTTGGGGTAGGAGCAAGAGGAAAGAAAAATTTGAGGACATAGAAGGGGTCTTCAAAACAGCCAGTGCATGTGCTGGGAGGACATGCTTGCTGCAGTTGAGCAGCGGGGTGGGGGTTGCTTTTGAGGCTTCTCGTGTCCTATCCTCTATAATAGCATGTTGCTAGAAGGGAATGGACTGACTTTTAGTTGCATGGTGCTAGGACCAGAACCCATCAGCCAGCCCTTTGCTTCAGAACTTCTGTCTCTATCATGCCTTCAGATTGAGGAACACCAGTGAAGGACTTGTTTGTGTTGTACGGACCATCCCTCTTCATCTGTCTCGTTCATCTGAAGATGTAGGCTATTAGACGATGACATCAGCAGTGGCCACTGGGCAGGAGAAATCGGCAAAGAGTCACCAGAAACCCATGCTGGCATAACTACATAGTTCTTCAGACCACAGGAGCACCCCAGGGGTGCATCTTTGTGTACATTGTGATTATTAGAGCTAGCTTTGGGCTTGGAGTCCAAGCAAGGCTCATAGTGAGCTAGGCACAGATCCTTCTGTCCCTGGTTGGCTGGATGATTGAAAGGTCAAATTTTCTCTACTTGCTTATATTCCTTGAGACAGTATCCCAGCAGGTAAGAGCTGTGACCTGGAACTGGACCACTCATTTTATTCCAACACTGCCATCAGGAGCAAGGCGATTGCTGGCTTATTTGTCTTTTTGTGCTTGGACTTTAATCCGCTGTAAAATGAGATGATCAAATTACTCCCCACACAGAGCTGCTATGATGGTGAAACAAGTCAACACGTGTCAGGAGTCTGCAAGAGTGAGCGGAACACAGTCTTCAATACACCTCAGCTGTTATTTGTCTTCACTGTTGACAACACATGGGGGTGACACTTAAGACATAGGTCTTAAGTGATTCACAGGGGAGACCACACCTGCCGTGTCTGCTTCTAGTCGTATGCCTCCCACTAGCAGCGTTCTCTTCTAGGTATATAGACTTCTGGGATCTCAAAGAGCTCCTGCCTAGAACTAAAGACACAGAGCCCCCTGCATTCTGTGTAGGTGACATCTAATGCCAGTGTCATTTCTTTTATATGTATAAGTTCTCATTTGAAACAAAACATCAAGGCCAGGAAAGGCAAAGCCAAAGAGTCTTCTTTATCGTGTGCATAGCCTTTACTGGGAGGTTTGAGAGGAGCTTGTGATGGCCTGATGGTGAGTTATAGGTCTGTGCTCGCTCACCAAGGGTGCCAGTAGGCTTGGTTGGGATGTCACTCAGTCAACTTCCTTCACCTGCTTCTCCATCTCTGAAGCCTGAAGTTCTTATCCACAGTGGTCTACCGTGTTATCTCAATAGGATTCTGATGTGTCTAAAATCAATAATGGGTAATTAACCCAAATGTGAAGATTGTGTCAGGGACATCAGTGTGGACCTGATTTTTTGAGAAATCCCCAAAAGACCTCTGTCCCTTGGACAGGGACACTTTGTAAAACTTGCCGGATAGTGTTGTACATATGCATAATGAATTTTAGTCAATTTCACCTCCCTTCTCTGTTTCACCACCTCCCCATAACTGGGAATCCTTCCTTTCCACAAACCCCACCTCTGCTACGTTCATGTCTTTTTTTGTGTATGTGGTCCACTGAGTTCAATTAGAGTTCCTTTCTCAAGAATGGGTAGGAGGTCATTTACTTGCGCAAGAGCAACTTGTCTCCTGGATACAACACTGAAGAAAATGACATCTTTCTTCCAATAACTATTAATTGCCAAGAGTCCTTCACTTAGACTCATGGTCACTTCTCATCCATGATAAAATGTTAAACTGTCCAAGTTTGTGCTGGTCTTCTATAGATAGTTAAATTGTAGCAATCTAATGCACACAGTGGCTGTGCCGTGTCTAGAAGACAGCTTTAAGGCACATCTGCCTACCGCTCTCCTCTTTGTCTTCTTTCCACCCCCTTTTCCATAATGTTCCCTGAACAATTCAGCAGTGGAACCTCTTAACCAGGGATGGAAAGTCCAGTACTCTTCAACCGCCACCTTTCCCTTTGTAACTTGACTTATTGTTTCAGTTAAGGCTGGTCTAAAGCTGATTTTCCCCTGTACCATCATCTGAATATTCGATTAAAGAGCACAAGGAAACTAGACCCAGCTTTAGGGATGGACAGGGAGGGGTTGTGGGAGGAAAGAAAAAGAGACGTGCTGTGACAGAGATACTCTTGTCTAATAGTTGAATGTCCCGACCTCTGAGAGGGCAGTGAAGGGGCCACACGGAGAGAAAGGGGAGACCCCCAGGCATGCATAGCACCAACACAACTGAGTTAGACTTTTACTTCTCCAGATGTCTCCTGTGTAGATACCAAAGGGCATTTGTGTCCACTCAGAACTGCCCCCCCCGTGCCCCCTGGCATTGCTGAACATAAATGAAGATTAGTTAAATGAAGATTAGTTTAGAGGAGTGAGAGGAAGAAATGTGACATGAAATTCAGGGAGGCATTTAAGTTTCTCAAAGGGCACAGCACACATCCTAAATTCATATGCTGCTATAATTAGACAGGCATGAAAAACTATTCCTCATCAGTAAATGGGGATGATAATAGTGTGAATCAAATCAGCTCCAAGTCACTCCAGAGTGTGAGCCTGGCCAGGTGTCCTGTAGCCTGTGATGGATATTTCAGTGCTCTCTCTGAATGGACCCCTGTGCCCTCTCCTCAGTTCACTTTGCCCCAATGGCCAAGTCTCCAATTTCAGCAGCGTCTACCCTCAGAGACCCAGTTGGGGGAAAGGGCTGTGAAGGGGCCCTGTGGAGGCTTGCTCTGGCTAACCTTTCTCTGTTACCTTTGACCAGTTCCTCTATTTTGCAGCTCTTGGAAATACCGTTTTCGCTGTAGCTATGTAATGGCCCAAAAGGAGGCCTCGGGCCCCCTCAAAGGTTGCTCAGCACCTGCTTGCTCAGCACACCCTCCAGCTGCAGGCCTGCTGGGAAACAACAGGAGGGAGACAGGGTGTCTCCCCTGCCCCCACCCAGCCTTACAGCTGGTGCAGGTTCCTCATACTCTATCTAAATTTTCAGATGAAGGTGAGACCAGCTACAGACCAGCCTTTCCTGGGCGCAGGAAGGTGAAGTTCAGAAGAGGAAGCTGGTAGAAAAGTGCACGACCTCCCTCCTCCACCAGAGGCTCTCAGTCACATATTAGTTCCTCTTCCAAAGTGTCACCTGGGAGAAGAGGGTAATCACCAGGGTTGGGGGGAAAAAAAAGGTCCAGGAATGACGCCCCAGCTAGCTCCTGGCCCCAAGAGACACTTTCGGTGACATTTTTGTGAATCAGATGGATAAGAAATACACAATCACAGACTTCTCTTAGTTTTAAAAGAGGGTGTAGAGATGACCAGTATAGTGGAAGGATCCTAAATCACTAGCATCTGCAAGTAAGGTTGGGGTCTATCTGAATCTTCTAGTTTGATGAGTTCTCTACCTAACTTCTGGAAGGGAGGGGCCATCGTCACTTCCTGAAAGCCATTGCTGTCCAAAGTGGCCCATTATTTTGTTTTACACAGCCTGTGATGTCTGAAGATGCTGAGTAGCTCAGGACAAAATTAAGCGCTTTGTCACTGAATGAACAAGAACAGCTCAGCCTCAGATGGCTTGTGTTCAGCGTTGAATAACATTAAGTCAAGACCAGGCATCCAGCCTTCAGTAGCAGGGAGGATAGAGGGCACTGCTGTCTGTGAGAGTTTTAGCCAGTGAACTATTGGCCATGGGGTTTCTCTTGGAAAGACCAACCTGTCACTCCCAAGATAAGCATTCCACTCCTAGCTGAATTCATTTTAGGATGTGGTAGAACTACATGATGTTTCATCAGACAAAAACCGCAGTATTGCAAACTGTTAATGATGGCTACTCTATCACTCAAAACAAATACTGAGCGACAATTAGGCGAAAGCACCTGAGATCTTCCTTTCTGCTGCCAAGGCTGAACCATGCTGAGATTGAGATTATAGTTCCACTCATCAAGGTTATTTTAAGAACATGCAGGGGAGTTTTAGAGATTCTTTCTGTGATTTTCATAAAGGAAATGAAAGAAGTATGGGAATTGAAACAATTTTGTCAGGTGTCTGCATGGATCTGATCGCCTTCGAGGGGAGATGACTGATTTGGGCTGTTTTCTCTGGCTTTGTGTTGAGACCTTGTGTAATTACAAAACATTTTCTTTTCTGCTGACCCTCCACACAGAAGACAGAAACACAGAAAGTTTTAACACGTGCTTTGGGCATGTCCTCGAGAGTGGTGAGCTGTCACTTCACCTCACTGGTCTGAAGCCTCTGCTTACCTCTTGCGTTTCTCATGTGGAAAATTGATTTTCTTTCTTTTTTAATGAGAGAGGGGATTTTCTACTTTTTAAAAAGGATTTTCAGTGGGCTGGAGGGTAGATCAGCCATTAAGGGCTGGGCTCACAACCATAAAAAAGGATTTTCAGCTCATTCAATTTTATGGACCTTGGTGTTTTGCCATGGGTGTAGTGTCCCCTGGAACTGGAGTCACAGATAGTTGGGAGCTGCTATATGGGTGCTTGAAATTGAACCTGGGTCCTCTGGAAGAGCAGTCAGTGCTCTTAGCTTCTGAGCCATCTCTCCAGCCCCTGGAAAACTGATCTTTCAAAGCTAATCTTTGTATAACAGGTTCCCTAGCTGCCTTACCTGCTCCTGTATGAATCTCTTCTCCCAGGGCTTAACATCTCCTGAGCATTTAGCTGGTGCACTGGCCAGATTATATTCCTTCAAACTTGATGTGTCCATGGGCAATTCTTCTGCCAGCAGATCCCTTCACTGTACACACTTGCGCTCCCTGCTGTCTTTGGAGAAGCATCTTTTTGTCTGTTTGCCTGAAGTTTTACCCCATATCCATCCCTCAATAAGTCAGATTCTGGCAGGGACTAATTATCCTGTTGGCCAAAGGTATTGGGTAGGATTGCTTAGATAATGTTGAAGGCTTATGTGTGCCTGGATTGCCTCATCTCCTGTCACAGATGCCTTCATGGCTACACTATTAAACCCAAGAATTCCCTGATCCACATTTGCTTCTCCGAACACCACATGAGTGATTCCCATATATATATATATATACTTAACTTCTGGTGCATGTGAAATTGTATTTCAAGCTCAAATTTGAAATTGCATTTGAAAAAACATAGAAAATACTATTGGTAACCTGCGGAGATCCCTAAAGTTTTTTCATTTGAGATAAATGTTACTGTCTCCCCTCTCTTTCTGATGCTTTTCCACAGAATCATAAGGCTCCATGCTGCTTTTACTCTCGTGTCTGGGCTTTCAGATTTTCAATAATGTGCCACATGCGTTTGGCACTATTTCAATTCATTTTATGCCTCAGTTCTCAGTTAACTTGAAGACCAAGGCAATGCAATGAGCCCAAACCTAAATTCATGAATATTATAGATTTTGAGGTCAGCCATTGACAAGAAAAACCTGGTTTTTGCTTTGGGTTATAGTAATATATTAGTTTATCTAATTCTTAATCATCAACACATTCATTCATTTACTTGTACATCAATTTATTTATTTATTTATTTATACAGAAAACACCCAGTTCTTCCCACATAATTAATTCTACACTTTCTGGAAGAGTTGCAGCAATCTTAGTTGACTCTTGAAAGGTAAGTGTGCTTTCCAAAGACTGAAGCATTCGCACAGCTACCAACTGCAGAAGACACATTCCGCATTCCAGTGCTAGGTGGCACGTGTGTACAGAGAGTATGGACAATGACAGTGTTAGCAGATAATACACCTGGAGCCTGGCTTTCATCCTGCAAGCAAACTGGTGTGACATGATCTGACAGGTCAGGTCTAGGATAACGCTAAGATGCTGATGAATATTAAGTAGGAAGGCCATTCACCATAGACACATTAAGTCAGGAAACAGATTTGGAGGTAGAATTACAAAGTTAGTTTGGGATTAGCTCCAAGCACTTACACTGAATAGGTCTGAGGATTTGGGGGAGATAACCAGACAGGAGTAAAACTGTCATGAGACTAAGAGCATTGGGTGGATGAGACAAATAAAAGAAGAGAGGAGAGGAGAGGAGAGGGGGAGGGGGAGGAGAGGAGATGAGAAAGAGAGAGGAGAGGAGGGTTAGGTGAGGGTAGAGGAAGGGAGAAAAGGGGGAAGAGAGGAAGACCAAAACAGAAGGGAGGGGGCGGGCAGGGGCAAAGAGAAAAAGAAGAAAAAGAGATTTAGGACAAAAACATGGGATGCTGGAGTCTGAAAGACAATTAGGGAAAGGGTAGGGCAGGAAATTAGAGATGAAGGAGGAGAGGGAGGGAGGGGGAAGATGAGACTGAGGTGGTAACTTAGAATATCTAAGGGAGATTATTTTATGTAAATATCCTTGTTTTGCAAGTGAGAGGAACTTACCAGTTTGAACCAGTGAGTCAGCAAAATCTTATGGGTTGAGGGATGGTGTGTTTAATCTTTGTTCCATTCTGACCTCCGTGCCATGCTGGCCCATCAGGAGAAGCTATCCAAGTACACAACCATCAGCGTGCCACCATTGTCTAGAAGGCCAGCACTTCCTGATGGCTGAGCTCTGGGGGACAGAGAGAGTGATGAAGTCTCTTCATCAAGGCTCCCTATAAAAGATTTAGGGGACCAGGAATCAAGTCCCCAAGAAGCAGCAGGCTACAAAACTGCCATTGCAAATACTCCTTCTGTGGCCACATACAGAGTGGGAAAAGACCTTCTCCAACCCCACATCAGACAGAGGGCTGACTTCTAGAATATATAAAGAACTCAAGAAACTAGACATCAAAATGCCAAATAAGAGCCAGGGTCCTCTGTGTCCAGCCTGCCCGAACCATCTATAGCTTCCCACCCTGATGCTATGCAGCTCAGGCAAATGAAGGACACTTATGGGGCTGTCTGAGTCCTCATGGTCTGGCCTGCCTAGCTAGAGCATCCACAGGCCTGCCCAGCACTGCAAGGTGCTGGGAGGGTGGGTGTCATTATGATGAGCAAGTATATGATGGATAAATGAGAGAGAGGGGAGAGGGAGAAGGAGAGGGAGAGGGAGAGAGAGAGGGAGAGGGAGAGAGAGAGTGAGAGAGAATGGTTCTTGTGCTGTGGTAAGAGGCAGTTCTGAAAAAGCGAGGTGATGAGGAAGGGGGTTGATGTTGTCAGCCCTGCTTGCCCCCCTGAGATCAGCATGGCATCTGGGCCTGGGCTGCTACCATGGCCATGACTAGCCAGGGTCTGGGTTGTTATTTATGGCTCCTGTTGCCTCTGGGGGGCCGAGCAGAGATGACCAGGGTCTGGACAGTCACCTGAGACAATGTTGGTGTTCCAGGACCTTGCTGCCACTGGGGATGTACTGATCTGGGTGGTCTGTGCTGCCACTGGGGCCACTGTGATGTTCAGGCCAAACTGCTGCTAAGGGCATGTCTGGGTCCATGCTCCTGCTGCAGCTGGGGTCTGTGATGATGTCCATGGCCCATGTTACCATGGTGGGTGGGAAATAGGAACCCTTCCTGTTGAAACCTGAGGGCCATACTGAGCTGGCTCTGTCCCTCACTGGACCCGGTAGCAGGAGAGCTGGCCTTGTCCTCCCATGGAAGAGCTGGCCCTGATGGTATGGCTCCATCCCTCACCTGAGGAGGTGGGCCCAGTGGCTCAGTTACCACACAGACCTATATCATGGGCCTTGGGTTGGTCCTCCCTGATATCTAGAACATCAGCAACCTGCTAGAGTGTGTGCAATAACTGACCCTGAAGAACAATAACCACAGACTCTCCATGACCTAGGGCAATAACCGGATATCTGAGAGGAGTTTCAGTGAGGCCTTGAACCAGCCAAAGGATGATGGGAGATGTCATTCTGTAAATATGTTTCTCATATTGGTTAATGAATAAAGCACTGTTGGCCAATAGGAAAGGAAGATAGGAGGGACTAGGAGACAAGGAGGAAAGTGGAAGTACTAGGGAGGAGTCAGCTTGGAGAGACTGGAGAGAGCAGAATACCGGCCCCACTCTCTGGTAAGATGAGACCACCTGGAAACACTTAGATTAATAGAAATGGGTTAATACTTAAGACAGAAGAGGCTGATAAGAAACTAGTAACTGACCAACAGAATTATATCAAATACAGAGTCTCTGTATGTTATTTGGGGCTGGTGCCATGGTGGGTCCAGGCCAGCGGAAAAAACCTACTTGTAACAAAGACTCATTGCAGTAAAATTTGTGGTGAGGCTGATTGGACAAAAAGAGTATACTGTGTGACAGACCACAGCTCCCAAAAGCTTTTGGGGTAGAAGAAATAAAATTAAGGATGGTTTTCATTCGTGTTGGAGAAGTGTTTTGCCTCTGTCACTCATCTACTCTCTACCTCCTGCTCCAGATCCCCATTTGGGGACCCCAGATCTGCTCTCACTGAGCTAAAGGATCAATTGTCTCTCTAATAGGCTTACCCATTCTTCAACACTATAGGTAATGTGCAGAAGTTGAAAATAGATATACCTGGGATCCTAACCACATGTGATTCTGTCATGAGCACCCCTGGTCCGTCACACCTTGCGATTTTTCATTGGTTTAGTTTTTTCCTTTTTGACTGATTTCTACAGTTACACAAAGAGTTCATTAGCTGTTGGGTAATGTTTTTAAACAATAAAAAGGTAGAGTGCTCTAAATACCAATTTTCACCACTCATATCAGCTTCCTTCTTCCTCGGAAACAACTTTCAGCAAGCCCATGCTTTCTGCTCATCTGTGGATTTACAGGTACATGAATGTACATAGTGGCACTGAATGGTGTTTACATTCCCTTGATTGCTGGTGAGGTTGGGGACTCTTTGGTGTTCACTGACCATTTATTTTACTTCCATAAATTCCCTGTGAGCATCACTTGTTAGTATGCTTAAAGTAATCACATTTTTATATTAATTGAGGAACTCTATGTAAAATTAGATATCAGTCCTTTATTAATTGTTAAACTCAACAGTCAGTTGTCAAAGAGTCTATGCTCCTTTTCACTTCTAAGTGACACCTTTAAAATAAATCCCAATGTATAGACCAATAGAGAAGATGCTTTGTGGATTAATTTATCAAAGAACATGTTTGCCTCATTTTAGATCCCCCAGACTTAGAAGAAGAATTGGGAGGGGAGGGATATGGGGTAGATTTGGTCAACATAATTAAAGGTTTGAAATTCTCAAACAATAAGAAAAAATGGTTTTCTTGATATTTGTAAGAATTTTCAAGTTATTTAATGTTATCAAAGCTGGAGGAATGTGTTTAATGAATTACTCCATTTCTTTCAAGTTGTCAAGTTCAAGGGACTCTTCTTATCCTTTTCATGCATGTGTGGGTTATAATGACTCCCCTTTTAATTCCTGATATTGGAAGTTTGTGTCATCCCTGCTTGGCTCATATTTAACCAGTCACTGTGAGACTTTATGGGTGTAGCTTCTGACATTTCTAGGAGATACAATCTCAAAGCACACTCCATGGTCCTCTGGCTCTTAAAGTCTTTCTGTACCCTCTTCTACAATGATCCCTGAGCCTTAGGTGCTTGTACTGGCTGGTTTTGTGTCAACTTCAAGCTAGCGTCATCAGAGGAAGGGGCCTCAGTTGAGGAAATGCCTCCATGAGATCCAGCTGTGAGGCATTTTCTCAATTAGTGATCAATGGTGGAGGGCCCAGCCCATGGTGGGTGGTGCCATCCCTAGGTTGCTGGTCCTGGGTTCTATAAGAATGTGGGTTGAGCAAGCCAGGGGAAGAAAGTCAGTAAGTAGGTCCCCTCCATGGTCTCTGCTTCAACTCCTTCTTCCGGAATCCTGCCCTGTTTTGAGTTCCTGTCCTGAATTCCTTCAGTGATGAACAGCAATCCTGAAGTGTAAACCTAATAAACCCTCCTCAGCTTGCTCTTTGGTCATGGTGTTTTGTTGCAGCAATAGAAACCCTACCCAAGACAGTGTTAGAGATTGTGGTAGATGTATCCTTCCAGGTCTGGACTCTACAACTCTTTGTTTTGGTTGTGGGTTTTCATCCATCTTTAAATTGATTTTAGGCAAGGTAAGAGATGGAATCTTGTTTCACTTTTGAATATGCTGCTATCTAGTTTCCAGCATTATTTGTTAAGGAACCTGTATTTTCTGAGAGGGGTGGGGAAGAGGGAGAGAGATCTCCATCAAATTTTGGGTGTCTGTAGCCATATGATTTCATTTCTCAGTCTTTTGTTCAATTATTCCATTTCTCTTTGTTGTGTCAGTACTGTGTTTCATTATTATGTTCAGTAGTAAAACTTGAAGTATTATAAAAGCTCCAGCAATTTTCTTTAAGTCAGGATCCCTTTGGCTATCTGGGATCATATCATATGAATTATAGAACTTTGTCTTCTTAGATCCACAAAGAATGTCATAGTAATTTTAACTGGAGTTATGTAGAATTTATAATGTTTGCTACTGTAGCCATTTTTTTCAGTATCAGATCTACCAATCTATGAGCATTGGAGGTCTGTCCCTGTTGTAGTGGAGAGTGCCTTCTTGTTCCACGTGTTTTATCACGTTCCTTATAAAGTTCTTTCTCCTCCATGGTTAAGATTATAGCAAAGTGTTCTTCTGAAGCTATAGGGAATGGGGTTGATTTCCTGGTTGGTCTCTCAATAGGTTCCTTATTGGTGTACAGAGAAGCCCCTGAGTTTTGTATGTTGATTTTGTGTTATGAAACTTTGCTGAAAGTGCTTATCAGTGTTAAGACTTGTGTGGTCACATCTGTCTACAAATAGAGTCAACTTGACTTCTTCCTTTCCTATTTGCATCCTTTTATTTCTGTGTTTTGTTACTACTGATAAAATCTCAAGAGCTGGGAGTTGGAGAAATGACTCATTGGTTAGGGAGGATTGGATGCTCTTTCATAAGACTGATACTCCATTTCCAGCACTCACTGGACAGCTCCCAACTGCCTGTAACTCTAGCTCTATGAGATCTGGTGTCCTCTTCTGGCCTCTGAGGGCATCAGGCATTCTCGGGTACACATATCTACACACAAGTAAAAACATACACAGAAAATAAAGTGAATCTCTAATAAAGATTTCCAAAAAATTAAATATGAGTGGAAAAAAGTGAACACACTTGTCTTGCTCCTACTTTCATCGAGAAGGTCTTGAGGTTTCTATACAGTGTAATGTCAGCTATCTGACTTGCTGTAATTTTTATTATGCTGAGATCTAATATTTGTATTACTAATTTCCTCTTTTATGTTAAGAGATGGTGGACTTTTTCATCCATTGAAGTGATCATGTGACTTCTGCCCTTGAGTCTGTATGATTATTTGATTAATATACATTGAAGCATCCTTGCATCTCTGGATGAAAGTCCACCTCATTACAGGGAATGATGCTTTTAATTTGTTTAATTAGGTTTACAAGTGTGTTGCTGAGAATTTTTGCCATTGTGTTTATCAGGAATACTAGCCTAAAATTTTCTTTTTATGTTGTGTCCTAGTTTTGGTATCAGGGTGCTACTCACTTTGTGAATTCAGCCTAATAGCATTTTTATTTTATGTAATTACTTCCGTAGCATTGGTGCTAGACCTTTAAAAGTGAATCTATCTGTACTTCTTTGAAATCACTGCCTCAACCTGGTCATAGCTCTGGTTTTGATTTAATTTTTATAGGCCACATATGTTTAGAAATTTACCCATTTCTTTTAGCTTTTTCCAGTCCATTGGAATATGAGTTTTCAAAGTATGTGCTAATGATCTTCTCATTTTCATTGGTTATAGAGCCTCCATTTGGTCTCTAATCTAATTTGGCTCCTTATCCCCTTTCCTTTGGTTGATTTCACTAAAGGTTTATCAATTATCTTTCCAAAAAACAACATTTCACTGATTTTTATACCACTCTTTTCATCTCCATTTAATTAACTTTTGCACTTCATTATTTTTAATCTACTTGTTTTTCTAAGAACTTGAATTGCATCATTAGGTCATTTGCAATGTATCTGATTTTTTTAAATGTAACTATCAATTTGCCTTCTGACATATTGTTCTTGACATATTGTGCTTGATTTTCAGTTGGCTTCTGGGATTTTAAGTTTCTTATTGATTTCTTCAATATTCAGTTGCATTGAATTTATATATTTTTGCAGTTTCTTTCCATTAATTTTTAGTTTTGTTCCAATGTGATAGAATAGAAGAAATTATTTCAAAAAAATAATTTTATTTGTTAAGACTTGCTTTATTTAAAATGTGGCCTACTGAGAATATGCATTGTGTAGTCGGTAGAATGTTCTGTAGATGTTTGTTAAATCCATTCGATCTAATAGCATCATTTTACTCTAATATTCTTTTGTTCATTTTTATCTAGATGATCTGTTTAATGGTAAGAGTGACTTTTTAAGTCACTCACTATTATTTTGTTGTGATGAGTCTGTGCTTCCCATACAATAATATTTTAAGGAAACTAGGTATGTCAGTTGTTTATTCATATACGCTTAGGACTGTAATATCCTTTGAGTTAGCATGAAGTGACCTTATTTACTACTTATCATTGATTTTACCTTGAAATCCACTTTATCACACACACAAGTATAGCTGTGCCTGCTTGCTTTCAGTTTTCTCAGAATGGCTTCTTCTTCTCATCCTTTCGCCTGAACAAAGGCTGTTTGTTTTTGTCCATGAGGTACACTTCTTCCAGGAGAATATGTTTAGAGTGATTTCATACTTATTTCCTCATTTTTTATTAGTAGAGACAATCATTTTGAACAGATTAAAAGTTACTTTGTAAATCAAATAAAGATTAAAGTTGGCTATAATGCGGTGTAAAGGTGTAATGTGACCTCTTAGGTTACAGGGGAGCTGCAGGCCATCCTGAACCACATTTCAGAATATGAACAAACAAACGACAAAATAAAAACTTGATAGAAATCACATAACAACACAACAAAATGGGATTGAAGTGCTGGAGTGCTGATCATAGCTGGAGCTTTGGTCTAAGACCTGAACAATAAAAGTTATGTCCCTGATGGATTTGTGTTTGTAGGGAGTAGGATTACCTTGCACATGCTAGGCAAGCTGTGCCCTTGTGTTTAGGTTATCTTAGCAACTGGGAAGTGATTACCTCACCTGTTTTGGTTCTTAAGTAAAATACAGCAGTAACATGATGGTGTCAGTTAAGTTCATCATAGATCATTCTGATGTGATCTTATTCTCAGTTATGTCAGTCAGATTTCAACCACATCTTTCATTTGTCTTAGCTCAGCTGGCAGATAGAAGATGGCGCTTCTTTGGAGAAGCTTTCTCTGACTTGATCCCGGGGCAGAGCAGCTTGTGAAGCCAGTGTCATGTGCCATTGGCTTCTTCTTATGCTGTTATTTACTGCCCTCTGCCCCTATTATTTGTCTTTTTCCAATTTTAAAAGTCATATATGCTCCAACACATGAACCATATTAAGGCTTAATAAATATGTTGACTTGCTAAACATCTGTGGAAACATTGCTGTAAGGTTGTATTTGCCATTAGATTTTATCCATACAAGATTGTGTGACTGAGCATATGAAGTATCTATCCTGAGTCCCCAGTGTGAAGCTGGCAGGATGCTGGATCATTGGGCTTCCCTCATCATTGCATACCTAGTGGCTTCCCCCAACCTCCCCACATCAGCTCCTACAAAAAGCCACATCTTTTTTTCTTGCTTTTTCCCCCAGCAGTCCATGCTCCCTGCCCATAAGTTCTGGCAATATGTCCCTTTTCCAGATCTACCCATTTATGGCAATAAAAATGGGTGGTCAGCCCATAAGCCAGTCTTGCTATTAATAGAACATGGAGTCCTTTACCTCATCCATAGAAGTTCCACCCAATGTACCCTTGTAGGAGAAACTGTGGCCGGCCTACCCAAGCCACAGGTTGGGTACAGCCTACATGAGCATGCAAGGCAGGCACTTCCTCCCCTGAACCAAACTTGTCTTTACATCCAGAGACTACAGTATGAAGAGGCACCTGACCAGAGACACCAATGAGGAAAGGACCACACAACAGAGTTGGCCACCTGAGCCAATGGGGTATAAAGGCAGGGCTAACTTCATCAATAAGTGAATCTGCAGCATGCTCTGCTCCTCACTGATTCCCAGTGCCTGGGTCGTTGGTGCTGCATCCTCTCACCCCCTCCACCAAGCGGTGTCTTGCAACATACCCCTGTCTAACCTATACCTGGATAAATTTTTTAAAGGCACACCCTAAGACTGTGAACACCTTAGTAGGAGCTAGCTTTGCCTAGGACCCCTTGTCTTTGATTAGAAAGGAAGAAGATTCCACCCCTGATCTGAGATGGAGTCTGAGTACACCCTGGCACTCTGCCCCACTGATTGACCTTGCTCATCTCTTCTATAGTACTCACACCTTGATCTCAGAGCTTGAGAGACAGAGGCAGGCAGATCTCTGTGAGTTCAAGGCCAACCTGGTCTACAGAGCAAGTTCCAGGACAAACTCCAAAGCTACAGAGAAACCCTGTCTCCAAAAATCCAACCCCCCCAAAAAAAACAGCATTGCTTTTCATAACTAAGCTTTAATGCCAGGGAAGTTAATCCTGATGAGCGGGCTCTGAGAGCATGAATATTTGGAAGGCTGTAGGCCTAGGTTCAAGCTGGCTTGCCTTTCTGACTGTGGCACCTGCCAGTCTTATATCTTCCTGAGGTCTCAGGAAAAGTGATAAATCCATCTTGGAGATGACTGCAAGAGGAAATGGACTAATTGCACAGTGAGAGCCTGACAGTCAACTTCCAAGTGTGTCCATGTACTTCCAGAGTTAGGTGACCCCCAGTTGGGCCCTAGAAGAAGAAAACAAGAACAAAGCTTAATTTTGAGTAACTCATTAAACAAAGTCAGCAGGAGGAAGTCCTGCCCCCAAATAAAAAATAATCATGGACAAACACAAACTCCCCTTATGTAACAGAGAAAGGATTTTAAGGGACGAAAGGCATAGTATATAGTTTCTCACAAACTTCAAGAACTCTGCAGCTTGGAAATGGCACGGTCCTTCAGCAGGTAGTGGTAGATGCTATATGCAAAGAAACTTGTGCCAAGGATGATGATGGAGGCAGACAAGGTGATGAGGATATAGATGGCCATCCTCTTCTCCATTGAGCCCCTTACGAGGCAGCAGTAGGGGCCAGGACAGCTGCTGGTGCTACAGCTGGCGCTGCCTTGTTTCACCAGGGGTTGCTGTTGAAACAGGAGTGTGATTAAGAATATGCCCTGGAAGATAACCTGCAGGAGAAAGTACAGGAGGTACAAAAGCAGGAGAATCTTCTCCCGATGCAAGTTCAGGATGGATCTCTTCCAGGAAGCACTCAACTCCTTAGTCGGCTCCCTTGAACCTTCTTCTAAGTCCCTTGCCATGGACATCATGGACACCATGGACTTCATCACCTTGACTTGCTTTTCCCGGAGCTGAGCCATGAAAACTTCCACAAGACAGAAGAGTGCTATGTAGATGAAGTAGAAGAAGTACCACGTTCCCAGTATAGGGATGGGAAATCTTTTCCCAAAACACTTCATCAGGCACGGCAGAGTGATATTTTCACGACAGATAAAATCTTCCTTGATGTGGATCCAGGGGATGCGGGCCACATACACCACCATGCCATACAGAACAACCAGCCCAAACCACAGTTGCCGTCCAATGTAGTAGCCAGACTCCCTGCTGGCCACTGTGTGCAACTTAGGGATCAATCGGACAATCACTGCAGCTGCCATTTTTTTTCAGACTTTTGGGGCACCCAGGAATTGGTGAGCAGCACTCTGATGGACCCTAGGAAGGAAACCAAGAAAAGAGACATCAGATAGAAAGTGAGAGCAGTTGCCAAGCATTCTAAGCCCATGTTTTAAAAGCCCACTCATCTTCCATGGCCACAGTAGCTCTCTCTCTGTCTCCTGTCTGCACAACTTCTTCTCTAAGCAAGATGCCATTGTCCAGTGATGTGTGACTCTCACCTTTCCAGTTCAGCCTATCTGGAGATCACCACTTCTGGCCACCACACAGTCCAACTCCATTCAACTCACAAATATAGGAGATGTATAAGGTGCTCAGGACCAGGAATCCACCCTTTCCTATGTTTACAAAGCCTGTATTATCCAGCACCAAGCATTGTGTCTACAAGGACTATTATATTTTATAAACGAAGGACAGAAGGAACATATCAACTCAAAGATTCACATGATGTCTGACTATTCTAGAAATCCCACTGAGAGCTCTACACTTTACACTTTTCCAGGGGAGTTTCCCAGGGCAAAGGGAAAGAAAGGTAGAGACTCCCCTGGGTGACTTGCTGACAAGCACAGGGTGTGTGGGACTTCACTTTCCTTCCAGGGTGCGACTGCCACCCCAACTATTTGTAGTAATAGGAATGCTGACTGCTCACAGACTGTAGATACAGCAAGATCTGGGCTGCTGGGCTCTATGTCTTCAGAAGGACTTTCAATCTTCCTTAGGAGCTTAATTTGGGTAGTCGTCAGTGTCTCTCCCTCCCTCTTCCCATGTAATATCACCGGGACCCACTATGTGCTGAGTGAGTACTGTACTATGGAGCTACCCCCTCCGTTCTCATTTCTACTTTAGAAAGGATCTCACTGGGTAGCCCAGGCTGGTCTCCAGCTCTCCATCCTCCTGCCTCAGGATCTGGAGTGTGGTGATAACAGACATGCGCCACCGCAACTGGCTCTCTTTTGTGTCTACTCTTCCTATCTATCAATGACCAGTCATTTGAGGTTTAGCATAGTTAATACATGTCAATGTAGTGAAGTATGCATAATATAAAAGCTATTATTTGAACCTATTGAAGTGTGTAGTTCTGTGGCATTAAAAACGTAATTATCGACCTCATCCATCTCCAGAACTTTTCTCGTCCACCTTGGAAACCACATACTCATTATATGCTGATCTTTCCTCATCTCCCTCACCCCAAGTGTGACTACTCTGGGGAGTTCATGAAAGTGAAATCCTTCACAAGGCATTTTTTTTTAAACTAGCTTATTTTGCTTAGTGTGATGTCTTCATGGTTCATTCATGCGGGAGCACTTGTCAGAAACTCCTCTCATTTAGGAGAAACGACTCTTATGGGGTGTCTTTTCACTACAGACTGGCAGTGATGAACTCATACAGGTCTTAGACCAACCTTGTAAAATGAGCTCACGTGTTCTTGTCTTATGAAAAACAAAACCGAGATGGAATCTTTGTTTCAGGCTTATTTTGGAGGGCTGGCTCAGCAGTTAAGAGCCCTGGTTCCTCTTGTAGAGAACCTGGCTTATGTTTGCAGTGCAGGCATAGCAGCTCAAAAACATCTGTAACTCATTTCAGACAATCCCATGCCCTCTCTGGCTTCCCTGGTCACCAGGCACACTTGGCGACGCATATACATACGTGCTGGCAAACATTCAACCACTTAAAATAAAAATAAACAACTCTTGTCCCACCCCTTACTTCTAAAATCTAACTGGCAGTTGGGGCCACTGCTCCGCGTCCACGGCTCCTGTTTGCTGGATGAAGCCTAGCGCTGCTTTGGGAACCTGTCCCCACTGCCCAACCGCCTTGGAACCTCTCTAGAACGGCCAAATGGCTGTACCACCTGTGCCCTTTGTGCTCTGCGAATGACTGAGTGGGCTGCAAGCAAGGAGGAGGCAGGACAAGGGAGGGGCCCGGATTCCTCTCATCCTCCCACTCAGCCCATCCTGCTAGGTGAGCATGTGTAGGACAGGATTCACAAAAATAAAAGCTCAACTTTTTTGGTCACTTGTGGAGCAGGATCGCCTGTGACAATGCTGCATCCCAAGAGACCCCGCTTGCTTGGCCTCTCCTGCTTTTGAGAATATGGTCGGCCTCTGGCGCACCTCCCTGTGGCCTTTGGACTTCCCAGCTTTCTTCTAGGAGAGACTTGGGAGCACCCCAGACACAGAGCAGGATGTGCAGAGGGAAGTGCTGCTGGATGCAGAGGGGTTTTGGTGAGGATTCTGAGGGGGCGAGCTTTGGGAACTCCTGCACACATGGTAAGTGGAGTCTTTCTGGGCAGCTACAGAACTGGGGACACTGAGCCTGAGTTCCAGGACTCTTCCTCATGGCCCAGCCATAGCTGACCATGGAAGTCCCCATGTATATTACTTGGGAATTATTAGGGCAATCTATCCCTAGGGACGCTGAGCAACTAGCATGGAGATGCTTCTCTGAGCCCGATGCCAGCCTAGTTCTTAATTCTCTCAGGGTTCTGTGAGCTCTGGTAGTTCACTTGGTTGTTTGTCAAATGCCTGCCTGGCGATTGAATTTTTTGATTCAGAAGTGAAAAGTTGCCTGCACTACCAAAGGGGGTGGGGGATAGGATGCAGGATGCTGGGAGAAACTAAACCAAAACACCGTTCTTACCTCAAAGAGAATAAGAGATAGATTATTCTGGAGCCAATACAAGTGACTATAGCCAAGTAAAACAGATTTAGTTTCCCTGAAGTTCCATATTCTAACATAGTAACAGTTTCCTGAAGTTCCTATAGTAACAAACAGAACAACAACAAATCATGAACCAGCACACTTTGAAATGCATTGGCGCAAACACCAGGTAGGAATTTACAACAAAGTGGAGAGAGCTCTGTTAAAGTCCCCAAATGCTGTCTGATGACATTCTTAGCTTTGGGGTACATGGACTACTGGTAGGGATCTCTTCATATATTCCAAAAGAATTTACATAATCATCCTAAGATTGTTGTCACACGGAGGAGTTGCGCAGCAAACAGCTATTGAAGGGGGCTAAGTCAGCCTCAGATACTAGGGTCTCTACCTGCAGTATTCCAACTCTCTGTTGTACCTAAAGCTCCAATTAGTCCATCAGCCTTTATAGAATGCTCAGTGTAGGTGTGGCTTTCTGCTTCTCAGCAGAGGAGGTTGGCTTCTGGAACTAGTTTTACTCCTGGGACTACTCAGGGTTTGTGACAGCAGAGCACAGTGCTTGATTTGGCAAAGGGCAGATGCATATTTGTACAAACAAACAAGCAAACAAACAAACAATCCAGATAATTGTTTTCTAATTTTCTCTTGCCGCTAAACAGCCAACCTGCTGACTGTGGTCCCAGTCTATCTCTGTAGACCCCGTCTTTTCCACTAGAGGGAGCTAGATAGCTTCCTACCTGAACAGTAAAAGCCACCAAAAACCTTGATTGGTCAAAGTAGAGTCAGGTGCCAGGGGAGGCCACAGGTCCTGTTGATAAAGAGTTGCATGGGACTCCTCCCTGGACATTTATTTTTAGGATAGCGCTTAGAGAAATGGGTTGACACCTCATTGGTTGGGCAGGTACACAAAAACGAGTTCATGACAAAATTTCCTGTTGGCAAAGACCAACGAAACTATAAAGGGCTTGAGGTTGGGGGCAGGAAAGGACAGATTGAGGTGTATGGAGTAGGAGGAAGGCATGAGGAGGCTCAGGCTCTGTTCTTCAGCTTCTGATTTTGCCACAATAGGAAGTGGATTTTTTTTTTCTTTCTTTAAGGCAAGAAGAGTTTATTCTGGGTTCAAGGGTCCCTCACTATGGAGCAGTTAGGTGGCCTGGTTTTCCCAAAGAGGCAAGCTGGAGCCTAAATAGCTTCTGGGAGCTGGTCTTTATTATTGATGATGAGGGTACTGTAGAGATGGCACTGGGTCAAAAGCACTGGCTGCTCTTCCAGAAGGGTGTTTCCCAGCACCCTCCTGGTGGTTCACTATCTGTAACTCTAGTTCCAGGGGATCCCACACCCTTTTCTATTCTCCACAGGCACCAGACATGCATGGGCACACAGACATATGAACATACTCAGTTTGTTTGTCTTTATCGTGTTTTTTTTTTTTTTTTTTTTTTTTTTTTCCCAGACAGGGCTTCTATGTGTGGCTATCCTGGAACTCACTCTGTAGACCACAATGGCCTCCAACTCATATAGATCTGCCTGTCTCTGCCTCCCAAATGCTGAGATTAAAGGTGTGACCCAATTCCCAGCTGACAAAATACTCTTACACATAAAATACAGTTTAAAATATTAGAAAATCAAATTTAAATATTGGTAATGAGTTCAAGTTCAAATATATGCAAGGACAGAGCCCCACCCATGAAGAAAAGACTGAACTTTTTTTTGTTTTTAAATCATGTCCACTACTAAAAAGTCCCATTCCACTTATTCTCAGGCAGACACATAGCTCTGCAGTGGATCTTTGTTCTGGCTACACACATCCCTTCCTCCTCCCAGGCCACAACCTACAGCACAGGGACCAGCACCCTGGGGAACTCAGAGGCGGTAGCTTGGAGGAAATGGTTCCCATTTCCTAGGGTGCTGCACTGAACGCGTGACCCACTGCAGTAGAGACAATAAGATGTGATGGACATTTTTCATGAAGCGTTGGGTTGGGGTGTGGGCTTCACACCGAATGAGTGTAGATAGTGGAACCATCTTACAATCCCAGATCCCTTGGGAATCAGGTACACAGCTGCTCCTTGGAGCCTATTTGGACTTTGGTCCAGGTCCTGGTCCAATTCAGGTGAGTGATAAAGTCCCATTTGGGCTTTAGTTTATTTGGACTTCTGTGTCTTTGATTTAAAAAAAAAAATTAGCAGATTGAGGATGCCTTTTCAAGAAAGGAAGAATAGCAGAATGAGAGAAAGGAAGGAGGGAAGGAAGGAAGGGAGGAGGGAGGGAAGGAAGGATGGAAGGAAGAAAAGAAGGAAGACTATTGGCAGCTTCTTCTGCATGAGTATTTTACACTCTACAGAATTTCTCTTGAAATTTAATTCTCAAGCAACAACACTGATCAGCATTTGAGGAGTTGTTGGAGGAACCTGTTCCCTGGTGTCACTCCATCTTCTACCATGTATGGAACAGTGTCCCTTCCTACAGAGAACTCACAAGTAAGGCACCATTTGGAAGTAGAAAGCAGTGCTTATCAGCAGACTCTCCCTACTGGTCCCTGATCTTGGACTTTTGGTTTCCAGATCTATAAGGAAAACGGTTTCTATTCTTTAAAACTTATCTTGGCTCGAGAGAGAGAGAGAGAGAGAGAGAGAGAGAGAGAGAGAGAGAGAGAGAGAGAGAGAGAGAGAGAGAACCAAAAATTGAGGAAAGGACTGGAGAAGTGGTTCAGCAAGTGAAGGTGCTTTCTGCCAGGCCTGATGGTCCGAGCTCCCCAACCCCTCCCAAGACTCCTGTGTTGGAGGGAGAGAATCAGCTCCTGCAAGTTTTCCTGTGACCTCCAAATGTACACTGAAGCACACTCCTGCCATGGCACACTCACAAGCACACATCCCTAACTAGTCTTAGACGTTTAGTGATAACAGCACAACAGACCAAGATAGCAGCCTTGGGACAGGAAGCCTTCAGCTTTCTGTTAGTTCTGACCCAAGTCAGAGGTCTGAAGCCCAAAGCTTGAGAATATTTGCTTGGCTCCATTTGAGTAAGATGCGGTGGATCATCCCAGCACTCAGAGAGAGTGTGGAACATCGGCCTCTGATGTCCTCAGATGCTGGTGAAGAACAGACATACCTGGCCCTGGCTCTTCTTTCTTGTCTTTTATCAGAGTGCTTCTCAGATGAAACTGTGCAGTCCAGGGCCAGCTTAGTCAGACGCATGTGAAGTCACATGCATCCCGGAAAGCCTCATGGCTGGTCTCTGATCAGACACTGGTGCCACCAACAGCAGTCAGTGTCTAGCTGAGTGTTTGGTTTCATCAGGAGACAGAGCTACATATAGGTAAGGGTAGCTTGGGGTGGAGAGTCTTCATATGGAGATTCAGCTGAGAGAGAAAAGATTAGACCTGACCTCTGCTATGTCAGATACTCTCTCCTGGTTCCTTAGAAGAGATATACCAGGAGTGCATGGTTTTTCCGGGTTATTCCAGGTTCTGTCCCTGTAGGAGACACAAAGGACCAAACATGCCCCTCAAACCCATCAGCCCAATATTTATATGCCAGCACATTTACTCCAGAAATCTTTTGAGATTGTCATCACTCTTCTCTTGCCTCGCCTTATGCAGTCTGTCCCATGCTTGTGTGCTCTCTGTCTCTTTCTTACCCCTTCCCTTCTCCCCCTCCTCTCCCTGTATCACCCCCTCCAGGGAACTTTGGTTGCTACCACCTCCAACTTGTGGGAGGAGGGAGGATAAATAGTAGGGGTTTGCAGTAACCATGACACTGAATAAGTGTGTAGCCTATCATTTATCAAATAATGAAAGAGGAATATTGAAGTAGATGTTGAAAGATTTTTCTTAAAAGGTTAATCTTTATTTAAAAAAACTTTTTTTTAAGGAATGGGAAATTTAAGAGAAAATTATAACCATGCCCCCAAAGCATCAGTATTAGACTATTTCCATAGTTTTTTGTTTGTTTTGTTTTGTTTGTTTGTTTGGTTGGTTGGTTGGTTTGATTTTCAAGACAGGATTTCTCTGTTGCTTTGGAGCCTGTCCTGGAACTAGCTCTGTAGACCAGGCTAGCCTCATACTCACAGAGATCTGCCTGGCTCTGCCTGCCAAGCCCTGGGATTAAAGGTGTGTTCCACCAACACCCAGCATTTCCATAGTTTTAATGTTAAAAACAATTCTCTGTCAAAAAGAAGGTACATATTGCACTATAATTGCCAAAGGAGATTTTCTTTTCCACGTTGTTGTATAGGTCCTTCTTCACCTTGCTGTGCACCAGTAGCCTCAAAGACAGTAATGCTGGCAATTTAGTTATGAAGTTAATCATTGCATAATACAAATTCAAATGTCCAGATATTTAATGTTTATTTCAAGGTGTTTTAGAGACAAAAATCTAACATCTTTACAATAAAGCTTCTCACGGACTTGCTTTTCACATGTAAGAGTCTGAAGCAGTGAGCATCACAAGTACATGACACGTTGAAGATACAAATCAAATTGGGAATGGAGATCTTCCCAGTATCACTGGTGTTATGTATACTGGTGTCTATTACCCCAACTCCCTTCTCTGTCACATTCACAACTCAGAAGTCCTTACTTTCCACATATACACAGATCTCTATATGCTTTGTTTTCATCTTTTGAACCTTATACAAAAAGGAGCTAACCTCCCTCCAGAATGGACTGTTTGAGCTGGGAGGAAATTGCTGCATAACAGCATTGGAGACTCCTAGCAAATTCTCCTTAGAGCTCACATCCCTTAGTACCCATCCATTAGTACCAATTTACCCAGATGAAAGCATTTCAGAAGAGAGTTCACAGTCTTGGATCTAGGGCAGCTGATGCCTCTTTGCATTCTGCTGCTTTTGACAATGGGCCCCATACTCAGAAGCCTCAGTCAGAAATATAGGAAATTATTAAATGGAGTGACAACAATAAGAAAGGACTCAGACTAGCAAGCATCTTCCCTTGATAAGAACACCCATAATTGTTCCTCTGTGTGAGGACCCATATCTAACATGGCCGGGTCTCTTCTGTGCAATTTTATACTGCTGCTATAACAATCATACTGCCTTAAAACAATACAAATAGATTGTTTTATAGTTCCAAAGGTCAGAAAATTTTCTATTCCTATCTTAACAACTACAGCATCCCCAGTCCAGAAACCTTTCCTCCAAGCATGATTAGGACAGCCACGCATCTCTCTCTGGCCTCCGACTTCTCTCCTGTAAGAACCATGTGATGACACAGGTCCACCTGCCAATACAGGGTTATCACCTTGGCTCAAGGTCTTAATCACTTCTGCGGATTGGAATTTCTTTTCTGTGGAAGGTAGCATATTACATAGGTCCCAGACACTGAGAGGCAGGCACCTTGGGGAGGGGCCTATTGATCTATCTGTATGTTAATTTGCAAACTAACAAACAATTCTGAGGTTTGTAGCACTATGAATGTTAGTTCAACAGGTGTCTCACGGTACTGAGAGGGAGAGAATAATTCTCCAGTTTATGAATGCTGACATCCAATTTATACAAACCACCTGTTGTTGTTTTTTTTGCTTCTTTGCTTTTTGTTTTTCTTTACATTCAGCTCCGGCCTCTTGCCTTTGTTCATATGCATACTATGCCTTACAGACTTCTTGGTTACTGAGGAGCTGGGAAAACAGTTTTGTTCCCAGACCTATGCCTATTTTTCCCTCCTACTTTAAAAAATTAATGACAGGTGTTTATTTATTATTTCTTATTCTTTGAAAGCTCAAAACATTTTTAAAGGTTTAAAAACCGTTGTGTAATGTGTGCATGCATCATGTGTGTTCAAGAGCCTGAAGAGACCAGATATGGTATGGGTTTCCCTGGAACTAGAGTTACAGGTGTTTGTGTGCCATCATGTTAAGTGCTGGGAAATAAACACACATCCTCTGTGAGAGCAGTAAGTGCTCTTAACTGCTGAGCCATCCTCCCCAGGCTCACTTCCATACATTTATAAAACATATATTGATCATGTTCTTCTGCCACTTTAACTCTTCCTTCCTTACTCTTCTTTTCCTCCCTCTCTCAATTTCATCCTAGTATCACGGTAAATAAGGATCAGGATAAACAAATAGGCCGAATAGATGTTTATTCAGGAAGAAATAACTTACAACCTAGACAGATGAACACCAGGAAATTCAACCCAATCCTCTCCTGACCGAGTCACGCCAGAAAGAGAGCACCTTCCCTGGCCCCCTCCGACCTCCTTCCACAGGTTACTTCCGCCCATGGCTCCACCCCCAATGGGCGTGGTCAGTGCCACAGAAGGACTATCTCACTACATCCTAGTTTTATTATTTTACAGCAAACATTTATTGAGCTCCTTTTCTGAGCATTTCCTATGCATTAGGTCCTTCAATTCCCATGGCAATCTCTGCCCCCACTGCAGAGACTGAACTCAGGACCCCAGGCGTACATGTGCTGTACATCCCAGCCCTCAATTTCAATGCCTGTTTTATAGATGAAAAATGTGAAGCTTTGCATTGCCAAGACACACATATCATAAATGGAGTTTGAATCAGGTTGTTGGAATCTTAGCCTTCAAGGAAGCGGTAGACTAAGGCTTGGATACTAACAGCCCTTTCACTTAAAAGCCAATGAGCCCTGTCCTTACCTTTTATTTGAGATGAGATCCCATTAAGTTCTCAGGCTGGTCTTGGATTTCTGACCCACATGCCTCAGTATGTCAAGTGCTGTGATTACAGGCCTGTGCCTGCACCAAGCTTGCTTTTTTATTTATTTGTTTGTTTATTAAGATGTGTTTCACTGTGTTATCCAGGCTGGTCTTGAGCTCTCAGTCTGCCTGCTGCAGCTTCCCAAGTGCTGAGATTACCAACATGTACCACCAGGTCAAGCTTCTCCTGGTTCTTGTTAGAGAGAACACATGCTGTTGCATTTTCAAGGTCCCTTGAGCTATGTCTTACGTCTATCTAGAAATGAACAGAGCACACTAAAGCTGTTCTAATGCTTGCTTAGGCAATTCTCAGCTATCCTTTCCCACCCAAACTATGCTAAGATGCCCTGCCCCAACTCACAGTCAAGCTTGCCTGCCATGCCATGCATCTGATGAATTTTAAAATAAACGGGATGTTAAAATGTAGAGATGAACATGAACATGTTTTGTTGTTAGAAAAAAGAGACAACTATAAATGACAGAGGGAAAGATGAGAGCTAGATGGTAATAGGATTGACCCCTTCCTGGTTACCCTGAAAGGAGGAAGAAGGATTATACATTCAGGGTGTATATTGCTGTTCTCTGTTCTCAACTGGCTTGCCTGCCACACCAAATCCAGTAGATTCTGTGTGACAAGCTCCACAGACTGAGGCGATCACTCCAAGAGAGGAGGTCTCCTGGAACTGGTTGCGGAACTCTTGGCTGGAGAAAAGTATTGAGCCGTAGTTCTCTTGACAACCTCTGTTCCTCCATTCTTTTTCTCATATTATCAAAATGCTCCTGAAAGCCTATGCTGACATTTTAAACAAAAGATACAAAGGAGAAACCGTCCCCCTGAGAAATCATTCACGTAAGTACACATAGTATTGATGAAAACTTTCCCAACAACAAAACTTCATATGGCTGTACATGTGTAATGAGAATCGGTTTAAACATTTGGTAAAGAAAGTCTTTTCATAAGAAAAAGTCAAAATAGCTCCAATATTTCAAAGATTCACAAGAGCTAGGCAACAAATGCTAAACAATAACTGACCATAAACATTTATTAATCTAATCTTAGAAAATGGGCGGTTAGTTGTGATTAGCCTTGAATAAGTTGTAGGTTACTGTACCTAACAACGATGATGTCATTTGTTCTATCTGGATTTGCTTCAATGAATACAATTTCTGAGAAACTATTCTATATCCTGCATAAAAAGCCTTGCTTGAAAGCTGCAAAATACACTCAGATTCAAACTGCTTCTGTTTGTTTCTGTTTGTCACTGCAGAATTCTTACCCATCTAGCCTTCGAGAACCCTCATCCCAGGGACCCCCATACCCAGCTGGGGTGGCCCGTGGCACTTGTCTGCCACTCCAGGCCTTGCATGGTTATAAACAAAGCTGCTTTGCTTTCCCTTCTCTGAGTCTTCAGTACTCTCACGAAGTGAAGACCATTGTTTCGCACAGCCCATTTAATCATCGCAATAACTCTTTGGGTGTGTGGGATTATTCCCATTTTATAGAAGAAAGACTGAAGCACACACAGAATTTGCCCCAGGTAGTTAGTGTGAGTGATAGATGGGTTGAACACAGAGAGTCTAGAGGTAACTATTCCCATGCCTGTCGTTCTACTGGGAGATTGTCGGCCCCCCCCCCAGGAAGGCCCATTCATCCATTATTAATTCAACCTACATGTGCTCATCACGCGCAGCAGGCTGTTGTAAGCTGGATCATTTCATCTAAAGCAATCAAACTATGTGTTGCCCTTGGTGGTTGCTCTGATGGTGTTGTGAGGCAGATCAGATGGTTTCTGAGGAAGTAACATTGTCAACAACTTTCTGGTTGGTGTGCTGCACTCCTAGAGAAGAACAGAAATGAACACTCACAGGAATTGCTGCTCCTGTCATGACAACAGATGGGCTCTGGGTAGCTTGGGGCATTCTATCCTCCCATTAAAAAAAAAAAAAAAAAAAAAGTGGATAACTTACTATTCTTCCTCCACTTTATGAGGAAACTGCAGGGCCAAGGTTTGGAAAGCTGCCAGGACTGCACTGTCCACATATTGGCTTATACAAGCATCATATCATAATCATACCAGAGTATGCATTGCTTAAATTCATAGTTTATATGTAACTTGTCTTTAAAACCCTAAGCGAGTAAACAAAGAATCTTACTGTGGAGTAGATTAGAGAAATCTATATGGATAATTGCATCCTGTGACAGAATGGTATCTCTAAACTCAATTGTTTGCATTAACTTAAAGTCAAGGTTTATTCTACTACAAAAGGAGGAGATTATCAAGTGAAGGAGGGGTTAATGTTGATTAGCACCAAACTGAGGCTTCGTTATTGGTAAGATCAGAGCTGAGAGAAGTTAAAAGGTAGTATTTTCTCACTATGTGAAAGTGATTAGGAGTTACCCCTTTGTACTACCTGAAATATCACTATGAAAACGCACTAGTTCAAAAACCAGTTCAGAGAAGTGGTTCGGGGCACTACAATTCTCCACTGCTTGCTGGCAACCCATGCCTGAGCATGGTATTTATTTATTTATTTGGAATAAATACCAGAAGGGCCGGCCTTCACTGGTAAAATGGCGATAGCATTAGTGTCATTTCAAAGAGATCATAATGCAGAAAACCTCCAAATCTAAAGAATAGTATATAATGGAAAATCAGAAGCCACTGTCATTGTCAAACTTTGACACAGTTTTCTGGCTTTTCTGGTGTAAGATGATAAAAATTGTAGCAAAACAAACAAAAAAGTATTTATTCTAAGCAATAGACGTTAGGAAGTAGGAGCTTGTACTTAATTCTGTAATAATTTTTTTCTCGTGCCTAGGTCGTCCCTGGTTAAGTTTTTGCCCTAAATGAAGGATCGCAGTCACCACCACGAGAAATTCCTCCAGGCTTGTGTTTTCTTGAGGCACTGTCACCAAGCCAGACACCGAATGAGAGCCAGCGCCAGGCCCCGCCTTTTCCTGTCCCGCCCCCACCTAGCGCCCGTAGCCACGCCTCCTAAGCGGCGATCCTCCGGATTCGCGGATCCTTGCGGGACTCCCTTTCCGGCGGCGCGCTGACGTCACAGGCCCTGCGCCTTCCGCGCCTCTTCGGGCCTGCGTAGGAGCGGAAGGTCGTCCCTGTGACCGGCTCGGTGTTTGGAGCGGCTGTCGCCATGTTGTCGATCGCTGCCCGCTCAGGCCCATTCGCGCCCGTCCTGTCGGCCCACGTCCCGCGGGGTGGCGGGCGCGCTGCGGCCCCTGGTGCAAGCCGCGGTGCCCGCCACCCCGGAGCCTCCTGTTCTGGACGTGAAGCGACCCTTCCTGTCCCGAGAGTCGCTGAGTGGCCAGGCCGCGACCCGGCCTTTGGTCGCCACGGTGGGCCTCAACGGTGAGCTGGGTTCGGGGTGCCCCGATCTCGTTCCCTGCCGTTCCGGGTCCGGGGCGGTAGAGGAGGACGGTGTGCTGGGATGTGGGTCCCCGGCCGGAGCGGGAAGATGCGGTGCCGGCCTCAGCGACCTTGACAGCCTGGGCGCCTCCTCCGAGCAGGCGCACTCACCAGGACCCAATGCCTCTGGGATGCTCCGGCGGCTGCATCCTCCACCTCCCAGGCCTAAGCACTTGTCTGCACTCAGGCTACACTTGACTTCCGTAGTTAACTTCAACACTAAGCCTCTCACTGTTCCCGCTCAGTGACAGACACTGTTGGCTTACAGGAGCTTGACCTTGGGCACATTTCCAAACGTTTTCCCCCACCGGTGAGGTGGATTCGTGGTTATAACAATTTTGGTGTCAGGAGGCTTACGTGAGAGAATTCTATGTAAAGTCATTGGTAGGGTTTAGACGATTACGTGTTGGAAACAGAAATGGTAAAGAACACATAGGAAGTTCAGTACTAGTGCAGCTGCCTTTCAGCGTCTTTACTCCCCAGAGACCACCCCCATTCCCCCATTTTTCCATGAACGAGAAAGGAAGGCATAACCCCTAGGTCAGCTCCTCTGTAGAGGGTCAGCAGCATTTCAGGTATCTGCCTCCTCTAGCTAGGACTTTTGACAAGCCCTAGCTAGTGAAAGAGGCAGAGGTAGATGCTACTCTTGTGAAGAGGCAGAGGTAGATGCTACTGTTACAGAAAACAGACCACCAGCAGTGAAGTGAGCCACATAGAGGGGATTCTTTGCAGCATGGTCCAAGTTACCTAAATCTATGCTTGGTCTGACATTTGTGTGTGTGTGTGATTTAAAAATCTAGAACGATTTCTGCTGCATGCCACATTATGGGAAGCTGCACTGGGCTCTGGTTTCTGCTTCCATATGATTCTGGTTCATCTCACAGTCCTCACTATGTTGTTACCTACTTGGCACCCTTCAGTGTTGAGTTTATGACCTTTCTATGTGTTAATCGGATTGCCCACATTTTACTCTGCATCGGTTCACCCACCCTACCCCTCTTTTTCTCTCCCCCCCCCCCTTTTTTTTTTTTCTTTTCCTTTCCTTTTGAGGTAGAGTCCCACTGTGTAGCCTAGGCTGGCCTCAGATCTGCCTGCCTCTGCCTTCCCCAATCTGGGATTATGAGCATGAACTACCATGCTTAGCTTTCCTGCAGGTTTAATGATCAGCATTGTGTTTTTTTGCATAGCTATATTTTAGCCTTTAATCTTAATTTCAGGTCAGATTCAACATTTTACAATTGCTGAATCCCTTACATCATTAAAACATGTTAGCACTTGACATCTGCTGTTGAAACTTCCGACCTCGACTTTAATGGAATAGAAAAGCTCAGTAATTTTCGTCTCCCAGTGTCAGGTTTTGTATAAGCTGGTACAAGATCTTTTTTTCTGAATAAATATGAAAGAACACTAGTGGGTCTTTGAGAAAGTGTTCAGGACAGAAGTGTAATACCTTAGCTTATTCCAGCTCTGTTGAGTTGGGGCATGGGGAGGTGAGAAATGAGGGAGGAGGAATTGCAAAACAAAACAAAAAATCACTCAAGTTTGTCAGATAGCCCAAAGGTTTCTTATAAAGACTGGTGAATTACCTGCTTCATAAAAGCTTTTTCCATAGCAGACTGTCAAAACAGCCAAACCCTTTTCCCTGAAAACATTTACCTTGTAGCTTAATTTCTACTTAAAATCCATCAAGGTGGCTTATGGAAAGATAGATGGTGGCAAAGTGGGTGGGTTTGGGTTGGAAGAGTCATGGAGGAGTAAGTTTGCATTATGGTAGCAAACTTTCCATGCAGAGTTCTAGGTACATTGGCTCTACAATTGCAAATCTACATGCCTTAGACTTCTTTTATTTATTTTCGAGGCCATATTCCCATAATTGATAGTAATAATGCTTAAGGTTAGAATTAAATTAAGCACCCATGGTTAATATGCTTTGTGCAAATTACAAGAGAATGACTTTTGCAACATGGCAGTTTCCCAAATTTTCATTGGTTAATGATGTCACCCAATGAAGTATAACTTTCTGGACCCAGAACAGTCAATAACTAGATTTCTTTTGTCACCATATGATTTTTTTCTTTTGTCAGAATGAGTCATTCTATGTAGTGTTCTTAATTACCTTGTATTGTATTGTCAGGTTGGATACTGTTGAATGCAGAGCTGTGAATTTGGCTCCTTTATGTTTGAGGTAGACAACACATTTTTTAGTGTGATGTTATGGGGAAGTGATTCTTACTTGATTCCAAATGTTACTCTATACCATCCCTTTGATATTAGGTAAGCTAATACATAATATGTCAAGTGATTTTGCAAAGTCCTAATTGAGACTCCTAGGTTACCACTACCCATGTCTTAGTTCTTCCCCACCCCCAAAAGGATTGGGTGGTCAGAAAAGTAATTTTGACATTACTTGTTCAAATTTGTGACTTCTGTAGTTCCTTGATTTGAAGTCACGTGAAAAGTAGTTGAAATACTGATATTTGGGATTAAGGAGACTTACGATGAGAACCTCCAAGACCAAGATAGCACTGTCACTTACAGTGGCCTTGTGTGTCATGAGTAGATCTGCATTTTGAAAGGATATATTTTTCTGAAAGTGAATAATTTTCAACATTCTTTTTTCCCTAAAAAGTATACTACAGTCTTAAATCAAATTTTTTGAGAATACATATTTTCTATTTATAGGACCGATTTTTATTCTCTCTGTATATCTTTTGTGAGGAAATTTACTTTCTTAACAATAGTTAGAGAAGCTTGTTAGTAAGCTCATTGTTTTTGTCTGAGATGTAGAAATGGCACGGGGAGGGAAGACATGCTACTGCTGCTTTCACACTATGTATAAGCAGTAAATATTTTTAAATGTCTGTTCATTTGTCACAGACATTTGGCCCATTTTATAACGTACAGAAAAGTGTCCCATTCAAAGGGTCCACAGTATAGAAAAGAAAGATTTTTTTATTTTATTTTTTTTATAGATGCTGTTATCCTGGTGAAGGGGGAGATATATGAAAATCGCCCTCTTCCCCCTTATTAAATTGAATAATTATTTTGTAGATTCCATTGAATATTGCCTATTCTGATAAGTTTGTTGTTCTTTGGCTACCAATGGCTTTATTTGAAAATTTATGCCCTGGAATTGAAAATAGCAGTCCTTAATTTTTCTACAACTAAAGTTTACCAAGTCACAGGAGGGTTACTATGTTGTAATTAGTATGTTATGAACTTTAGTAATTTTTCCAGGGAGCAAATGACAGAAATACAGACTAGAGATTTGCCTTGAGATGACCACACAGGAATTGTTAGGTGGACTTAGTGAGTTTTGAGACCTACTCTAGAGAGAATGAGAAGTAATTAGCATAGATGGGTAGTCTGTCTAAGCAGTTGATTAAAAAGAAAAATTTGAAAGATCTGTTTATTTTGCCATTTGTCATTATGACTCAAAAGTCTTTGCTGATATGTACGCCTTCCAGGACATTCTTTTAATTGTAGTTTTCACCTGTTTGTCTTGCAGTTCCTGCTTTTGTTAGTTATTCCCATACAGATGTCAAGGTGCCCGACTTCTCTGATTACCGTCGTGCTGATGTTCTAGATAGCACAAAGTCTTCTAAAGAGAGCAGTGAGGCTAGAAAAGGCTTCTCGTACCTGGTAACTGCAACTGCTACTGTGGGCGTTGCGTACGCTGCCAAGAATGTGGTCACCCAGTTCGTTTCCAGCATGAGCGCTTCTGCTGATGTACTGGCCATGTCGAAGATCGAGATCAAGTTGTCTGATATTCCAGAAGGAAAGAACATGGCTTTCAAGTGGAGAGGCAAACCTCTGTTTGTGCGCCATAGAACCCAGAAGGAGATTGCCCAGGAAGCTGCAGTTGAAGTGTCCCAGTTGAGGGATCCCCAGCATGATTTAGAGAGAGTAAAGAAACCTGAATGGGTTATTCTGATAGGTGTCTGCACTCATCTTGGTTGTGTGCCCATTGCAAACGCAGGGAGATTTCGGTGGCTATTATTGCCCATGCCATGGGTCACACTATGATGCCTCTGGCAGGATCAGGAGGGGGCCTGCGCCTCTCAACCTGGAAGTGCCTACCTATGAGTTCACCAGTGATGATGTAGTTGTTGTGGGGTAGACACTGGACTCAGGCCTAGGCTTCTTTCAGTCTTTCTGTCCCCTCAGAAGAATTGAGAGCAAGCCTTGTGTACTTCTAGGTTGGTTGATTTAAAATATTTAAGATGTGAATAATGTATTGGCAAACATTAATGTGAAGTAATTGAATTCACTCTTAAATATTGTCAAGCTTATCGTAATAAAGCCACTGTTGAACATCATTAAATTCAGTTACAGACTTGAAAGGTACAATGTCTTTGATAGCTAATTCTAATAAAACATTACAGATTGTTGTACAAGATATTTGTGAAATCTGTAAATGGCTTTCTCATTATCTAAATTCTCATATCTTCAACTTGAAAAGAGGTAGGCATCATTTTTTACTTCCAAGTGAATGGCAAAGGTTATTTTAATGTCAAATGTTTTTGTTTTGATAATTACACTTTTCACAGTTATGGGAAATGACATAGATAAAAATATTGTATTGAAATATTTTCATTTTTAAAGACTGGATTTTATTCTGTACCCAAACTGGCTTCAAACTTATAATCTTGCTGTGCCACCTGAGTGTAGCATGACGGGCATATGACAACACATCCATTACTTTAAGTTTTTTTTTCCAAACCAAAAATAACAGAGCACTGCCTTGAAAGCCTAAGAAAGACAAAGAAAGAAAATAAATCTGTCAAGATCATGCTCTTCTCAAAGATAAACATTCCTGGTTTTTGCATGTGTATTGTTACAACATTTTTATAGAGTTGAATCTCTGAGCCTTTCTTGATAAGAGTTCTATCCCCCTGTGCAAAACCAGTTAGCTTGGGACTAGTCTCCCTCTGCTAAAAGAGAGAGCAGCCCATGAGACTGCAATTATCACAGACAACCCAGAACAATTTGATCTCCTACAATCTATAAAGCATTTGATTAGAAAGAATCTTTTAAGTAACTGATTTGTCTCCTAAGTGCTGCCTTTAAAAGTCCTTGGATCTGCTTTTGGTCAGGCTTCCCAGTTAATATTAGCAATGCTTGTCTGGCATTTTGCATCTGGTCTGCCCCAAATCCATTGTATCTGACCTGGACAGAGTCCTGTCTTAAATTTGTTGAACCTATTTTAAGTTCTGCTTATGGGTAAGTCTCCCAGCAAACAGTAATGCTGGTGGAGATTTGCAGGGAGTTTTGGTAACAAAAAAAGAAAGAAAAACTAAGCAAAATTTAAGTCACAAGTGTGTTCACCCCCCCAATTATTTAGAATATTTATGCTTTTTAATAAACATGAATCACTTTGCTTATTGTCTTCCAATTGATGTTGGAGAGTTCTAATGTGGAAGTCTCAAGTTTGTTGACAGTTTTCAAAACAGCTAGTTATTATCAGTGATCCTCTGAAAGGTCTCTACATTCTGGTCACATCAAAGAAAGGCATTCATCAAGTATAACAATATCAGCTCTCATTAGTACCATGTGACCATTTGTAGATCTTTCCAGGTTGCTTCAGTGGATACTCTGAGACCTATATAGTCCATCCGGAAGCAGGGCTGGTTACCTGAGATAAAGTTGCAGTCAGCAGTCAGCGCTGTCTGAGTCTCAAGTACAGACGTGTTAGGGTCGCTGACGGAGTGCTACACTTTTGCTCTCCTAGTCACCTGCTGAGAGCCCTGGACATTGATGCAAGGTAGGACTGAAACTGAGCACTGGTAAGCCTGGATTTCTATTGAAGTCCTCAGGGCTCCGCTACCTAGAAATTTTCATTTTGAGAAGAGTATATTGATTTAGGGGACCTGAAACGCTGCTTTGATTTAGAGGCTTCTGGAGGAAGAGGGGCACACTTGTTCTATGGGTTTGGTATTCTCATCCAGCCTTGGACTCAGCAGCTGCCAGGTTTTCTGCCTCTCCAGCCTGCATACAGCCACTATAGGACAAACCTGTATCTTGTAAGCTAGTCAGGTAAATCCCTTTGCTGACTAACAAAGGGGGTTTATTTGACATGCTGAGAATTTAAGTGCCTCATGTAAGGAGTATGGTTTTTTTTCCCTGCCGGCCAGGACTTAACTATCAACTACCCTACCCATTATATCGATCTGGTACCATTTAAAGTCTGAACCCAAAACCCCAGTGGCCCCAAAAATGGAAACCAAGCACCATTTGACTGACTCACAACCTGACAAAGATCCAAACACCCAGCTGACAAAGCTGACATCTGTTATCTGTACTATAAACACCATGGTGATCTAGCACAGATGCCTAGATCACAGGAATGCAGATGTGGAGGCTGGAACCAAGATGGGTTGGAGCAGCTCAATCTATTTCTAGAGTTTGTATACTATCCTTCTGTGGTCTTTTAGGAGTTGAAGACAGATAGTTATGGTTATAGTTTTCCTTGGTTAGGATTAAAGATAAATTACATATAGGACTTTAGACTCACAAAGATAGAATAGATGATGAAATATTTTCTTAAATCTTACTAAATGTAAATGGACTAAATATTGTTAACTGTGAATCTTAAAACTCTTTATTTTAAACAGAAAAGATACGATGGGAGATGTCAGTCTGTAAATATGTTTCTCATACTGGTTAATGAATAAAGCACTGTTGGCTAATAGGAAAGCAAGATAGGCGGGACTAGGAGACAAGGAGGATTCGAGGAAGTAGTAAGGAAGAGTCAACATGGAGAGACTGGAGAGAGAAGAACACCAGCCCACTCTCCCATAAGATGAGACCATGTGGAAATACTTAGATTAATAGAAATGGGGTTAATAATTAAGACAGAATTAATAGAATATTAATATCAATTAATAGAATAGAATTAATAGAAATGGGGTTAATAATTAAGACACCAAGCTGTCCTATCACAGATTGTTGAAGTTGGTGAAGGGGCTGATAGGGGAGCAGGTAGTGGTGAGGAGGACTGGCTGTGGAGGTTGTTAGGATTCCAGGTCCACATGGACCAAGGCCATTGTGGGTAGAGTGGCTTACAACGGGGACAGGGCTAAGTTGTGGATTTGCTTTGGGAATTCCTTCTTGAATTTCTGTTTCAAACTCCAAAAACCATTGGGTAAGGTCTTACTTAGGGATACTGTTCCTATAGTGAAACACCATGACCAAAAAGCAGCTTGGGGGATTCCGGGGGAGTATTTCACTCAGTTATGTTCAACAGTCCATCATCAAAAGCAGTGAAGGCAAGAGATTAAGCAGGGCGGGAACCTGGAGGTAGGAACTAATATAGGGGTCATGGAGAAGCGCAACTTACTGGCTTGTTATCCGTGGCTTGTTCAGCCACTTTCTTTTTTCTTTTTTTTCCATTTAAATGAAAACAAACATTTATAGACAATCTTTGGGAATTTGGCGTCATTCTTTCCAAACTATTTCCTGCTGGTAGGGGCGCTGTCATGGGGGATTCTAAGAAGATGCAGAAATCCTGGCTGTAGTCTGTAAGGCTGCTTTGTCCAGCTGTTTTGAATGTAGGATCACCTGGTACTCTTGTTTCAGGTGGTCTGGCTTGATCAAACTACATTAGTCTGGAAGGAATCCACAGCTTTTCATTTTCTGTGGAAACAAAAATAGAAATCCTTTTCCCCAGTAACTTGTCCTTGAACTTAAATTTTGGAGTCAAAGCATTTTTTTTAATTTAATTATTTTACATGTCGATCCCAGTTCCCTCTTCCTCCCTCCCTCCCTCCCTCCCTTCCTCCCTCCTTTCTTCCCTCCCTTTTACCCTCTCTGCCCTCTCACATGCACCCTAACCACCTCTCCCTCCCATCCCCCCACCCCAATTCCATATGTAGGGGAATGCCATCCAGTTGGGGTCATGTAGATCTGACAGGTCATGTGAAGTAGGGACTAGGACTTCTCTTCTGTGTCTAGGTTAAGGCAGTTATCCCTCCATGGGGTATGTTTTCGAAAAGTCCTTTTGTGCACCAGGGATACATCCTGGCTCCACTGTCTGAGGTCCCTTAGACTGCTCTGTCCTTCTGGCTGAGACCCATATTCAGGGGGCCTGAGTCAGTCCCATGCTGGCTTCCCAGCTATCAGTCTGGTGGCCCGTTAGCTCCTCCTTGTTCAGGTAAGCTGTCTCTATGTGTTTCTGCCGCCTGGCCTTGTCCTCTCCATCTGCATCTGAGTTCTACTTAAACTCAGTGCTTATGTATGGGTGTTTGCTCCTGTTTCCAACAGGCATTAGTTGAGGGCTCCATGGATAAGTTAGTTGTTGATCTCACTCTCAGGGAAGGGCGTTTATGGTAGCCTTTCCACTGATGCTCAAATTGTTAGTTGGTGGCAGTCTTGTAGTTTTCTAGACATTTCTTTGTGTTCAATTTTATCTTCAAACCAATATTGGCTCCTTCTTTTATGTTCTCTCTCTCTTTTTCTCCCTCTCCCTCCTGTCTTCTATTCCTAACCGGGCTCAATCTTCCTGGTCGCACGTGTTTTCCTTTCCTCCCCCTCGTTTTCTCCTACTTCTCTCTCCATTAGCTGCCCCCCCACTTCTCCTGTGCTCTGGGGGGGGACTTGTCCCTTCCCAATTCTGTGAGGGACTTTATATGAATCTCTTAGAATACACCTTGTATCCTATAAAACTGAACCGCCAGCCAGAGGCAGTAGACAGGCCCTACCCTATCAATCACTAATGAAGAAATGCCCTTCAGGCTCCAGCCTGATCTTATTTTCTCAATTGAGATTCTGTCCTCTCATATGATTCTAGCTTATGTCATAAAACTAGCCAGCACAGGTGGGTCATCTGTATGGGGCCAGCATATAAATAGTTAGATGGACAGTTCAGTGTGTTGAACAACGAGCTTCATAATATGCATTGCTTTCTCTTGGTACTGGCCATGTATCATGTCATGGGTCATAGCCTGGGTGTGCTAATGAGAGTGGAGTTCTCTAAGGGAGCATCAGAAACCCCTAAGACAGACTGCAGCTGTGGCTTTGTGAGGGATTAGCTTTTTATGGTGAGATAAATTCTAGCTCAGAGTTAGCAGTGGCCTCACCCGACCCTCCCCATGAGACAGTAGTGGCCATGTTCTAATGCTAAAGTAGCTCCTGTAGCCATTGTCCCAGGATGGCGTCTAAGTGTGTACTTAAGCTTCTTAAAGTCTAAAAGGAGCAACATATATTTGGATCTGCTAATAAATATGACCCACTGTCAGACAGAAAACTGGCAAATCATTCAAAATTATTTTACAGTCTTCACTGTAAACTATGGTTACCAAAATTTTTTAATTTACATCAACAGTTCTCTTTACAAAACAAACTTATTAAAATTAAACATTATGCAAATGTTCTTTTATTAGAAAAATAATTTTATCTAAATTGAAGATTTCTTAAAATAGCTTTTCAAAATGTAATTTATTTTGTTTTATTTTGGGACACAGTCTGTATCATGAATTCTGATTGTTCTTAATAATAAAAACTTAGCGGCAGATGGGTTTAACCAATGGGTTAAAGCTGAAGATCAGAGAAACAAAGCGGCAAGATACTAGAGAGTTCTCATCACTATCAATGCTCAGACTGCAGGGGTAATCCTGTTCTCGGATGGCATCTCAGACTGCGCTGCTCTCCACCAAGCCTCAGACGGCTTCTGGCTTCTGACTGCACTGCTCCTCAGATTGCCCTGAGCTCCTGTCTCCTTCCACCTTATATTCCTCTCTCCACCCAGCATAGCATAACCGTCTCCACCTCCCTCATGCTGGGACTAAATGCATGGAATCCCAAGTGCTGGGATTAAAGGTGTGAACTCGGTTTCTTTTTTAGACCGGATCAGTTTTGTGTAGTTCAGAATGGCCTGGGACTAACAGAGATCCATCTGCATTTGTCTCCTGAGTGCTGGGATTAAAGGTGTGCACCACCACTGCCTGGCCTCTATGGCTAACTGGTGTGGCTAGCTCTGCACTATGATCTTCAGACAATCTTTATTTGTTAGATCATAAACAAAATAACACCACAAAAGCCTCTCTACTTAGCCTGACTGTCCTGAAATTCACTATGTAGACTAGTCTCCAACTCATACAGATCTGTCTGCTTCTGCTTCCTGAGTACATTACCATGCCTGGCTTCAAAATGTAATTTAGAAAAAAAAAAAAAAAAAAAAAAAAAAAACCAAACAAACAAACAAAAAAAAAAAAAAAAAAAAACTGAAACAAGTCAAAAGAATCAATAATAGAAAAAGGTTCCAAGTAATATATTATGACAAGAAATTCAAATAAGATTTTGCATAAGAAAAATATAAAACATGATTTTATTCTAAAATACCTGTGACAAAACTATAGGCTCAAGTAATTAAAAATGTATAAAGCATGGTAACTAGAATACATCCTTGGAGAGTTTCTTAATAGTGTCTGTTCCCCCAAAGGCTAGTACCTCTCCAAATTTGTAGATTCTGAATCAGTCCTTCTCACCTGAAAGAAACCTGTAAGGCGTTCATCAGCATAAGTTAGGTAAGTGAATAAAGTAAGCTGCCTTGTTTGCAATTGCAGTTTAGTCTCCCACAGGCAACTGAAAGGAAGAAAGAAGCTATCGTGGAGCATTGCTTCATCTCTGGTCCAGAAACAAGGGACACAAGGGAAGCTGGGGCCAGAGGAGTATGCTTTGTACATGTAGAAAGGACATTGGAAGAAGGCTTGCCCAAGTCAGCCTCAGAGAGCGTTAGAAGACCAACGAGTGCCCTCTTAGAGAAGGCAGGGATGATGGTGCCAATGGGCACCCACTTGTCTCCCATTTGCACAGTTCAGATTTTCTTTGGACAGACCTGGGTTAGACACAGACACATCTAAAAATCATGCTGAGTTTTACTCCATATTAGGGTCTCATCCAACCTGATTACTAAAAAGTGCACTCTGACCAAGAGAGAAGGTCACATAGGATGGATATTGAAACAGATGCAAATGAGATTTTGAGTCTCTAAGCCTGCAAAACAGGTTCAATGTGTTTAAAGCACTGATTTCTGCATGTTCCCGGGCCACCTACTCTTTTAAAAGAGATCCCCTAAATTATGGGACAGCCTTGTAACACGACAAGTAAAATGACCCAGTGACTGATATTGGGGTTCAAACTTTAAGCTGAATATCAGAAAAGCAAAGCAGTCGGCTACTAGCTCTCACGCTAGCTCAGGCTGAAAGGGCTGAACCACATGCAAGCTCTTCACTGTCTCAAACTGCTGCATCTCCTTGGTGTGCCTGGAGAACTAATGCCTCTGCTCTACAGTGTGGCTGGAGACTGAATGCCTCTCTGAGACCTTGCTCCTGTCTTATATGCCTCTCTAATGCTGGGATTAAAGGACTGCGATCCCAGGTGCTGAGATCATCTTAGTGTGAGCTGTTTCTCTTTAGGACTGGATCAATCTTGTGTAGATCTGGGTGGCCTTGGACTCACAGAGACCTATCTATCTCTTAATCCTGAGTCCTAGGATTAAAAGTGTGTACCACCGTCTCCTAGCTTCTGGTTGCTGGGATTACAAGTGTGTGCCTGGATTCCTTAGTTTGTGGCTGACTTTGTTTTTTTATTTCTCAAACACTTTTATAAATCAAATAATTTATTACTACACAACCTGCACCACATGCCAACTTTTTCATATTCTGGAGACAATGAATAATCATTGACTGGCAGACAGATGTTACAGCATCTAGTTCCTAGATCTCCTTATCTGATTGTAAATCCTTGTCAGACACTGAGCACAGTCATTCTACCACCTTTAGAGAAGACACTCTAAAAGATGACCTCTCAGAACCCAACCACATAAACCCAGAGACAATGGACTTTCAGAATTAGCTTCTTGCAAATGCTCTAAGGTGTTGCTGCTTAACACCAATAACTATAACCCTCTTAATTTGGACAAGACCACTGGAAAGGTCTCCCTGATTCCCAGAATTTCAGCTCACACCCTGAAATAATAATAATCTTAACTCAGGTGTCCAGATGAAAAGCAAAGGAACGTTAGCTCTATGTCATTTCCAAATATTCCTTCTCAGTGATCCAAACCATGGAAAGCAAGAGGGAGAGGAGGTGGGGGAATTTTTTCACCTCTCTGTGACAGTTTTACAATTTGTTGAAAACCATAAAAGAAAGAAATATGTGCAGATTTCATTGTGAGAAAGCTTAAGCACTTCTACCCCAGGGGATGTAAATGAATCTCAGCTTGCCTCCATTACAGAGTTCTTTTTTCACATTTGTACTGGAGGAAAACAAGTAGAACTGAAGACCCTTACTCTCTCCACACCCCTAAAGTCTAATAGACTTTAAGTGAAAACCAAGTGATAAAGGACACTTCATTCTAATCAAGGACCACATCTCATCTTTCTCTCGGCCTCATTTCATTTGATTTGTTAAGTGCCGTCACATAGTCTTGTCTATTTAGTTTTAGCACAGACTTTCTTCTCCACAGTAGAAGCTCTGTACCTCGGTTCCTGTGTAACTTGGCATGTTTTTATTGTGTCATTATAACTACTGCTAGAGCCAGCAGCTTTCCCTGCTGTTGGGAGAAATTCTGGACCACACTGTCTGTTTTATCCTTTTCTTTCCAGTAGAGGGCAGCAGGGAACAGAAAGACGGATTGGTGTTGATATTTTTCCTGGTGGCAAGTGAGAATTAGGGTCTTAGCGATACAGTTGATCAGAAAGCCACATGATTTATTTGTGTTCATATTAACAACAGAATTTCTGTTTCCTCCAGACTATGGGGTTGCAGAAAATAACTTCTGTCCCATTGTTAGGAATTTCCAGAGTTTGATAATGACACAAACTGTACACTTAAGAACAGGACCCTGTGCCAGCACACTCGTGGTCATTGGTTGATTGCATGCCTCCAACAAAGTTCACAGGCTGTGGTGGTTGATTTTAATGCCAACCTGGTTGGAGTAAGAACAACCGAGAAAGCTGGGCAGTAGTGATGCATGCCTTTAATCCCAGTACTTGGGAGGAAGAAGCAGGCGGATCTCAGTAAGTCCAAGACCAGCCTGGTCTTCAGAGTAAATTCCAGGACAGCTGGGACTATTTCACTGAGAAACCCTGTCTTAAAAAAAATAATAACAAATGAGTAAATAAATGAATTAAATAGATAAATACAACTGAGGACATTATTAAGGTACATTCCTGAGTTCATCTGTGTTTCCTGAGCAGTTTGATGAGCAGGGTAGGTCCAGCCTCTGTCCTAGACTGAATAAAAATGGATAAAAATGAAAGTCAGTTAAGAATCAACATTCCAGTGAAAGACAAAAAAAAAAAAAAAAAAAAAAAGTGAAGTTAATGAAGGACTAACCTGGAAACCAATATCTGCTCCTTGGAATTTTCTAACTTCCTCTCACAAGGCCCTGAGATAACAAGAATTCACACCACACAGCAGGTGGTGAATAGGGTCCTTAGGAAACAAAGAGATAATTGTACCTCCGGTTTGCCCAGACAAAATTAATTAGCACACCCTGAGGCCCTAAGGTCTGTTGATCCTAATAGCAAGACCATCCGGCCTCAAAGGGTCACATACTCAATGGACAGAGGGTCCCTACCCCTTTCCTAAGCTTGTGAGTTTGCCTTTAAAAACACCTGGGCCTGGGGGAGAGGGCTCCTCCCTAGCCTGCGTGCTGGAGGAGCCCGTTTGCACAAATATTTCCTGTTCATTAAAGCCTCTTGCATGTTGCAGCGACTGGACATTGAGTTCTTGGGGTACTGACTGAAACTGGAAGACTCCTCATTCTGAGGGTCTTACACCAGCTAGAGGTGAGTCTGAAACCAGTTGGAGTTGAACTCCCTCCCCCCACAACCTTCCTTGGGAACTCTCTGGATTGGTCCCGAATCTCACTCCCCCACCCCTGTATCCTGTCCTCTGATTCACCCCCACTGTCCCACTGCTCTGGTTGAACATTGGAACAGAAGGTGGATCCAACAATCCTGCCACCTACCTGGAACTTCCTGGAGGTACTCTGAGAACACTAGACCTGCCTGTCCACATGGAACCACCCTGAATTCTTGCCTGCCTGATCTCTGACCTCGTTTGCCTGGCCTCTGCTGGAGCCTGATCTTTGAACCCCCATGGCTGGGCCCCTGCCTGAGGAGAGACCTTCTAGAGAGCTTGGACCACCCAGAGCTAGACATTGAACTTCTGACCCACCTAAGCCCACTGGAGGAGTGAGAGAGAGAGAGAGAGAGAGAGAGAGAGAGAGAGAGAGAGACCTTACCTGCACCTATTGGAAGAAGTGAAGGGAAGACAGCAATACAAGAAAACACCTAACAACAGAAAGACAACCATGACACCACCAGAATCTAGGGACTCTACACCAACTAGACCTGAACACCCCAACACAGAGGAAGCAGAAGAGAACAACTTAAAAATATATCTTCATAAAAATGATAGAGGCCCTCAAAGATGATATGAGAAAATCCTTTGAAGAAATGGAAGAAAAAAAATTGGAGCAAATGAACAAATCTCTTAAAGAAAGTATGGAAAACCAAGAAAAACCAATTAAACAGGCAAAGGAAACAGTTCAAGACTTGAAAACTAAAATAGAGACAATAAAGAAAACACAAACTGAAGGAATACTGGAAATAGAAAAACTGGGCAAATGATTGGGAACACAAGCATAACCAACAGAACACAAGAGATGGAGGAGAGAATCTCAGGCGCTGAAGCTAAACTAGAGGAAATAGATTCATGGACCAAAGAAAATCGTAAATCCAACAAATCCTTAACACAAAACATCCAGGAAATGTGGGACACTGTGAAAAGGCCAAACCTAAGAACAATAGGCATAGAGGAAGGTGAAGAAGCCCAGCTCAAAGGTGCAGAAAACATATTCAACAAAATCATTGAAGAAAACTTTCCCAATCTGAAGAAGGACATGCCCATGAAAGTACAAAAAGCATACTGAACACCAAATAGACTGGACCAAAGAAAAACGACCCCTCAACACATAATAATCAAAACACCTAACATACAGAATAAAGAAGAAGGAAAAAGGCCAGGTAACATAGAAAGGCAGACCTATCAAAATTATACCTGACTTCTCCATGGAAACTCTCAAGGCCAGAATGTCCTGGATAGATGTTTTACAAGTACTAAGAGTCCACAGATGCCAGCCCAGGCTACTATACCCAGCAAAACTCTCAATCACTATAGAGGGAGAAAACAAGATATTTAATGACAAAGCCAGATTTTCACAATACCTATCCAGAAAGTTCTGGAAGGAAAACTCCAACCCAAGAAAGTTAACTATGTTCACAAAGACATAGGCAATAGATAATCCCACTTCACCAGAACCCAAGGATAAAGCAGGGCAAATATATTCACAATACCACCACCAACAACAAATCTTTAAAAAAAAATCAAGAATTAATAATTAATGTTCCTTAATTTCCCTCAACATTTATGGTCTTAACTTACCTATAAAAAGACACAGGCTAACAGAAAGGATACGAAGACAGAATCCATCCTTCTGCTGCATACAAGAAACACATCTAAGCTTCAAAGACAGACATTACCTCAGGGTAAAGGGTTGGGAAAAGATCTTCCAATTAAATGAACCCAAGAAGCAAGCAGATGTAGCTATCTTAATATCTAACAAATTAGACTTCAAACTAAAATCAACCAAAATAGATGAAGACAGTCATTTCGTATTCATCACAGGAGAAATTCATCAGTACAAAGTCTCAATTCTGAACATCTATACCCCCAAATATAAAGGCACCCACATTAGTTAAACACACACACACACACACACACACACACACACACACACACACACACACACAAACCCTACTAAAACTCAAAGCTCACCTAAAACCTCACACACTTATAGTGGGAGACCAACACCCCCACACTCACCACTAGACAGGATCACCAGTCAGAAACTTAACAAAGAAATAAAAAGAACTAACATAAGTTTATGTTTCAAATGGGTTTTTCACAGACATCTATAGAACATTCCATCCACACAAGAATATACCTTCTTATCTGCTCGACATGGAACCTTCTCTAAAATTGACCACATAGTAGGCAACATAATAAACCTCAATAGATACAAAAATTTGGAATAATCCCCTGATTCTTAACAGACCACCATGCTTTAAAGTTGGAATTCAACAACAACACAAATCACAAAAACAGTACAAACTCATGGAAACTGAACAATGCACAATTGCACCATACCTGGATCAAAGAAGAAATAAAAAAAAAGAAATTAAGGACTTCCTAAAATTCAACTAGAATGAGGACACAATATACCCGGGAGTTATGGGACACCTTGAAAGCAGTGCTATGAGGGAAGTTCATTGCACTAAGTACCCATATGAAGAAAAGGAAGGATAGTCACATTAGAGAATTAACAGCTCAACTGAAAGCCTTAGAACAAAAAGAAGCAAACTCACCCCGGAGGAGTAGACGCCAGGGAATAATCAATTTGAGGGCTCAAATCAAGAAAGTAGAAACCAGGAAAACAATACAAAAAAATCAATGCAACAAAGAGTTGGTTTTTTGAGAAAATCAACAAGAAAGACAAACTTTTATCCAAACTAACCAAAAAGCAGGAGAGAGAGAGAGAGAGAGAGAGAGAGAGAGAGAGAGAGAGAGAGAGAGAGGGAAAAGATGCAAATTAGCAAAATCAGAAACGAAAAGGGGTACATAACAACGGACACTGAGGAAATCCACACAATTTTCAGGTCATACTTTGAAAACCTGTACTCCATAAAATTTGAAAATTCACAGGAAATGGGCAAATTTCTAGATAACTATCATTACCAAAATTAAATCAAGAACAAACAACTTAAATAGACCTATAACCGCTAAGGAAATAGAAGCAGTCATCAAAAGCCTCCCAACCAAAAAAAGACCAGGGCTAGATGGCTTCAGTGCAGAATTCTACCACAAATTCAAGGAAGAGCTAATACCAATACTCCTCAAATTGTTCCACACAATAGAAACAGAAGGTTCATTACCAAACTTTTAATGAGGCCACAATCACCTTGGTACCCAAGACAGACAAAGACACAACTAAGAAAGAAAACTACATACCAATATCCCTCATGAACATTGATGCAAAAATACTCAATAAAATACTGGCAAACAGAATCCAAGAATACATCAGAGAAATCATCCACCATGACCAAGTAGGCTTCATCCCTGGAATGCAGGGATGGTTTAACATATGAAAATCTATCAACATGATCCACCATATAAACAAACTGAAAAAGAAAAACCACATGATCATCTTCCTAGATGCAGAAAAAGCCTTTGACAAAATTCAACACCCTTTCATGATAAAGGTCTTGGAGAGATCAGGGATAACAGGAACATACCTAAACATAATAAAAGCAATATATAGTAAACCTACAGCCACCATCAAACTGAATGGAGACGAGCTTAAGGCAATTCCTCTAAAATTAGGAACAAGACAAGGCTGCCCCCCCTCTCTCCATATCTCTTCAATATTGTCCTTGAAGTTCTATCTAAAGCAATAAGACAACAAAAGGAGATCAAGAGGATTGGAAAGGAAGAAGTCAAACTGTCTCTATTTGCAGATGATATAGTTTACATAAGCGAACCAAAAAACCCTACCAGAGAACTATAGCTGATAAACACCTTCAGCAAACTGGCAGGATACAAGATAAACTCAAAAAAATCAGTTGCCCTACTATATACAGATGACAAAGGGGCTGAGAAGGAAATCAGAGAAACATCACCCTTTACAATAGCCACAAGCAACATAAAGTATCTTGGGGTAACTCTTACCAAATAATTGAAAGACCTATATAATAAGAACTTTGTGTCTTTAAAGAAAGAAATTAGATGCCAGAAAATGGAAAGATCTCCCATGCTCTTGGATAGGTAGGATAAACACAGAAAAAAATGGCAATCTTGCCAAAAGCAATCTACAGATTCAATGCAATCCCCATTAAAATCCCAAAAATCCAAGCACAATCCTTCACTGACCTTGAAAGGATAATAATCAACTTTATATTGGGAAAACAAAAGACCCGGGGTAGCCAAAACAACCCTGTACATTAAAGGAACTTCACGAGGCATCACCATCCCTGACTTTAAGCTCTACTACAGAGCTATAGTTCTGAAAACAGCCTGGTATTGGCACAAAAATGGATAGATAAACTAATGGAATCAAACAAAAAATCCTGATATTAAGCCACAAATGTTGCTGGCACAACTGGATGATGGTGTGTAGAAGACTGCAGATAGACCCATGTCTATTGCCATGCACAAAACTCAAGTCCAAATGGATCAAAGACCTCAACATCAATCCAGCCACACTGAACCTCTTACAAGAGAAAGTGGGAGGTACCCTTGAACAAATTGGTACAGGAGACTGTTTCCTGAACATAACGCCAGAATGGATAAAGAAGAGAGAGAGAGAGAATTCAGAAGCAAAGTCAGCCTTAAGCTATAGAGATCAGTCTGTGGTGGTACACACCTTTAATCCAGGACTCAGGATTAAGAGGTAGGAAGAGCTCTGATAATTCAAGGCCACACTGAGCTACACAAATTGATCCAGTTTTAAAGAGAATCAGCTCACACAAAGACAATCTTAGCACTTGAGATCACATGCCTTTAATCACAGCAGTAGTGAGATATAAAAAGCAAAGAGTCTCATGAGAAACATTAGTCTCTAGCCACATTGAGGAGAGCATAAGAAAAGAAAAAAAAAAAAAGTCAACATTCAACATTCCTTCCCATCACCCCTCTATTTACTGATCTTCTGGGAAAACATATGTCTTCCAGTCTATTGAAAAAAACCCAGCTAAGCACAGTCAGCCACATAGATAGTCAGTTTTTGGTGAAGACCCTTCTTTTGTCAAAAATGTAATCTTGTTCACAGCCTAGCAAGAATATTTTAGTATGTTCTCTCTCACACACATATCCATAAGAATTCCAGTTCTACATTTCTACATACTGGTGATATTAAAAAAAAACCCAAAAACAAAAACAGGTTTTCTATGTAGGATCATCTGTCCTGTCTCAATATGTAGACCAGGCAGGCCCTGAACTCACAGACATCTGCCTTGCCTCTTTTCTCAAATGCCAGGGTCAAAGACATGCTCCACCAGGCCCAGCTTGGGATCTAAAACTTCAGTTGGGGCTATTGTGGACATGTCAGTTATTGACAGGAACACACAATTGTCTCTTTCATTCTGGAAATGCCTTCTCTCTCCTTATCACTCTAAAGTAGCAACAAATAAAACCATGGCAATTGATCTTTTCTATTGCACAACCACTTCAGAACTCTTTGTATTAATTTGTTCTTAAGAATTTTATTCCTACATTTCCACCTGGGACTTAGGACAATGAGTTTCCTGTGGTTTGACATACACCTGGACAATGTGTACCATGTCCCCAGAGTCATGACACACACCTGGACATTGTGTACTGTGTCCCAAGAGGCTTGACATACACCTGGACAAGGTGTACTATGTCTCAAGATTTGGCTGACACTCAGGTTAGACACAAACTTCTACATTCTGTGGGCTGGGGATGAGCTCACAGGTAGAATACTGGCCTGTGATGTGCAAGGTCCTGTGTTCAATCCTCAGCAGCACCTACAAAAGACATCCCAGTCTCTGCTCTTCACTGCTTTATAAATCCTATTTGCACAGACTTTGCACATCCTTGGCTTTGAATAATTTGATGTTCATTTCTTCACGCTGCTGTGTATTTTTGTTGGCTTTTAGAATTTTTAATGTGTTTTTGGTTTTATTTTTGTTTTTCAGACAGGGTTTCTCTGTATTGCTTTGGAGCCTGTCCTTGAACTCGCTCTGTAGATCAGGCTGGCCTCGAACTCACAGAGATCTGCCTGCCTCTGCTTCTTGAGTGCTGGGATTAAAGGCGTGCGCCGCCAATGCCTGACTAGAATTTTTAATGTTTTTTAAAATTAAAATTTACGCATAAGTTTTAGTGGTGAGAAATTCTCTTCAAGGGACTTTGCCTGCTTGTTCCTTTGTCACACTCTGCAGTAGGCTTTTCTTTGCTAATTGTCTGACAGACCGTTTTCCTTCTCAAATTTCTGCCCTTCCTCCTTCCCCAGAAATGTGCATCTTAATGTCCTTCTATAACAGCATCTTCTCTTCATGATCTTTATTTTAAATCTCCTAACCTTATCTTTAAAAATGTCTTCTGGCTTTTAACAATGCTTCTGTTGTTGTTTTGGGTGCTGCTGACTGAACAAATGCTCCACTGCTAAGCTACAGCCCCAGTCCAGTGGTTTTTCCTAAGCATTTCTGGTTTTGGTAGAACCTAAAAGCCAGTATCTCATCCTTTAGACTTATGGGTGCTTGTATTTCCCTTGGGGTTTAGACCTCAGCTAAAACACAAAGGAAAGGCTTTACCCTTACCCCTATCATCATAATCATCTGAAGGATTAAGGGTGTTGAGGTAGTGGTAGGTGGATATCTCTGAGTCCTAGGCCAGCCTGGTCTATGGAGCTACACAGAGAGAAACCTTGTTGTTGAAAAACAAAACAACAACAAAAAACAATTAAGGGTGCATGCATGTGAAAACTAGCCTGGAATCCTGGAGAGGCAACGGGGAAAACCAGAGTTAGTCTCTTTCTAAGACCCTCTAGTAAGACCTATAACTGGACCCCTAAGATCTATAACTGGCTCCCGTCCATTTTAAAAGGCTGTTTCCCCCCCCAATACTAATTAACCAGTAGTTTTTATTATTTTGCAAAATACCAATTTTATAAATACCAATGTAACATGTGAAATACATGCAAACCTTATATATACTGCACCTCCGGTCTTTAAAATGTACATTCATTTTTTATATTGTTAGTTCTTTTCACTTTCCATTATGTTGGTTCTTTTTAACTTTTATGTTTTTGTATTTATTTTAAATATGTTATATAATATCTTAAATGTTTGTATCTATTATAACAATTCTACTAAACCTTATTACTGGAGACTGATTTCTCAGAGACTTCTATAGCATCTTTATAAATATATCCTTAAAACTGGAAGCTTAGATTTATTCCCAATAATAAGATCAGAAGACCCATGCATATGGACATTTTATGCTTTTTGGTGCACATTCATCGCATCTACCTCGGCCAGCAAGGAAACACGACCATGACTCTTCTTTAAGCAGTCTATTCAGGAACTTTATACATCAGCTTCTGCCTCCCCCAGCCCCAGCAAGCCCTTAAATGTACGTTCACTGCCCAATCAGCTCATGCTACCTGGCAATCCCGGATAGGCCACAGAAGGAGGAAGCACACCAGATCCATCAAGCACTTCCAAATAAGGCTTGTTTACAGCTAAGCTCGGACTACCTGGCATCCAGCCAAAGCGCCATCTTGGGGCTGTGGCTTCCCACACACATTGCCAAATTTTCCTTTAAAGAAAGATTTTATTCAAATAATAATTTTCTATATTCTTACTCTGATGTATACTTAGTTTTATATGAACAAACTTCTTCTTCTTCTTCTTCTTCTTCTTCTTCTTCTTCTTCTTCTTCTTCTTCTTCTTCTTCTTCTTCTTCTTTTTCTTCTTCTTCTTCTTCTTCTTCTTCTTCTTCTTCTTCTTCTTCTTCTTCTTCTTCTGCTTCTTCTTCTTCCTCTCTCTCTCCCTCTGTCTGTCTGTCTCTCTCTCTCATTTGCTTTCTGTGACAGGGTTTCTCTGTGTTCTTTGTATTGCTTTGAAGCCTGTCTTGGAAGTAGCTCTGTAGACCAGGCTGGCCCCTAACTCACAGAGATCTGCCTGTCTCTGCCTCCTGAATGCTGGGATTAAAGACATGTGCCACCGACGTCTGGCCCAAACAAACTTTTTTTATATGACTAGATAAATCCTCTCCCACTTTTTATACTACTATGATTACGTTTTTAAGGGTACATTAAATTAAGTAGAGAGTGCCACACAGCACTTCACGCCCACTGCTATCAAAGACCCCAAATGTGTTACATCTATGTAGTACAATGTAGCTCTCAGAACTTTTGTGAGTGTTGTGGCTAACAAGGACCAACCAGCATTTCACACATTGTGATGGGCAGTTTTGTCAACTTTATAGACTGTAGAATCATGGGGGAGGGCTATGGGACACAGTGAGACGTTATCTAGATCACTTTGGCCCATGACTCTGTCAGGGAAAGCATCTTAATTGATGTGGAAAGATCCATCCTGAGAGTGAGTCAGAGCCCTAGGCTGTACAAAGGTAGAGAAAGCTAGCCAAGTACTAAGCATACATGCATTCATTTCTCTTTGCTCCTGGCTATGGATGCCATGTCAAATTCCTGCTGTCTGGACTTCCCTGCTAAGATGGACTGAACCCTAGAATTGTGAGCATAAACTCTTTCTCCCCTAACTTGTTTGCCACAAGCAAACAGCTCAGAAATATCACATCTTTTTTTTTTTATTAAAAAGCACATCTTTAAACAGTGAATCCTTATATTCATTTTTTGCTACATAGCAAGCATTAAAATTCTTGTGGGTGTATAGTAATAAATACTTTTTTTCCATCATAGATCTAAGCTGTAAGGTTTGAATGGAAAAAATTTCCCATAGGCTTATGTATCCAAACAGTTGTTCTCCGGTTGTGACTCTGCTTAGGAAGGAGATGCTATGTAGAGACTGGGGAGATAGGACATGCCAGGCATTCTCTGGTAACATAAGGCCATGCAGAAATACATAGATTAGTAGTTATAGGATAATAATTAAGAGAGAGCTAGCAAGTAAGAAGCCTGAACTATCGGCCAGCAGATTATGAATTAATACAAGTCTTTATGTGTTTATTTGGGGCTAATAGGACAAGAACCTCTGCCAGCAGAATTCCATGTGCTAATTGTTGATTTTTAGGAGTTTAGATCTGTGCTTGGCAGTAGCCATATCCAGGGGCTGTTTGCCAAATTCAAGCTCAGAAACACTGAGGGAAGAGATCGTGGATATACTTGGAATCTTCGTAAGCCCAGGTTTGTAGTGTGTCCTAAAGATCCTCAGAATTTGAGTGGAGAAGCTGTGCCAAAAAGTGCTCCAGAGGACCCATTCATTTTGGAGCCTGGGAGTTTCAAGCAATGCCGTTTTATAATGTGGTCTTTTCCCTTTCCAGTAATAAAATTGCCAGTAAGTTAACTGCACTCTGTAGGCCTAAATGCCACAGTTTCAGAGTTTGTTACTGATACTCTTGAGATTTCTTGGGTCCATTGGGTCTGAAAAACCCAGTTTCTGGGTGATGGCAGTTCTGGATAAAGAACTAAGTAGACATAGTGGAGCTTATACATGAGAAAATCTAGTGGGATGGCCAGTCTTAGTATAGCTCATGTTCTTGGTATATGATGGGAGATGTCATTCTGTAAATATGTTTCTCTTATTGGTTAATGAATAAAGCACTGTTGGCCAATAGGAACTAGGGAATGAGGGAACTAGGAGGAGAGAGGAAGTAGTAGGGGGGAGTTCCAAGATGGAGGACCTACGCTGGTCTCACTCTCTGGTAAGATAAGACCACGTGGAAGTACTCAGATTAATAGAAATGGGTTAATATTTAAGACAGAGCTAGCTGGTAAGAAACTAGTAACTGGCCAACAGCATTATATCAAATACAGCATCTCTGTGCGTTATTTGGGGCTGGCACGACAGAGGGACAAGTCCAGACTGGCGAAAAAACATACTCATAACAGGTATAGCCCAAGCAATTGTGTCAGATGTCCAGGAATTTGCTTGGTGATTTGGGTTGTATGGATCCAACCATCCTCTCCTTCAACGTGAAGGGAGAAATGAAACCCCTTATTGTTGCTTGAGCTATATTGTGAGACACTGGTCCAAGTCTAAGGTGTTGGATCCGATGTAAGCACTTAGTTACGGCTCCAGCACCATGCCTGTCTTTAGGTTGCTATGTTTCCATCCATAAAGGTTATGGACTCTGGCCTTCTCAAACTGTAAGCTGAAATAAACTCTTTCTTTACCTTGGTTATGATCTTTGCAGCAGTATAAAAGTAACTAAGACACATGGTCACTGTGAGAGGGAAATGTGCCTCAAAAGTTCAAATCTTAAGATTGCCATTTTCTGGAAACCACAGGTAATGCTCTTCCATTAGTTGGGTCTGGGTTTCCTTCTCTCTGAGCAACAGTAAACTATACCTGCTTTAAAGCATGGCTGAGTAATTAAATAAACTTGTGATGTAAAGTTCCAGAAATATCAGCCCTCTTTCAAGACAGTTTAGTACCTCAATTATAAGAACTGTTACTAAAAATCTTGGGAAAATCAATTTATACAGTACTCAACAAAAGAAACAGCATGAGAAAAAAATCTTTAGATTTAAGCTGAGTAGAAGTTATAGTCTTATTATAGAAGAAGGTTTTTTGTAGAAGTTAATGTCTTGTTACTTGGATGCAGTTGTTTCCAGTCATGATTAACACTAGTTTTTTTTTATGGACAAACACTGCATGAATAGGTTGGCCTTGTTGTGAAGGCAACTGAAGAAATGCAGCTAGCTAAATATGGGATTTGGCATAGACTGATTACCCAACATATTTTTTGCACATAAAATATTTACTCTGATAGACAAGAGCTGTTGCTGTGAATCAGATATGAGCTGTTGCTGAATCTGCTTTTAATCTAGGAAATGATAGTGATTTCATCACATAGGACTTCCTATGTCTGGTTGAAGCCTGGAAGGGATCTTTTGCTGTGTTTTCAATTTTTGCTGAGAGTGCTTGTTAGACTATTGCTGCCAGGACCCTGGTTTTGAAAACACATTAATACTCATTATTTTAAAACTCTAAATCTATGCCACCTCTAAGAAATGAGTTTCCTGGCAATGGATTTTTTTTCATATTCCAGCTTATGTGAAAACTACAAATTTGTACAGACATAAAAGAGAGAGAGAGAGAGAGAGAGAGAGAGAGAGAGAGAGAGAGAGAGAGAGAGAGAGGGAGGGAGAGAGAGAGAGCAACTACCATGGTTCTTCTCAAAGCTGGATGGGGTGCCTCTGACCTATAATTCCAACACTCAGAGACTGAGGAAGGAGCGTTACTGGGGATTCAAAGCCAGCCTGTGCTATGTTATGAGCCCCTGTCTCAACAAAACAGGCTGGCAAGATGGCTCTCTGCTGTTGCAGAAGATCCTACTTCTGTTCCCAGCACCCTCACAGTGGCTCATAACAGTGTGTGCCTCCAGTTCCAGGGAACCTGCCTCTTCTGGCCCTGGAGGGTACTAGACATCCAGGTAGCGCACAGTCATACATGCAGCCAAAACCCACATACCCATAAAATAAAAATGAAGAAATCTTTAAATACATAGCAAAACAAGTTTCTTTCAAAAAATGCTTAGATTCAGGAAGTAAATACTATGTTGGTCATATGTTAAACAGTCATTTATGAAGGAAAAGAAGAAGCAAACTAAGTGGGCACTTTAAGAAAAGCATTATTTCAGTTTATTTCCATTTCAAGTTACTTAGTTAATTCATTTAAGGCAACCAAACTCTGGCTAGAGTCTAGCACTCAAATATGTACAACTTCAGTTTCTTTCCCTAGGTCTCAGTAGCATTTAGAGACTCAGGGCTGTAGGCAGGTACTCTTTCCAATGAGGAGGTGGAATGAGCCTTTTAGTATTTTCTATAGCTCTGGATTCTAGTGTGTTTCCACGTGTCAAGGCCTCAGGGGATTTAGCACCATTTTCTGAACATAAAACACCCTGCCTTGATACCCTATGACTGCTTCCCACTAAGACACTTTGGTTTAGAAACATTGTGAGAATTCCCATGGCTATGAAAAACACGTTTCTTAACAGTAAAATGGGAAAGTTTTTGTCAAAGTATTTGTTTTGGGAAAGTTCTAATGCGTAATTCTGTGGTTCTCATTATTCCCAACCCCATGGTTCTGTGCTCCCGAAGACTCAGGTAATGGGATGAAGGGAGGAGCATTCTAATGGGCAGACATCCCCTGAGGTTGCCACTGACAAAGCTCAAATGTGTTTGCTTCAAGTAGTCTTCTACAAAGATAAAGGAAGAAAAGATAACACGCATGTGTCATGTCATCTTGACAGATGGTTTGAAAGAAAGAGGAAGGAAAGTGAAATAAAATCCAGTTTTCCCTAATCTCCTTCCTACACCTCTACTTTGCCTCGGGAATGTCTGCATACTTGCCCTGGAACCTCATGATGACCTAGCTGCCCCCTCAATTTGCACACAGAAGGAAGTCTTTGAGACAAGTCACCCTGGACAGGGCAGCCTAGTCACTCTGCTCTGTACAGCACATTCCAAAAGAAAGTAATCATATCTATGCCATAATCCCCTTTTTACCTTTAAAAAGAGATTTGTTGTGGTCATTAACCATTTATAAACAACCCCATTTAAATGAAAATAAACATTTATAGACAATATTTGTGTATTTGGGCATCGTTCTTGCCAAACTGCTTCCTGTTGGTAGGGAGCGCTGTCATGGGGGATCCTAAGAAGACGCAGAAATCCTGGCATAGTCTGTAAGGCTGCTTTGTCCAGCTGTTTTGAATGTAGGATCACCTGGTACTCTGATTCAGGCGGTCTGGCTTGATCAAACCACATTAGCCTGGAAGGAATCCACAGCTTTTCATTTTCTGTGGAAACAAAAATAGAAATCCTTTTCCCTAGTAACTTGTCCTTGAACTTAAATTTTGGAGTCAAAGCATTTTTTTTAATTTAATTTTTTATTTTACATGTCGATCCCAGTTCCCTCTCCCTCCCTCCCTCCTTCCCTCCCTTTTACCCTCTCTGCCCTCTCACATGCACTCTAACCACCCTCCCCTCCCATCCCCCCACCCCAATTCCATATGTAGGGGAATGCCATCCAGTTGGGGTCATGTAGATCTGACAGGTCATGTGAAGTAGGGACTTCACAGGGCTTCTCTCCTGTCTCTAGATTAAGGCAGTTATCCCTCCATGGGGTATGTTTTCGCAAAGTCCTTTTGTGCACCAGGGATACATCCTGGCTCCACTGTCTGAGGTCCCTTAGACTGCTCAGTCCTTCTGGCTGAGACCCATATTCGGGGGGCCTGAGCCAGTCCCATGCTGGCTTCCCAGCTATCAGTCTGGTGGCCCGTTAGCTCCTCCTTGTTCAGGTAAGCTGTCTCTATGTGTTTCTGCCGCCTGGCCTTGTCCTCTCCATCTGCATCTGAGTTCTACTTAAACTCAGTGCTTATGTATGGGTGTTTGCTCCTGTTTCCAACAGGCATTAGTTGAGGGCTCCATGGATAAGTTAGTTGTTGATCTCACTCTCAGGGAAGGGCATTTATGGTAGCCTTTCCACGGAAGCTCAAATTTTTATTTGGCAGCAGTCTTGTAGTTCTCTAGACCTTTCTTTGTGTTCAATTTTATCTTCAAACCAATACTGGCTCCCTTTTTTATGTTCTCTCTCTCTCTCTCTCTCTCTCTCTCTCTCTCTCTCTCTCTCTCTCTTGTCTTCTATTCCTAACCAGGCTCAATCTTCCTGGTCGCACATGTTTTCCTTTCCTCCCCTCGTTTTCTCCTACTTCTCTCTCCATTCTCTGCCCCCCCACTTCCCCTGAGCTCTGGGGGACTTGTCCCTTGCTAGTTCTGTAAGGGACTTTATATATGAATCTCTTAGAATATACCTTGTATCCTAGTTCCTCTGGTGGTGTGAATTATAGGCTGGTGATCCTTTGATCTAGGTCTAAAATCCATATATGAGTGAGTGCATACTGTGTTCCTCTTTTTGTGACTGGAAACATCACCCTTTACAATAGCCACAAGCAACATAAAGTATCTTGGTGTAACGCTTACCAAACAAGTAAAAGACCTATATAATAAGAACTTTGTGGCTCTAAAGAAAGAAATTAAAGAAGATGCCAGAAAATGGAAAGATCTCCCATGCCCTTGGATAGGTAGGATAAACATAGTAAAAATGGCAATCTTGCCAAAAGCAATCTATAGATTCAATGCAATCCCCATTAAAATTCCACCACAATCCTTCACTAACCTTGAAAGGATAATAATCAACTTTATACTGGAAAAACAAAAGACCCAGGATAGCCAAAACAACCCTGTACAATAAAAGAACTTCAGGAGGCATCACCATTCCTGACTTTAAGCTCTACTACAGAGCTATAGTTCTGAAAACAGCCTGGTATTGGCATAAAAATAGACAGGTAGACCAATGGAATCGAATTGAAAATCCTGATATTAACCCACACACCTATGAACACCTGATTTTCGACAAAACAGCTAAAATTATACAATGGGGCGAGGACAGCATCTTCAACAAATGGTGCTGGCACAACTGGATGAGGGTGTGTAGAAGACTGCAGATAGACCCATGTCTGTCACCATGCACAAAACTCAAGTCCAAATGGATCAAAGACCTCAACATCAATCCAACCACATTGAACCTCTTAGAAGAGAAAGTAGGAGGTACCCTTGAACAAATTGGTATAGGAGACTGCTTCCTGAACATAACTCTAGGGGCACAGACATTGAGAGAAACAATTAATAAATGGGACCTCTTCAAACTTAGAAGCTTCTGTAAGGCAAAGGACACAGTGGACAAGACCATTTCCCACAGACTGGGAAATGATTTTCACCAATCCTCTATCCGACAAAGGGCTGATCTCCAAAATATACAAAGAACTCAAGAAACTAGTCAACAAAACACCAAATAGCCCTATTAAAAAATGGGGTACAGAACTGAAGAAAGAATTCTCAATAGAGGAAATCAAAAAGGCTGAAAGGCACTTAAGAAATGCTTCACATCCTTAGCTATCAGGGAAATGCAAATCAAAAAAACTTTGAGATACTATGTTCATAGAAAAATGCAATTATTAAGAAACCTTGATTGTCTCTGTTCTTTTGTTTCTAGAACTCTTTTTAAGCTTTTGATAAATTTTAATGGAAAGTTGTTAGTAGTCAAATTCGGCGCCATTTTGTTATGAGCATGTTTTCCTGCCGGCCTGGTCCCACAGCCACGCCAGCCCCAAATAACACAGAGATGCTATATTAGATATCTGTTGGACTATTACTAGCACTTCTTAATGGCTAGCTCTGTCTTAAATATTAACCCATTTCTATCAATCTAAGTATTTACATGTGGTCTTATCTTACTGGAGAGAGGGCCCAGTCCTCTGCTCTCTCTCTGTCCTACATTTTGAATCGTATTTCTGTATATTTCTAAATTACTTCAACATTTGATGGATTTGAAATGAGAAAAAAACAGAAGATACAAATTATTTACAGAAGATTGTAAGGAGTAAGGCTTTTCTGCCCACAGCTGGTCTTGTCCCGCTGCCGCGCCAGCCCCAAATAATACAAATTGATATAATGCTGCTGGCCAGTTACTTGTTTCTTATCAGCTAGCTCTGTCTTAAGTATTAACTCATTTCTATTAATCTCCACGTGGTCTTATCTTACCGGAGAGAGAGCCCACCAGCTTTCTGCTCTCTCTGTCTTCCATCTTGACTCCTCCTTACTAATTCCTCTTTCTGTCTCCTAGGCCCACCTATCTTGCTTTCCTATTGGCCAACAGTGCTTTATTCATTAATCAGTATGAGAAATATATTTACAGAATGACATCGCCCATCAGAAGATAGAAATTGAAAGGGAAGAAATTTTATTCTTATTTTATTTGTTATTGATTTGCCTACCCTTGACATTTGATTGTTGGTGGTTTTCTTGCTTTTTTTTTTTTTTTTTTTTTTTTTTTTGCTTGCTTGCTTGCCTTGAAACAGGAACTTACTGTTTCTCTGGGTGTGCTGAAACTCACAGAGATCTGCCTGCCTCTGCTTCCTTACTGCTGAGATTAAATTAAGCCCAGCTTGATTTATCTATACCTTGAAGTTAAAAACTGAGTAAATTGCTTTTGCCAATACATTTCACAGTTGAGTAAGGATAACAAAAACTGTTGCAGGGAGAACTATTTGGGACCAGTAAAACAGCTCAGCAGGCTTGCTGCACAAGCATGAAGAGCAGGTGTCATCTCTTGCCTTCCATGGTGGAAGAAGAAAATGGGCTTCCCACAATTGCCCTCTCACCTCTACATGAGTGTTGTGTGCTGTGGTATGTAACACACACACACACACACACACACACACACACACACACACACACTCACACACACACACACGAGGGGGTGGGGAGAAACATCCACACACAGGGTGAATTTCTTCTTTATACCCTCAGTGTTGTACAGGATCATCTTCTTGCCAATTGCATGATAGGTATGCAGTAAACCTCACAGATACTGAGTTTACCCATGTATTGGTTGCCAATGCTTTGTCACTAGTCATAATGTTTTGGCATTTTGACTTGCATTTCTTCAAATTAATTAACTGACCTTCAACTCCAGTGTAACTATTTTTGAAATCCTCTGTCCTTTTTTTTTTTTTTTTTCAGAAACTGTGCTTCATTTTACTATAGGGCATAGCTTTTAAGAGGTGACAATTTTTAAAGCTAAGGACTGCTGAGGACAATCCTGTGAAGTGTCTGGTGGCTGCAGATGGCCTTGGGTCTGCTGTACCCTTGCCAAGCCCAAAGCTGTCAGCACCCATCTTCCCCATGGTCACACCAGAATACAGAAAGATGATGACTTAAGGACATTAGGAGGCTGATAATTACATAAATGCTCAATGTTTACAAGTGTCAGATTTTACAATCATTGGGAAAAAAAGGAGAAAATTTTAGAATTAGTCTGTACCAGTCATTCTTAAAATGTGGTTCCTGGACTGTCAGCAGCAGCATTGCCCAAGAACCAAGCACTTGTGGGGGAAGGGAGCTTTCTTGCCTCCCCAGAGCTCTTGGATGGAGCCCCCACAGTCGGTTCTTTGGTGACCTGTCAAGTTATTCCAGTGCCCATTCAGTGATGAGAAGCCCTGGTCCAGATCAGGAAGAGGCAGCCATGAGGGTGGGGGTGGAATGAGTATGATGGTGTAGCCTTAGTATGGCTTGAGAATTTGTATCAGTTATGACTCATCATTATATAACATACCTTTCAAGAAATGACAAATGTTGAACAATTTAGCGAGATGGAAAAACAATGAATTTGGCCACATGAAATTTAGTTTTCAATTTGCATTAAATATGAAAGCTTCTAAAGCACTTTGGATAATATTTTTCTACCATGCAAAACATGAGCAGTGACAGGCTCACCCACCCAAGTCTAATAGACTTGTGATCAATGCAGATGGGGACATGAGGGCAATCTTCAAGTCATCCAGTAGATGGTGCACTTTGGTTGCAACCTCCACATCATAATTTAATTTTGTCCTAAAATCTAAGTTTTTCAAAGCTGATAGTTGAAAAAAAAAAAAAAAAAAAAAGGAGACTTCAAGGAAGAAAGGAAGTCAGAGTTCTTGTCAATTATTTTATATGTCAAATGGTATATACGGATTTTTCCTTTTGTATCATAGCATCTTTTAAGCCCTTAACAAGTCCACAATGTAAAATGAATCACTAGAATACTTCAGTGATTCCTTGGTAATAGCATTGCATGTAGAATATAATATTTGAAAAAAATTCTTTTTGAATTCTTCTAGTTTAGCCTCTCTTGATAGCAGTGAGTGTAAGGTTGCAAGTGAATGTAAGTTGAAGTGATAGTGTATACCCATTTCAGGTTCGATTTTCTGGATGGGGAGCTTTCATCCCAAATTCATGTAAGATGAAATGATAACTCTCAGGTTATGAAGATGAAATTCAAGAGAATTGCCCAAAAGTTTTCTGGAGAAAATCCTGAAAAAGCCTACATGAATTTCACAAGACACTGTCAAGACTCATTATAGAAGAGAGGCTGGGTAAGATCAGAAAAATTTCTCATCCCTGAAGAGCTTGTGCTACTCTCACAAGGGTCTGAAGTTCAAGTCTTAGCATCCAGGTCAGGTAGCTCACAACTGCCTGTTAGTCTGGCTACACACACACACACACACACACACACACACACACACACACACACACGTATACACATGCACACATATGTACACATACCCGTAAAGACATGCACAGATACACACACACACACAGATACACATATGCACATACTCTCACATACACACAAAAGTAAAACAAATGTTTTAAAAAAGGAAAATGTATTTAAATCACAAAATACAATTGTATTTAGAAGAAAAAAGACAGAGCTGGAGAGATGATGGCTCAGAGGTTGAGAGCACTGACTGTTCTTCCAAAGGCCCTAAGTTCAATTCCCAGTAACCACATGGTGGCTCACAATCATCTTTAATGTGGTCTGGTGTCCTCTTCTGGCCTGCAGGCATACATGCAGGTAGAACACTGCATACTAAACTAATAAAATTTTAAAAATAAGCAAGATATGTAAAGACAATGTTTGAATTGCTTTGAATTCTATTTTTGTCTCACTATTTAGAAAATGCTACTCTTATTATTGCTTTGTATAAAACCCTTCTAGTTTGGAAGGGTTCATGTATTTCTTACAGTAACTTGAGTTAATGGAAAAGCAACATCCTTTTCACTTAGCCTTTGGTGTAAGACACTTCCTAGAGTTCTTCATCCATTAGGAGGACAAGGATCACAAACTTTCAAGGCTGTGTTTGTGACCGTCAAGAGGTAATTTCCTCTGAATACTTCAGATTCAATTGTTTTTAAGTTAATGTACACCATGTTGATAAGAACCAGAACTGGTTATTTAAAGCACTCATATTCATTTCTCCTCTGACCAATTGAATTCCTGTAGGATATCTTTTGCTGTTCTGAAAGTACAAAAATGTGTACTTCTATCAAAAAATTAAAAGTCAAATTACATGTCTGAAATTGAATATATCTTCACATTATCAAATTAGTAAGAAGCATTACTCTTGCTTATTGATGCTGGTCGAAAGTCAGAGAGAATGTAGTTTTTCAAAAAATATTAAGATGTGCTTGTAAAGCACTAGAACACGTATGATTCATTATTCTTATTTTGTTTCCACATGAAATGATGACACCACATGGTACAAATAAGATTCTGGAGAAATTTGAAGGGTTCAATTTTCTTTTCATGCCTGCTCTATACCAAAACACTGAAAACAGCATTTCGTGATGGGTTCAGATTTCACACAGAGGAAAAACAATGCAGTTTGATTTAAAGTTCCGTTGTTCAGGTGCTACTGGGACTAAATCAAAACAAAGAGGAAGAATGTAAGACTGTGGAAAGAGAACACAGGCTTACCTGTGGGATAATTGAAGATTGGCATACATACACACTGGCACACAGTGCATACACACAGGTGAACAGGTATACTCCGAACAGAGCAGTTAGGAGAAGTGGTAGTGTTGCTCAGGATATAGTTGCCAATAAATCTGACAGCAAGCATGGTCTCCCTAGGTTTGCTTTACCTGAGATTATAGAGGAAGAAAACAAAACATGTCTTTATCGGGACCTCAAAGGCAAATGTGTTTTTGATGCCTGCCTCTCTTTTATATTTTTTTGAAAGTAATGCACCTCAATTCTGTCCCAACCTGATGGATAAAATAACTCTTGCTTTGGAGTCAGTGTGTTCATAGAACTCTTTAAATGACTGCTCCAGAGCTTCTATAATTATGTGATTCTTTATGGTTGCTCCTTGATTTTTATTTCCATGTTAATAGCTTTGGAAAGAAGGTCACATTTCACAATACCTTAGGGACACCTATGCAATCAGAAGACTTTTTCAACAATCTAAAATTGAAAAAAAAATAAATATTATTTTCTGAATTGGAATTTAGTTATCCAAGCCATAGCTTAATGCACAATAATCTGTGTTCATGAGCTGACAGATTATGCAAATAGGAACGCATTGTGCTACCTCCATCCTTGATCAAAGGCATCCATCTATGCTCACTGCAAACAAAACTGAAAAGGTCTTTTCATCCAGAAGTTTGATCATAATTCTGTTTTCCTACAACATTTGTGTGTGTGTGTGTGTGTGTGTGTGTGTGTGTGTGTGTGTGTATTTATCATGGCAGGAAGACAATCAAGCTTTGGGAATTAGTTAGCCATGCAAAAAAAAAGCTTCTATAACAGTAGCAAGCACCATTCTTGGAACTACTCAGCAAAATCTTTCAAACTTACTTCCCCAAAATACACAAAATAACATGCTCATATAAATGACAAGAAAAGACTTCACTGATCCAAACAATGATATTAATTGAAATGAACATCCTTTAAAGGATCAGTTAGTTCTCAAGACTGGAAGCATTCCAAAGATAGCACTCTAAAGACGGTACATGCAGATGGACGCTAAGAGCCAAGCAGAATTTAGTGATATTTTCTTTCAATGGATTCTTTCCACTATAGCTCTTGCATAAATACAGCTTAAGTCTGTTCACACAGGACTATGGAAATATTAGGAAGGACTCATAAAATACTCTTTCTCTGAATATCTCATTTCGTCTTTCTTTTCTGACAGCAATGAGTACTTGGTGAACAGTCATAGTCCCCTGAGTTCAATAGCTATTGCCTTTGGTAAAAATAAAACCTTAGGAATTTAAAGATTGGCCAATACTTTTCTAATATCTACCTGGTTTCTCTAATAATCTGAGGTTTGTGTGGCTACCACAATACCAGATTTTGTTTGTTTGTAGATAAAGTCTCACTATGTGGCCCATGCTGTCGTCCAACTTACAATCCTATTGCCACAGTATCCCAGATTCTATGATTACACAAATGGGCCATTGTGCATGGTTTCAAGTGATGTCTTAATGCATAGGTTTTGGATTGAGTAAGGAGACAACATGCCTTTAGTTGGGGGAGGCCAAACTACTATGAGTGTTTGAGCCCAAACGACTTTAACTCAGGTATAAGGTACACTCTGAGCATAACTTAAGTGTAAGGTAGACTCCAACTGTAACTCAGGTATAAGGTAGACTCTGGGTGTAACTCAGGTGTGTAGACTCTGAGTGTAACTCAGGTATAAGGTGGACTCCGGGTGTAACATAGGTATAAGGTAACTCCTTTTCTAGAGAATATACCTATGGGTGGACAACAAATTCCCATGCTTTATATGAAAAGTGAAAATTAAAAGATAGTAGGAGTCCAAGTATATTAGCAGCTGAATTAAATAAATAAGTAATAGCTAGATATTTGTTTTCCAGAAAAGTGATCATTTCTCACCCAGAAAGGAAATTTAAATATGAAAACTAGTGTAAGCATAGCTAATAACATATGTAAACACAAAGTGATGAAAGAAAAGTCAATTTCAGTTTATAAAACAGAGGAGGCATTAGAATGCTTAATGCCCATACTTAAACTGGGCATCATCGGTGCATGTTTTTAATCCCAGCACTTGGAAGTAGAGGCAGAAAGAACTGTATCTCTCTGAGTTTAAGGCCAGCCTGGTCTATAGATTTAGTTCCAGGACAACCAGGGCTACATAAACCCAGTTTTGAAAAAAAAAAAAAAGAAAGAAAAGAAAGAAAGAAAAAAGAAAACGAAGAATTTGCATATTTAACTTTATTAAGAAGTTTCATTTTGAAATAAAATATGTTTATTTTACTTTTAAAAACTTCTTGGAACTCAAAAAGTTTTAAGGAAGATGCCAATTTTGTAATAACTGCAATAATGAATAAAATCCAGAAAGTGATAAATCTGGGTCCTGTAGTTAAGGAAGTGCCATGTATTTGGAGAAAGGGGCTCAACCATCAGAAAATGGAAACTCGATGGCTCCAAGATCATCCCGAGATTGACAAGACCCATTCTTGTGCACAAATGCAATGTTCATAAGAAGCTTTCTTATTTCATCTTGTTTCTCAATTTAACAAACAAGACATGTTCTTTAGCTCTAGTATTGATTCCCTGTTGTCCAATAACTCATCTGTTTTCTCTAAACTCTTCTTTCCCATCTCTTGAACTGAAATCATGTTTATACACTGTTCTCCCATGGGAAGTATCCTTAAATGTTTACACATAATTCACAATCTGTCATATTTTTCAGAGAGTTTTCCTAGTATCAGAAATTACTTTAGGCTTTAGAAGATGTCCTCATGCCCATAATCACAGTAACTGGAGAGGCTGCAGCAGAAGCATGACTTTAAGACAGCCTGAACTATGTGTCAGAAAAATCCAACATCTACTCCTTTCCCCTCAACAAGAACAAAAACAACTACATACATTCTCATCTTTCTTGTTCCATTGTTAACATTGTGTTCTGATACAAAACCTGTCCTTTCTACTCCTTTTAAGTTCCTGGCTCTACACACTGGAGGATCTTACTCAAGAGAGGAAGACTTCATTCTGTTTGAGTGAGGAGGGGAGGACATACTGGCTTTTGGAAGGACTGTCCTTTAGCTTTACGTCTTGTGCTGAAGACACTGAATGGATGGGGGTTCTGGAAAAGAATAGCTTACTCCCTAGTTGCTACTGGAACCCCTGGGGGGGGGTCAGAATCTTTGTACCTACATCCTTAGCCATCAGGGAAATGCAAACTAAAACTACTCTGAGATTCCATCTTACCCATTAGACTGGCTAGGATAAAAAAAAACAAAAGCAAAAAGTAGAGTGACAGCAAATGGATGTAGAGGAAGAGAATCAGTTTCTGCTGATGAGTATGAAAAATACTGAAATCGGTGTGGAGGGTGCAGCTATATCACTACTGGACACATACTCCAAGGACAGCAGCAAGAATAATGAAATTCACAGGGGTGCCTTTGGAGAAAATCATCCTGAGTGAGGTAACCCAGATCCAGAAAGACAAGCCTGGTATGTCTTATCTTGCCTATGGATATTAGCCTTGTGAGTAGAAATCATATTTTAATAAAAACTTTAATTAAATAATATAAACTAGGACTATGCTGGGGATTTGTTAAAACTCTGAGACACTTATACAGATAGTAAGGAGTAGAACACAAATATGTATTTGCATCTCCAAAATAATGTCATTTCTCTTAATAAGATTGTATTTCATTGTGACATTTGAGCTTTCTATTATATTAGTAGTTTTTCTCTGAGTTTCCTTTTATGAACACTCTGTGTTCTAATTTTAAATTTTACCAAAGGAAAGACAATGGTAAAAATTGGCAGTCCCAGGAATCAAAATTCCTGAGATGACTACAGCTTCCAGAGACATCTCAATACAGCACCTACTTCCAAGGCTCAGTCTAATGAATGAGCGTTCAACATTTGCTCACTAGTCTGTTTGGGTATGTAAGTACACATTTTATTTGTGTTTTGCATGTGTCCTTTTATATTTTTGTAAAAACAAGTAAAAGAAAATAAACATACTATTTTAAAATTTGAATCTGGTTTAATAATTTGATTTTCTGAAAATTAAAAATCCCATGCACAGATGGTTTTTTAAAATATGTTCTGTTAAATCAAGGGTGTCTAAATCAGTCTTCCAAGCCAGTTTTTTTAAAATGTTTTTATTTTACCTTTCTGCCTGGGTCCAACTAAATGTTTTTGGTAGTTGGTTCAAAACATTAATAATAATCCTTGAGAGTCATCAATAATGCTGCAATGACATATTAAGGAAATAAATCTAAGAATTCCCCTTGCTGTCATTTAACGGAGAGCGAGCCTCTGTCTGTTGTATGAATCTGAATCTGTGCCTGCCTCAAGACTGTCTTGTGAATCTGTCCCTGAGTCTGTGTTTATCCAGGTGTATAGTGCTTTGAGTAAGAATGGTCCCCCATAGGCTCATGTTTTGAATGTTTGGTTTCCAGGTGTGCACTGTTCAGGAAAGGTTCTGATGTGTGGCCTTGTTGAAGGAGGTGTGTCACCGATGGCTGGGCTTTGAAATTTCAAAAGGCCGCTTCAGCCCCCAGCTCTCTCTGACTTCTGTCTGCAGAGCAGGATGTAAGTCCTGAATTACTACTCCAGCCCCATGCCTACCGGCATGCCACCATGCTCCTTACCATGATGGCAATGGACTAACCCTCTGAAACTGTAAGCAATCCCCCAAATAAATGCTTTCTTTTATAAGATACCTGAGTCATGGTGTCTCTTCACAGCAATAGAACAGTAACTAAGACATTATGTAACTGTGTGTCTGTCCTTAACAATGGGCTTTGCTCTCTCTTATTGAACAACACAAAAACATCACACAAAGAAGGAATTAGGGAATACTTTACAGAAATCCTTGACAGAATTTTTCAGTGTTTTCTGTTTTTAGAACTCTCTTTTGTTATTGGTTGACACTAAATAGCACAAACTATAAATATACAAATGCAATTATTATACAATTAGTCCTTGGCAGTAAGATTTCACATAGTACTTGTCAATAGCGATTAGTATACATATTAATATTTTCAAGGAAGATAACTACCTAATTACATAGCTTTTTCATTCCTGTACCAAACAAGACAATTTCTACAAATCAATAAATAGATTGCACTAATTTTATAGATATCTTGACACTTCTTAATGTAGATAGCAAGAAGCCATCTTGGCTAGCCAAGTGGAAAACACACTCTTGATGAGACTGTGGTTTATACTTCTGGGGAGGGAGAGAATTTTAGGCCAGAAGAGGTCAGGAAGACCAAAGCAGAGGAAGGGTGCGAGTGAGTTCTCTGGTAAAATGGAAGGTGTCAACCCCCTGCCTCCTGGGCTTGCAGTGATTTGCTTCACTATATGTGCTCATGTAAAACAGCAAGCTTTGAGTCTGTATTGGAAGAGCAATAGGGAAAACAGAATGACCTATTTTTTTTACCCTGCTATTCAAACCAGATTGCATAAAATATTGGATCCGAGCCTGCTTGGGTTTTGGTTGCATACTTCATAGAAATTAATTGATCTTAGGGATCCCCACCCAGTCTCTATTAAGGACATGTAGTGTAACAATTGAGGCACGCACTGAGAGGCATGGCTATAAAGTGGACCAAAGGGGATCAAGAGACATAGTAACTAGCCTTTTTTAGGTGTGTGGGGGTGCTATTTCTTTTACATGGAAAAAAAAATCAAAATGTAATCCAAACCTAATATAAGCAAATAGTCTAGACTGTACTAGAAACTTCTGAAATCAGGAAGTACATTCATGCATGCCTGTTTTTTAATTTTAATGGTACAATTTACAAAACAGAAAAATGTACATGAATATATCTATCAAAATAATTGAATGCTGTTATAAATTAAATTTATAGTATATTTTCCTAATTTTTAACTTCTATATTTATGTCATAGCCTAATGCAGGATGTCCTTCTGTATGCTATGCATATGCATTGCTCTTATTGGTGAGGAATAAAGCTGTTTCAGCCAATGGCCAAGAGAAATATAACTAGTTGGGAAATCCAGACAAAGATGCACATAGAAGGAAGGTGGAGTCCAGGAGACACCATGCAGCCTCTAGGGGAACCAAAATGTGAGGCAACAAGCCACAAGCCTCATGGTAAAATATAGATTAGGAATGGGTTAATTTATAGGTAGAGCTAGCCATTAAGGAGCCTGAACCATTGGTCAAATAATTATAATTTAATATTAGCTTTGGTGTGATTATTTCATAAGCAGCTATGGGTATTGGGCAGGTAGGAGAAGAACTAGTCCAGTGAGAATTGGCGAGACAGAGAAAAAAATATTCAATATTCGATTAAAATAGCCACCTTCACACAATAGCCAAAACAAAACAGGATCAATAATCATTACAAATAGCCTTTTATTTTTCAAACCATGTGAACGAATGGTTTTGTATTTTTCTTATTTTCAACAGCACTTTATTTGTGATAGTGTAGCAATATCATAAAATTAACTCATGACAAGTAGTGTCACCTCGCTCTGTAATATGACATTAGTGGCACCAGTGAACTTTCTCATCTCGGTCTTTTGAATCTGAAGGTCTGTGATAAAGATATCAGATAGAGAATTCAAGGAGAAATAAGAAGCGCTTCATAGCTTTGTTTTTGTTTTTAACAGTGAGAGTTTCAATAAAGGGGAATGTCATCGTCCAGAGAAAACTAGACCCTGTCCCCTAGTATATCAACCTACTAAATATCTGAAAGTGCAAAACACACTTTATTTTATAAATAATTCGTTGATTGATGAGATTCATAGTGAGGCTCTTTTCTTGTCCATGGCCCCAGGGCTCAGTTTGAACATGCTCTATGGTTATTTCTCAATAAATTTCAATTTCCCTTTATTTTCTCTGTGTAGCTAGAATGACTCGTTCCTATATCTTCAGCTATTTAATTCTCTATTCTTCGGTTTAAGCTCCATTCTATTGCTTTGTTATTGTTTTCTCTGAGGTGAAATTTCTCTCATAAAAGCATTTATTTATTATATATCTTAAGTTACCACCTCTCAGCCTCTTTACATATCAGGAGAGTTAAAGCACAAGGAGATCACAATGATTTGCGATGTCCCTGCCTGCTCTGTGTACTCTGAAGGCTAGTTTTGGAAATGGAAAATGGAAGACAGAAATAACGCTCAATCATGCTTATCAAAGCAAATGTAGGATGGAGTTTGAGCTGCTAATAACCATATCACATCTGCAAACATGCTCCAATAGTCTGCCTGGAAGACACTGGTTTTTGACAAAAATACCAAAATATCCATGAGATAAAAGACAAGGTGTTGGGAAAACTGGGTACTCATATGTAGAAAATGAAACTGGATCCTTATCTTGCAGCTGCTACAAAAATTCAACTCCAAATGGATCAAAACTCCAATGTTAGACTGAAAGCTCTGAAATGTCTAGAAAAGTAGCTATGTATCAGGATATAGGCTCAGGTGAGGACTTCCTCAGAAGGACTCTGGATGTGTAGGAAGTAAAGTCAACAATTGACAGGTGGGACACCATGAATTAAAAGCCTCTACAGTGAGTGCAACCTTTAACAGACTAAAGAGGCAGCCTATAAAATGAGAGAACACGTTCACTGTACATCTTGCGGGGGCATTGCTGTCTAGAATATGCAAAAACTAAACATCAAGAAAACATCCTCCAGGCTGGCGAGATGGCTCTATAGGGAAAGTGGATGGTAATGGATTCTTGATGGCTGCTAGGGAGGAGAGTCACTTTTCTTTAGGAGTGTGGCCTTTGGAAGACTGTCCATGTCTAAGTGGATGACTCCATGTGTGAGTGGAAGTTTTTCTGTCCTGCCTTATCCAGTGGCTGCTTCAAAATAATCATTCAGATGCTTAATATTAATTACAAGCTGCTTGGCCTGTAGTTCAGGCTTAGTACTAAATAGCTCTTACATTTAAATCAAATCATTTCTGTTAATCTATATATTGTCATGTGAATCATGGCTTTACCTGTGGTCTGGTACATCTTGGTGCTCTGGTGGCTGGCTGGTCTCTGCCTCAACTCCGCTTTTTTGATTTTCCTGCCTATAGGCCAAAGCAGCTTTTATTATCAACCAATGAGAACAATATATATTCACAGCATACAGAAAGATTATCCCAGTGCACATGAATATCACTAATGGGACTCAGTGGGACATAGAATAAATAAATAAGGAGGACATGAAGTAGGGAGGGTCCTCGGGGAAGTTAGGAAATGGGTAGAGAGGAGTGAATATGATTAAGGCACATCATATATGTGCATGGAATTGTCAAAGAATAAATTAAATAAAATGTCACTGAAGGGCACAATAAAGAAATTCTGTGAGAAAGGAAGTACAAGTTTTCTGTGACACAGGATTTTCCAAGTAATTCTCCTTCACATTCAAACCAATAAACTGCTTTAGATACATCACCAAGGGCACACTGAAATAAAAGTATGTAGCTTTTAATTACAGGTGTTGACTATTTTTTCTGTGGTACTAGAGATGAAACACAGATTTCAAATCCTTAATATTAAAATAAAATCCCCTGTAAATGCTGCAGAAGAATTAGTCTTTGTTACTAGCAAGCAAATGTGCTAACAAAGGTGTGGTTTGCAGCAGGCACATTCCTTCGGGTTCCCAAATTAACTTCAATATCTTGGTTCTTTCCTTCCAGAAATCCTTTCTTTGAATCATTCACATAGGGCTAGCTTGCAAACGCAGATGGACACGTAGCACTGGATGAATTCTGTAAGTGAAACCAGGAAGACAGACCCGACTGCTTTTCTAGCTACACTGTTAAGAAAGCTACATTCCTACAGGGCTGCTTAATGGTTTCTACGGAGGACTGGAGCCTGTAGCTAAGGGAAGGACTCAGGTTGTGCTGGCCTCTCAGAGTGGACATACATCTTGGGCAAGCAGGCCTGAGTGGAGGGTCTCAACAGTGCCCCCACAGCTAGACAGGTAGGCAACAGACCATCACATGGGGATTGCAACAAACTCCTGTTCTTTTTTATGTCCTTTATTTAGCTTGAACACCCTACCAGATAGCCATTAACCCTCACTAGGTAAAATAACAGCAAAAGGATTCAGTATCCTGAGGTATGTCTTGGTTCTAAAAGAGAAGATGTTCACATCTGCCTTCCTCCTCTGTCTCTGTAACATGTCTCAGACTTTTTAAAAAGCCCCCAATAGTCCTGATTTCTATTTTAAAATGAACATTATTATTGAAATATGATTTTGATTTTCTAAGTGCTCATCTTAGGACTTTGGGAGGTTCATGTGGTTTATAGACATGATTTGCATATTTGGGTGCTATTAGCTGAAGGTAAAGTAAGAGATCATACTATTGATCAGAAATTAAATGACATATACCCACAGGAGAAGGTCACTTACGCCATTGTGGCAGAATCAACTCTCTAATCTGCAGTATCATATAACTAAAATAGAAAAGACCGATAATTCAAATTACATCTGTTTTTCTTTTTAAAGACTCTGATTATTTTAACTATGTGTACAAATGTGAACATGAGTGCAGGTGCCCACAGTGACCAGAGGGGTTGGCTCTCCCAGAAGTTATAAACACTTGTGAACTACTGGATGTGGGTGCTGGGGATGGGACTCGGATCTTCTGGAGAAGCAGTGTGCGCTCCTAAACACTGAGCCTGTCTTTACCTTACCACCACGCTGGTGAAGAAAATGGGGTTTTAGTTTTCAAGCTGGAGGGTCCTTCTCCATTAGAAAGCATTACTGGTTGCTTTTGAAGATGACAGAGGCTATTGCACTGCTCCCATCTAGTGGACAGCTAACGTATCAGTCAAAGCCTCGGTCTTCAACAGATTCTCCAAGTTATCAGAGCATTGCCACAGACATGTGGGCTTACTATTTTCAATATAGACTAATATTTTCCTTGAATATGTGCAACATAACACGAATTGATATTTTATTCTATGATTTTAAATATGCCTCCACATTATAACCTAAATACATAGTATCCCATTTAAAAATGAACTTTGGCATTGTACTTTCCAACATTAGCATATGTGCTCTTATTCGTGAAACTCTCAATGTGTGTTGGTCAGAGAATGACTTTTGTGACTTTTGCCTCGCATGGCCCAGCTACTCCAGCCATGGTCTCTTATCTGGTTTTCTACCTGCTTTCCACTGCCTGGTGTTCAGAAAGTCTTGGACCACGTTCACAGCAGCATCTTCCATGCATTCGATTGTTCTTAGAACAACGTACTGAGTACTGTACATGGCTTCCAAGTTTTACCTAATATGGTCCCCATCCCCATCCCCAAGTCTAATAAGCCCATTTTCCATCTGTTCTAAGATCCACCCTCTTTGGCTTTCTTCTTATACCTTCTTACTAATAACAGGCCTGGAAGAGATCTGTCATTACTCATTGCTCAGGTTATAGCATTTCATGAGAACCTTCTGTCCACATCAGAAACACTTCTTATGTATTCATTTTGTATTGTCTACTCCTCATTTGCTTATGCAAAATAACTAGATACCAATTAACTACTGATTTATTTAATGTCTTCCTTAGCTAATGTCTTATATACCTAATGTGATTAAAAGTATATGTATTCTTTCAATTGTTAAGTAAGTTTTTTTTTAAACCATGTTGTAGATAGTTCATTACATAGCTTGAAGGAGCAGAGATAAAAGTTTAAACCAAGATGGAGTCTTTATATTTATAGTGTGCTGTTAAATCTTCCATTTCCCACTGTGTTTTTCTTACACATGAGTCTCCCATTATAACCAGTGCACTCTGCCAGTGTCCATCAGTTCCCCAGGTCTAGCTTCTCAGTGGCTAAACACTTCATCACTTGAACATGACTTGCTTATTATTTGTTCATGGTGCCCACCTCCCCCACAAAGCAGGCTATCTATCTGTCATGTTTTGCAGTTGTAATGACTTTCTTGTGATTGGTTTTTAAAGATCCATGTAGTTTAATAGACCTAAAAGCTCAAAAAGAAAGAATAAGGTCTGCAAAGCCTCCAGCTCAACAAATTAAAGATGCAGATGAGACAGGACCGGTGAAGTCAGGGTCCCCGCATTCTCTACATGTACACATTCCTGGATGTAGCTGGCAATGTACTTGACTGTGCACATCATCAACTTAAGATTAAACAGATCTGGAATGCAGGAAGCATAAAGATATATTGGCCATTGTGCAAGAGTTCAAATGTTAATGAATATGACCTTTTTAAATCCAGTCTTCAGAGACCCAGAGGCAGGGTCTGAAGTGAGTAAAAAGCAGGGGGGCAGGGATGCCTTTAAAATTGAGAGATTTTTAAAGCCTCCAGCTTCAATTTGTAATTATGTATGTTTTATTCTGCAAAATATGTGGTTAGTCAACAGGAAGAGAAATGATTCTGGGTAGTTTAAAAACTGAGTTCAATTTTACCTCTAGATCTAGCTTGTGAGAATGATGTGCCTGCTACCTCGGAAGGTATGTTCTTGGGACATGGGCTGCTCAGTGTGCTTATATGCTGTAGTAAAATACACTGCACAGCATGTAGCTATTCAAACATATCTGGAAAAAGAATGTCTGTCTGCTAGGAAAGTAAGGGGAAGCTTAGTAGGAAGGGGACAGGACTGTGCACCCTGTACACTCTTGAATGACACCTCACCATGCTGGGAATTAATCTCAGTGCCTTATGCATGTTAGGTAAGTGCTCTACCATTGAGCAACCATGCCCACAGCCCCAGCCCTTGGACTTCCTTTTTTTTTTTTTTTTTTCATCTTTAGTGTCTACAATAAGAAGTGGCATCCATTTAGCATTCATTCAGTTATGGGTTCATTCAATAAGTTTGTTGTCACTAACATATAGAGCATGTATTCATTCTTTCATTATTCCTCTATTTATCCAGTCAATATCTGAACAGTTCTCCTGAACAGTGGGCCACATGCTGAACTCCAGAGATTCCAGGACAAGGAACAGAAGCTGTTGTCCCCATACCCCTCCGCTTTCAGTACAGTAGGGGAAAACCTCCCAACTTAACCAGTTTGTCTAAACAATAAAAGAAGTTAATACTACATGAGCAAGAGAGTTTTATCTATCCAGACCACCTCAATATTCCATATTTGGCTTAAAAAAAAAACTCAGGAAGCTTGGTGCTGGTGGCTCACACTTCAATCCTAGCATTTGAGAGGCAGAGGCAAGTAGATCTCTGTGAGTTTGAGGTCAGCCTGATCTACAGAGTGAGTTCCAGGAGAGGCTCCAAAGCTACACAGAGAAACCCTGTCTCAAAAAACAAACAGCAGCAACAACAAAAATAACTCAGGATTAGTACCTTCTCAACCTCATTGGAAGTCCCTGGGTGACAGGACTGAGTCTTTTCTCTTGTGTGTACTTTACTCCTTTAAGAATTTTGTCAGACAGAAATCATTTGAAAGAAGATAAATAAAAACTGAACTTGCATCTGTGGAATGCACCCTTTGAGAAAACTTCAAACTCTGCAGTGTCCTTGGTTCTGGGGTCTAGCCTAGGCTAAGTCTGGCCATATGTCTTTTCCACTTACACACATGGAAGGGTGTGGCAGAAAGACCGGTGCATATTCTTGTACAACCTGAGGTGGTCTGTGCCTCAAGAAGTCCTCAGACCCACATTCTGTTACCCTGAAAAACAGCCCCTCCTAGGGTTCACTTTAGCAATGACCCTTCAGTTAAGCTCCTGCCCACCACTTTAGATCCTAGCCATGGTGGGGTGGTGATCTAGTGCTGGTGCTGGGTTAGAGGTTTAACCATGTGCATGAGCATGGCATGGCACTCTCTCCAGTTACCTATAGTGCCTCTTTGGAGACTGCTAGGGTATCCCTCACCCACTTTCTCTTCTGCATGGCTTCTTTTTCCGTTAGAGCCTACTACAAGGGCTGGCACACAGTAGATACTCAGTAGACACACACAGAAAGCAAATGTTTCTGTGGTTGAATGAAACATTTCTATATTTTTAGTAGAAAACAATGATAACATATTTCATAAGAAAAATCCTATGTGGCAAAATCCACATGCTTTTAAGTATCGGCGAAGGAAACAGGATGGGAGGCTTGTGTTGAATTTTAGGTTTGTGATTTCTTTGAATCCCTCTTAGCCAAGCTCACAGGTTGTTATAACAGGCCATAAGTTACTTTTGTGGCAGAAGAGGGTGGGCAGTGAGGACAAAATCAGTATATGAAAAAAAAAAAAAAAAAAAAAACAGTTGGCAGAGAGGAATGTCCAGGCTCCACCATCACCAGCACAGCTCCAAGCAAGGCCTGGGAAACTCTAACAGAGTAGGATGGCCAAAAAAACACATGCAAAATAAGTGACCAATCAAGGTCCCAGTCTGTAGGACATGGGGACCATTGAGCTTCTAACCTTTCCTCCAGTTCTGCTCCACTTCCTCCCCTGGAAGTATGCTCTTCATAAACCATCTCTGCTAAGATGACTCTCCACCAACCCCTGTCCAGTTTCTTGTTTGGGGATACAGGAACATGGAAATCTGGGCAGCCTCCAAGTTGATGAGCTGGCTATGTTTCTAATGTCTTAAAACTTTCTCCTTAAATCTATTTTTCCCTCCTTCTTTTGTTTCCTCCATTCACTTTCCCTGAGACATGTGGAAACAGCTGGCCCAGCACATGTGGAAGAGCCACAGACCCTGGGAACACAAGCCTTAGATCATGCTAAGACTACAAAGCACATGTGGAACTATGTCCCACAGGGGACACACACCTCAGCAGTGGTTGGCTTGTGTCAAGGCAGCCAAGATGGTGATGCTTCTGCAGTACTATCTATAATAGTGTCAGCCAAGACAGTTATGTTTGTGGTGAGGGCCATGATGCTGCCAGCTAAAATGTTAGCATCTACATGTTAGCAGCTGTGGAGATGACACATACATAGAGGGGCCTACATGGTGATGCTGATGCTGTCAGAGTGAAGTCATCTAGGGTTATAGGAACTGATTCTTTTTCCTCCACTGTTTCAAAAAAAATCACAGAAATGCAAGCTCTCAACATTTAGATTTTTATCGAAGGCAGACTCAAGAGGGAGGGGGGAGAGGGAGATGAAAGAGAGAGGGAGAGGGTGGAGGAGAGAAAGGGCAGAGAGAGGAACAAAGAGATAGAGGGGGAGAGAGAGGAAGAGAGAGAAAGAGAGAGAGGGAGAGGGAGAGAGAGAACTCACATACAATGATTCTCCAATGTGGAGGAGAACCCAAAGCTCATAGTCTCCTTGTGGGGTCAGGGTTCTTATTCTTGGGAATAGGATGCATTCCCTATCTCCCATAGAACTGACTAGTTTTGGCTTTGCTGTGGATTGTGTGATCCAGACAAAAACAGGGCAATGACTGTTTCCCACCAGAGGAGCGCTTAGCTCCCAAACCAGAGATTGGAAAGTCCCACAAAACAGTTCCCTTCGGGGGAAGAAGACCACGAGGTCTTCGTCCCGATCAGGAAGAAGAACAGGAAGTCTGCTATCTCAAATGTTTAACTGAAAATCACATTGGTCTATCACGTGTCTCTTTTTCCTGTCTGCCTGCCTGCTGGAGATCTGTCTGACTAATTGGTGGTACCAACTAGTGGTTCAAGACCTAGGATTCAGCTGACCCCTGTCTTGAGCACCACAGCTTCTGGTGCTTCATATGCCTAACCCCATTCTCTTCCTCCTCACCATTCTTGGCAACCCTTGGTAACTTTCTGTGTACTTTTCTACCAATATTTCATGTCACTTCATTTTGTTTAGTTATGGTTTGTTGTATTCTCCCTGTTCCTTGACTCTAGACAACCCTATCCCTGACCTGCGTATTTAGTCTCCAAGTAGTAATCCATCCCCCTTGGTATGAGATCCCTCCCTCCACTTATATTTCCAAAGGCAAGCCTCCCCTCTGAACAGAGAGGCTTGGACCTCTTCTTAGGAGAGGGGCCATATGCCACTGAGGTCAAAGGAGTGGCCTCGGAGATGTTTGCATTAAGAACCACATACTCAGTACTGGGGGCCATGATCTGGTCTGGGGAGAACAGATCCAAGCAGTTGCTGCAAAGGCCAGGTAGATGATTAGTAATCTTCCGACAGGCAGGGGCTCTCACCAGTGTTTGGAACTCTCTGGTGGGCTGCACTCAAGTTCTCCAGTGATGCCTGTTTGCTGATGGGAACTGTCAGAGATAAGGACTCTCAGTGACTTGAGAGGTGGGTCCTCCCCTACTCTACAGGCCCCCCCCTATTTCCTGTTTCTCCCCTTACGTAATTCATTCCCTCTGATTCCCAGCTGTGGCACACCCTGATTGGACTGGAGTTCAGTTTTGTTTGTTTTGTTTTTAAAGTAAAGATTAATTTAGCCATCCACACACTTCCTTACAAAGGGAAAGGGTCTAACCTCAGACAGCACAGCAAGCATCATTATCTGCCTTTAGGTCTCACCAGATGGTCCTCGAATCCTAAATACACAGAGATGCAAACTTTTTCTTTTGTTGTACTAGGAATAAACTCCAGAATTCATGATTATTGCTTCCCTGTAATAATTATTTGTGTGTCACTTTATACCTAAAATATCAAAGAACAAAACTCAATCCATTCCTGGAATTCCCCAAAATAATCCTGTAACAAAATCTGTGGCTACTTCTTACGTCCTAAAATTTCTATATTTGGCATGCCTAGTATGAAATATATTTGTGAATGTGAGTGTTTGGGGATGAAATTGGAGGCTGCATTAATAGGCAGGAACTGTTGGATATGTTTTGCTTTTCTTTGAAAAAGTAGCTGAACTGTATGAATTTAACAGTTAACTCTATAATTTAACAGGAGAAAAACTGATTATATAGCAACATATCCAGGTCTAACCGAAGGATTAGCTTGTGTAAAAGCCCGTTTTCAGTCTACTTTTGGCAGATTGTTTGGGTTCACTGCTTTCAAATGTTATTTTGGAAACTAAGGTTGACATATAAGAGAACAATTAACAACAAAAATATAAAATAAAAGTATGATGTTAATTTGTCTTATACTTTAAATTTAATAATGTGTTCAAGGGCATGATAAATCTATATTGCTTAGGTACCTTTAAATGCCTCAATCCCCACTAAAATGGTATTTTAGGGGACTACTATGCATGTTTCATAACAAATTAAAATATTCTGAATAATACATCATTACCATATCTGATCTATTGGAATGAGTGTTTTAAAAAGTCACTAAACATAAAAAAATTGTTGAAAGTATAATTTGTTTATTTAAAACAACATTTATTGAGTCATAAGATAAAAGCTTTATTAAGCTGCAAAATTTATATTAGCTACAAAGATTTTGACAAACATTTTCTTAGATTATAGAAACTAAAACATTCTTTTTTAATATTCAAGACTAACAAAATATTAGGCAGATATAAAAGTACTGTGTGTTAGTTAAAATCTCTAAGTATTGTACATTAAAAATAACTTTGTTAGGTTAATTGGTATGGATTTGTTCCAAAATACTCTTAATATATAAAGATTAAGTGTGAAATTATATAATGTTCATCAAATATCTTTATGTCAATTTCTTCTTCATAATGGAAATTACATAGTATGCAATTCCAGTAGCTAGTGATGTACACAGACTGGCAAAATTAAAGGCTATTCCTAAGGTACATGCCTGGGATTTCAAGACAATCTTTATAAAAACAACATGGAAAAGCGACATTCTGTCATAACAGATTATATCACCATTCACGTTGGGCTTCCTGGAATCCGGCGTTAGTCATTTTGTGATAATTAGTAACCCTTGGATGTCCATTGTCTGGGCCATTCCAGTTACCCATCTCAGTGCTATGCCAAAAAACATAAACTGGACCATAAAGGCTACTGTTAGCTGTCCCAAAAGAAACAATTAGTCCAAAATGGCAGTTAACTTCCAATCTAACTTCTGTGGTTCTCCACAATAGAGAGAATTGAAATGACTCACAGTGTAGGGTGAAAAGGGTCAAGGAAAAACACCCTGCCCCTAACTAGTCCCAAGACCAGGGCCAAGGAAAAATACCCGGACCCTGACATGACCTCAAGACCAAGGCTTGAAATCCCACCAATTCCTGAGCTTGTCTCTGATTCAGACCACCAATCCCAAGCCACCCTAGAAATGACCCCACACATACACATACCAGAAACCCTATATAAGCCCTTTACCCTGTTCAGTTTGCTTCTACTTCCCACCATTCTGGATTCTTTTTTCCCAATAAATTTCTTCAGTGAGGTTTATTGTACAGTATGACATTTTTGGAGGAGCAGAGCCCAACTGTAACAACTTTTGCTGGAATGCAGAGCACAACTGTAGTGCATAACCTGGGGAAATTTGCTCCTATAGGAGCAGAGCTGTTACACTCTGGAGGACCTGAGCAGAGCTGTAACACTTTTCTCGAGTGATGCAGAGAAAGAGCTGTAATTTTCTCTGGGGAAACTTTCCCCTAGCAGATCAGAGCTTTAACACTTCATCAAACCTGAGCAGAGCCGAGCTATAACCGGCTGGCTGGGGAAACCCTCCCTTGCCAGAACAGAGTTGTTACACTTGCACTGAGGAAACCTTTTCTTGAAACAGGGCTATAAGCTGTTATGACTTTATGGTATTCCTTGGCTCCCAACTGCCAAGATATCTTTCTATGAAAGTTGCAACGCTTACACATAGAAAATGATTGCAGACACTAGTAGATAGTTGATAACCTTAGCTCCAAAACAATGTATTTCTCAGAGAAACTCCATGCTTAAAACTGACGCATAAATGGGCAACACTTACTGTAGCTATGGCAAAAAGGAACGGCCTTCGGTGGGTGCCATGGCTACTATTCTTTGTCAGTATGACTGGATCTGCAGTCAACTAAGAGGTGAGCTACTGGGCGTGCCTGGCAATGAGTGCCTTGGTTGGGTTACTTGAAATAGAAAGGCCCACCTGACTGTGGGCAGCACCTTCCAGCAGCTCACCTGGTAAAAGCGGGTCCAACAAAAAAGCTTTGTGTGATGCTTCCTTTCTTTCCTGTCTTACTGGTGAATTCATTTAGCCACTGCTGCTAACAAACTCCTGTGTTGCTGACAGAATCCAGTTTTTTGGACCTTTGTCATGGACAGAAGGTGTTCTGTCATTGGATATCTCTTTGCTTCTCTTCCGAGGGTCATCTCATCACAGCATCTTTGTATTGGAAACCAACTCCATTTTGGCAGGAAGGATCACCATGCCTTCTCTCAAGCTCCACCACTGTTTGTAGTCTGATGCTGCTTTTCAACTGCTCTCTGCCACCCACAATCTTCTTCTCCTTGCCGCCTGTGATTCTGAGCATCTTTCTCCCTATTTTACCCTTTTTAATTACATGGAAAATTTCTATTGTTCTTTCCAGATCTATTTAGTGCTATCTTCTTTCCAAATCTTCCTGTCTTTAGGAACAATGGCCTCTTACCTGCTGGGAGATTCATACTTCTGTCTGAGTTATCTTTGAATCAGGATAGAGAACTAACACTAAGGGTGCAGTGGGAGGAAGAGGAGTCCTTCTCAGTGGGATCCATCTGGTCTCTCGTACCGACAAAGTCACAATTCCAGGAAACTTCAAACACTGATGATGAGGACAGTTATCAAAAACAAAGTGCATCTTGTTCTGACTTAGGCCAAGAATAAGTTTGAAATACCAGGTTTTGACTCTCCCCATCATGCATCAATTTAGACAACACTCTCAAAGTTGACTACACAGAAAAACTGACCTTTAACCTTATTGTGAATAGAGTCTTTGAGTAATGTTAAAAAATGGTGGTAAGGAGCTGGGGGTGTGGATAGCAAACTTTAGAGATGTAATTTGAGAGCCAAAAAAATCCTACATAGACTTATTTTCAACACATATAAGGTCCCTCCTTTGAGAATTCCAAACTCACACTCAGGTCTATTTTATTTTTTCCTAAACATCTCTCTTTTATTAAACCCCATGCTTAAGATGACTTTTAATAAACGGTAATTCCAATTCATAATGGATTGCCCTGAAATTCTTTACTGTGGCAGAGCCACAAATCTTGGGATCATCTGAATAGGGATCCCTAAGGAGAAATGGAACACCTTAAGCTGTTGCTAGGGACAGCAGGGAACTGTGTCACTGTACCTGCTACCCCTGACACTGTAATTCTGCACAGGAACCAGTTGTTTCTATGTCTATTTTTTTATAAGATGAGCTCCTTGAAGGAAGGGATTTTTGGCTATTCTTCATTGGTTTTATGTTTAGAAATAAGGTCTTGCTTTGTTGTCTAAGCCGTCCTGGAACTCAAGACCCTGTTTCAGCCTCCTAGATGTCAGCATTCCAAGTGTGAATCACCATGAATAATTTAGGTAGTCATTTTATATTTTCAGCAGATAATTTAGAACTTAGCGTAGGTTGGTTACCTGAACACTGTGCTGACATCTAGACTTGTTATAAATGGGCTAAATTTGGGTGGACACCTAGAGTGCTGAGCTTTATAAATGATGGGATGTGTCGCTCCTAGGTAGAGATTGGGAATAATGGTGCCAATGCAGCCTTTTCATTTCATTAGAGTTGATGGTTATCATTGACCTAGAATCGGCATCCACTGTGCACTTTGCTCAATTCCATTGCCTAAAATAGGAGATGTTTGTGGTCTCTTTCTTTGAGCCACTCTAAAGTTGAGATAGGAAGTCAAAACATAATCATTAACTATACACATTAAAAATTTTGATTATCTTCATGAAAATCCCTGGAATTAGCATGTGTCTTTTATTTGAAAGAATTCAAATAATTTCGCAAATGTTATTCATTTATCTTCCTCACATTATCTCTGAAGGAAATTCTTCCAAATCGTTTCATTTCATTACCACAAGCTGTTCTAGCAGAATGGAATGCCATGTGGGGTATCACACCCACTCAGCCAGATGGTGGACCTTGCCAGTAATCATAGATAGAAAGGTGAGACTAATATTTTCTGGGCTGCCTCTGGGAAAGAGGACCAAGGAAAACAGTGATGTAAGAGAAAACAAGGTCTACACCGTGAAACTCCAGTCAAGGAGGCATCTTGCACAGCCTGCTACTCAAGGAAGAAGTCTCACGTTCTTGTGTAGCAAATTCAAAATAACAACTAACATTTCTGTAAAACACCCACAAAGTGCTCTTGTAACAGCAGTTTTATTGGTGCTTTGTAGATAAGACAACTTGACCAACACGGCTCCCTGAGAGGCTTACTCCAGCCAGAACCTTCTTTTAAATCCCTTGTTCTGTTTTACTTCCTACGACACTCAAGAACTTCAGAAGAGCCCTCGCTGGAGCTGTTTTCCAACTGTGAAGAGCAGAAGGAAGACAGATGTAAATCAGCTTACAGGGGACATTACTGAGTCAAGGCCAATCATGGCCAGCTCTTATTAATCCTTAGATATGGATTTCCTGCCAGAGCATCTGCATATTTCTTTCCCTCATTCCTTAAAGAGATCTTTGGTCAAAAAACAAAAGTCATATTTAACTCAAACTCAAGAGACAGGATGGAACAGTGCCATGTTCCCTGTGTCTGGGCTCCGGTGGCCCCATGATGAGTTAGAGGAAGGGTGTTTCTCCACTGACCTTCATTCCCAAGTAGCATGTGCTAGTTGGAATGTATATCTGGTGCACTGCCATGATGCAGGAGGTTCGTCAGGAATGACTATTAGTGGAGAGTGCACATGATGTTATCTGCATTCAGTCCTTTCCACACAATATCAGACAGGACCCTGTCTTCCAGAGGTCTGTTGTTACAGTGTAAGAAACAACACCCCCCCACACACACACACACACCAAGGATGAAGCAGGAAACAATTTGGAGGAATTTCCTTCAGAACTTATAACTTGAAGTCCAAGTTCAGACCCACTTGAGGGTGAACACATGACAAGGGCAGCTGCAAAGTGATCTTTAACTGTAGTTTTTCTTCGTTCTGTCTTGTGATAATGTATCGCCTAACCCCCAGGGACCAACAAGAAACTCAAAGTTTATATTTTTGGTGGTAAAAGCAAAGCTAAGAGACTTAAGTAAGCCTTAGAGACTTGGCAGGGGTGGGGTGGTGGTGGGGGATTGGTTTTGAGAAGGAAGAAGCCCTGGAAAGGAAGTGGGGAGGTGATCAGGGAAAGAAGGATTAGGAGGCCTGTGTCTGCTATTTCCCAGAGCGCCCGTGACAGTGTGGGAATGCTTTTGTTGATATGGACCAAATATTTCCTTTGACTAATATGCACAAAATTCTGCAGCTCTTTAAAATGCAAAGGGAACTTGAATTCTAAGTCATCTGAATTCCTGACAGGGAATTTTGCTTGGTTTTAGGGGAAGAGCTATTTCTCCCAAATTAATTCGAAAGATAAACACCAGGAGATGGCAGTTCTTGGCAGCTGAGCTGCACTGTTTGTGAAGAGGGCAGAAAGTCTGAAGTCCAAGAGCATTTGGGGCTGCCTGTGACCATTCTTTGAAGTTTGTCAACCTCAGCTCTCTTGACATCTTATTATTCCCTGTTGTATATTATTCCCTGTTGTATGTTACCTGTATGCCCTGTACGTAGTATGCCCATCAGAAATGTCTTCCAAAACAGTGTCAAACTTCTGCTTGAAATGGGTGTAGGGAATGAAATTAGTTGAAAGTGAAATAAGATATAATTATGGAAAATGAGAGTTTGTCTTAGGAGAAAAAATATAAAGGGACACAAGAGGCCTAACAGGTGACATTAGATGTGTTTCCACTTATGTTAGGGCAGTATTAGAGTCAGACTATAAAATTTAGCATAAGATACAGGATGCTTAGGAATACTTAAATCTTGAGTAAATTATGAGCACAGTTTCAGAATGTCAGTCTTAAAATATTTGAGATAATGTTAAAGTAAAAACTGCAGTACCATGTTTGCCTTCATGTTACCATGTTTCCTACCATGAAGACAATGAACTAAACCTCTGAACCTTTAAGCCAGCCTAACGAAATGTTATCTATCATTTTTAAGGATTGCTGTGAAAGGCCAAAGAGATGGCCCAGTGCTGAAAAGAGTTGTTGTGGTCATGGTGTCTATTCATAGCAATAGCACATTGACAAAGACACTTGGTTTCTTCTCTGTTCTAGGGATCTTGCCCTTCTTTTCTTCTGGACTCCTTCCTATCTATAAGCCCCCATGGAGCAGCTTCAGCACATAGTTTTATTCTCTGAACAACTACTTGTGATTAAGAATCCCCAACTATGTGCTTCTGTTCTTGGTTTCTAGTACCTGAATTTTACTATTTCAGGTTACTATTATGTTCTCAAAGGCAGGAACTTAAGAATTCTTAGTAGGGGATCAGTGAAATTTCTGTCAAGCCGTGTTCCCACAAAACTTAGTAATATACTCTATTTCTCCCACTCTCAGCATCCCTAAGTTGTCTGAGGGTTGAGGCCTCCTGGTCTTTCACTTGTTCGAATTGGCATGTCTATTGCTGTTGTCCTTGATCAGCTCCTGTTTAGACAGGCATGTTGGTGAGATTTTTTGGGTGTAACTTCTAACATTTCTAGGAGACACAATCTCACAGAAAACTCTTTGAACCTCTGGCTCTTACAATCTTTCTGTCCCTTCTTCTGCGATGATCTCTGAGCCGTAGTGTGGAGTTGAATTGTAGACATATCCAATGGCACTAGACTCCACAACTTTGCATTTTGATTGGTTGTGGTTTTCTGTGATGATTTCCATCTGTTGCAAGGAGAAGTTTCTTTGATGAGGGTCACTTTTTTTTCTCCTTCTAATAAGGTGAAGTTTAAATAAACAGACCACATGCCCTAGCCTCTTCTCCTCTGGTGGCCTGAGATGTAGGATGGAAATCAGAGCTGACCCTTCGGCCTCTTGGGCAGTAAAAGTATGTGCTTCCAGTGGGAACATGTACAGGAAAAACAATATTGAGTGACTTAAAGATGTTTTGTTTTCTGTTTTGGATATAAATATGGAAAATTAAAAAATTAAAGTATTCAGCCAACAGTTAGCTATGAGTTTTCTAGGAGATTGGGTTGGTTTTCTGTTTTGTTATTTGTCATGGAATATTTACAGTATTACATATTTTATTTGGCTTCTAATAGACTGAACCTGGATGTGCAAAACTACAGTCTACAGTTTTTAAAGGGTACATGTTCTCAAGTTTATTTGTTTAAATAAATCAAGAATTTATGCCATGTGTAAGAAGAATATACGTATAGATATATAGATTCAGATATGAATAGATATAGTTGTATGTGTGTTTGTGTGTGTGTTTATGAGAGAGACAGACAGACAGACAGAGGTTGGGGGATTAAATGTTTTATATCTGTTTACTCTTTTGGATCATTTTGGATCATTGGTCTCAACTTCTGGCAACAAGTTGCTTCATAAATTAAAACAATATTGCTCAGAAGATTCAAATATGTTTTTACATCTGTTTGTGCAGTGATATGTGATATTTATTAATCTGAATTATTGTACAAATCATAATAGTTAACATTCATGTGAGTGTAACTTCATTGTTCAACAAGACTGCTAGTTTTTGGGGTCAAGGGTTCTTAAATTTATCTTTTTTTGCATTGTCTCCCACAGCTAGAAATTGTCCTGTCATTTGTGCATGGAATGATTTATCCTTATGTTTCATCTGATTAAGAAGTGAAAAAAACAATTTTAGGGCTATATGGATAAGGGTGGCAACTTCCTTACCACATTATGCAGTGTTATAACTGTGTCAAATTCAGCTCAAAGCTACTTGACCAAACTGTCTCCCACAAACATTGTGCATGCAGTCGAAAGTCTTTGCTGACAACCCCAAACACATCTGGAATAATCGTTGAGCCATGGCTGTGATGAAGCCATCAGCTATGGAACTGCTGTCATTGTGAAGACTAGTAAACTGTGTGAATGGGGGAATGGTTTCCTTCATTAAAGCACCATTTATTTTAACCAAATTATTGAGCCGATTCGAGCCTCCTCCAAATCTATGTGTTCTTTCCACTTCTACTACCAAAATCAAAGAAGGAAAGGAACTTTCAGAAGTTACTTGTGGGTACTTTTCCAGGATTAAAATAAAACAGGTTCAACTGTGGCATGTCTTAGCTCCTGTCAGGTCGTCTTCCTTACTGGCTCCTCACTGTTCCGAGGCAGGAAGGACAGAGCACTACCTGGGAGGAGTGGTGGATTGTCACCATGCTGAAGGAGTGGTGACAGCAGATGTGGTCAGCCAGGGCCTTGGTTTCTTACTCATATTCTTCAAGAAGCATGGGTTTCTGAGAAAATGTGTCTTCTTATTAATGACCAGTGATCACTTACTGACATTCTCATAGGGGGTGTTTTGAAATTTCATACTTTCAAACTGTGTTCTTAGAAGTTCTCAAAATAATTTCCATTACTTCTTAATTACTTACACATTTAAAATCCCATGATTAGGATGTTATTAAGCTGACATGAACTCACCAGTGTTATCTCACATAGTATATGCAATGAGGACAAGATATTATATATAAAAAAAGTAGTAAGCTACACGCTAATACCCATGAAAAATTCTATATTATTAGGCTCATAATAATTGCATGACAAATTTAGTTAGCAATTGTTAGTTAATGGCCATGTCTAAATATTCATAAGATTAAACTCTGTAACCACACACCCTGAAAAAAAAGAGTAGTAGATGCTTTTAGCCACTAACACACTTGGAACATAACAGCATGCTCAGTACATTTTATCAAATGAATTTATAAACTATATAGTGCCTATGCTTTTAGAAAATTCTAAGATGTAAGACTTTACAGTTTCTTATGTTTTAGATACTGTCCTGTTTTCTTGTTCTTTTCCCTCTTGAACTTTTTTTTAAATCTTAATTATGAGTGCAAAATGGTCCACCAGAAAGACATTTACTACACCAAAATTTCTCTTGTTGCCAGTGTAGTAAGTGCTACTGTGGTAAGAGTGGGTCTGTCTCCAATTCAATCCTGAAAATGGTAGAAAGTAGGGTGGTTTGAATCTCATCAGTATTGATCCTTATGCCTGGGTAGAAGAATAGATAAAGCCTCAATGTTATACACAGGCAGGACATAACAGGCCAAATTGTTGGAAAGCTCTGTGAATTGGATGTCTTGACCATAGGTGGAAACAATCCAAATATGAGTGAAAAAGCAAAATGTCATAGTACAATGGAATCATTATGCTGCTGAAATTTACATACCCTGTTTCAAGTTTACTCTGATAATCGAATCCCTTATTGAGGACACCATGCCCATATAATAATTTCCTCTCTCCTATGTTAGATTTAAATTCAGCCTACTCCTTGCTTGTTTGAAGAAATCATAGCAAACTAATGCAGAAAAGGTTCTAACAAAAGAAATCAAGTTGTATAATAATATCCTCATATTTTTAAATCATTTCCATGTAAATTTTTAGTCTTATAGAAGGGAGTTTTCATATGCTTTTCATCCAGCTTTCCACAATGCTACATTTGGTGTAACCATGCTATACTTGTCAAAGTGAAGAACTTATCATGGAAACATAGACTTCAGTGTATGTTCAGGTTTCCTAAGAACACTGGGGTCTTTCCTGGTCCTGCATTGGCTTTCTTTGCTGTATCTTGTTCTCTCCTTTGATTCACGACAAGCCTTCAATCTGCTCTCATAATATATGACTGTGATATTAAAGAGCATTGACCAGGTCATTTTACAGAATGTCCCTCAGTTTGAGTGTGTCTGATTTTTAAAATTATTTAAAATTATTGTTATTATATGATTATAAAGAAGTTACACATTTCGAAGAATACCTCTCTCTTCATAAATGGTGGATTTTAGGGGCAAGCTATTGTGTGATTCTGCCAATATCTTGTTTCTTTTTAACTTTCACCTAGTAATTTTCACACCACTCAGTGCACTTGTCTGAGATGATTATTACTTTGATAGTCTATGGGTCATGAAGTATAAGACCAGGCTAAAATTCTCCTGATATGGCCTCAAGGAACTAAATCATACTGGTTGGAGGGACCATAGCACAATTTAGGCTGTGACAAATTTTATTGGGAACAATCAACTTTTGATATCTTTATTATAAACAGACTATAATGGCAATTGCCAGGATTAATACAGTTGTAGTTGCCAGGATTGATGGGGGAATGCCCTCCTGTATGCTGTTAATATTTGTTCCTCTTACTGGTTGACAAATAAAACACTGATTGGCCAGTAGCCAGGCAGGAAGCATAGATGGGACTATGAGATGAAGAGAATTCTGGAAAGAGGAAGGCAGAGAGAAGCTGTTAGGAGACATCATGTAGCCACGGAAAGAGTAACAGGTCTGGGTAGTCTCTGGTAAGCCAAGACCACATGGAAATACTCAGATTAACAGAAATGGGTTAATAATTAAGAGAGAGCTACCCAATAAGAAGCCTGAGCCATTAGCCAAACAGTTTATAATTAATATAAGCCTCTGTGTGTTTATTTTGGTCCATCTTCCTTTCTGACACAGGTGGTGTTGCCAGGAGCAGTTATGTCTCATTGTCAAGAAAAACCCTAAACCATTTTAAATGCCATATTCTGTAGGTCTTTGAAATGTTTGAAGAATACCAATCTATCTCAAATACATCTCTGTGTATCTTGAAAAACCTAACTAACTTAACTCTAAGCTTTGACTATCATAGGTAATTATCTATAATCTGTACTACATTACACATTACATTTCTAAATGAGCTATATAAACACAATACCCAAACAAAAGGAGAAATATACATACCACAAAATTGACCTTAAATTGTATCAATAAATGAAAATCCATTCCAACACAAAGTTTTCATATCTATACCATAAATTTTCTTTTTACCTTTAAAAAGAGATTGGTTGTTGGTATTAACCATTTATAACCAACCCCATTTAAATGAAAACAAATATTTATAAATAATATTTGGGAATCTGGGCATCGTTCTTTCCAAACTTCTTCTTGCTGCTAGGGGACATTGTCATGGGGATCCTAAGAAGACACAGAAATCCTGGTTGTAGTCTGCAAGGTTGCTTTGTTCAATCTGTTTTGAATGTTGGATCACCAGGAACTCTGTTTCAGGGGGTCTGGCTTGATCAAACCATGTTAGTCTGGAAGGAATCCACAGCTTTCCATTTTCTGTGGAAACAAAAATAGAAATCCTTTTTTCCAGTAACTTGTCCTTAGACTTAAATTTTGAAGTCAAAGCATTTTTAAAATATATAAATTGGATTGATCCAGCAGCATTTGTTTTAACAGTTGTTATTTCCTCAGCCGTCAAACGGTACAAAGACAATATAATACAGTATCTAGATTCTCTCCATCTTTATGTGGCTTTTTTATTACTCTGTTTCTTTTACTTTTTATTTTTTCATATTTTGAGACAGGGTTTCTCTGTGTAACTTTTATCTGTCCTGGAATTCATTCTGCATACCAGGTTTACTTTGAAATCACAGAGATTTGCTTGACTCTGTCTCCCAAGTGCTGGGATTAAAGGCGTGTGTCACTACACTCAGCTGTTCTCTGTCTTTTTATTTTTTTTTTTTAAACCATGTAACCTTTTTTGTTTTCTCTCCCAAGCCTACATATATTTTAAAACATAATGTAAACCTTTAGAGGTTTTCTTAATGTGAATCTGTTTTTTCTGTAAATCTTTATCTTTTTGTAGTCATGAGTCTTTTATTTGGTAAACAACAACATTGCTAAAATGAAAGTCATAGCTGTGTTAGCCGTGGTCTATCCAAGATGGCAGAGGGTACTTTTACCACCAGAACTGAGAGCTGAGCTCACTGCCTTGGTCTACGCTGCCATCCAGCAGCATGCTGCCGGCTTGGAGATGTGGTCACTTTTTTTTTTCCTTTTAATTCACTGTAAAAATAGTCTATGTCAGTATGGATGCATGTAGTTCTAAATTTTTACTTTTAAAATTCATCATAGCAATCCAGTTCGTGATTTATCCACAGACACTAACTTTTTTAGTGACCAATCCACTATATTAGCTGTCTGCCTGTCCATAATCTTGATAAGAAATTCAAATAATATAATCTACTAGCTTTTTAAAAATTGTATCTGCTGGCCAAAAGTCTAAACTAATTTTAAAAACTGAAAATCCTGAATTGTAGTTTTTCTCTGCCATTTTCTTAGTATAGCTAGGATAGAAGCAATTAACTAGAATGTAAATATTTTCAATTTTCCTCAGTAAAAATTCTGCATGATGACCTTTCTCATAAACCATTGGCAAAGTAGAACAGAACCCCCTTATCTCCAATGGAAACCTCAGTCAACTGTGAACAGAAAGAGAAGGGAAGGTGTGATTCATCACATAGCACCCACGCTTAAATTATTCACAGCCTGTCTGTGTTTTGGATTCAACAGGTGAAAGCTGACACAGCAAGTGATATATGCTACAATTAAATTAAAGCATAATACCATCATGCTTTGTTCTTGCCTCTAGACACGGTGTTTGGCTGGAAGCTTGCACAGCTGTTACTTATTTTTATTAGGCTTGACATGCCCACATTTTCCAAAGATGCTTGAAGATCCAGCTTAATGATGCTCACGTGGGGGTTGTTGTCAGTTGTGGTTATTGAGTGGCGTGGCTACAAGGACTAGATGAGCAATTCTGAAAGATTATGATTGTTGTTGATCTAGTAATTTTTTTCTCCCCAGTTATTGTGTTTTAATTTCCTTTATTAGAATTATATGGCCCAAAAAATTTACATAAGAAGACAACAGAAACAAGTAGTTAATAGTTTTGCAATGTCTGGTAGTCATATCGTCAGCACAAGTACTTGAAAACAACAGATGGGAGAAGAATTTCATCAAGTAGGTAATATTTACGTTGCTTACAGGAATGTGGATAAATTTATCATAGCTCTTAGTTCGTCACATTTTTCTTTTGCATAAATCAAGCCATGATGTAAAGATCACATAATAGAAGCTAGGAAGTCTGATACTCTGAGGGAGATGGTCAGGAGGAATCTACAATGCTTGTGAAACAGATGTTAATGAATTAGAATTCATTGCTAGAAATCACTCAGACATGGTAAGGCTGTGATTAAAACTAATTACCTTTAGGTGTTACATTATGCATTTTTTTTGTTTTTTTTTTTTTGTTTGTTTGTTTGTTTTGTTTTTTGAGACAGGGTTTCTCTGTAGCTTTGGAGCCTGTCCTGGAACTCACTATGTAGACCAGACTGGTTTCAAACTCACAGAGATCCACTTGTCTGCCTCCCAAGTGCTGGTATTAAAGGCGTGTGCCAACAATGCCCAGCTACATTGTGCATTCTTCAAATCTACCTCCAACAAGAAATGAAGCCTGGAGGCTCAGCTATAGTTTGTTGAAGCCAAGCCTCTCTCTACCAAAGGAAATCATTTTGTTTGACAATACCCAGAATGAACCAAGGTGAGTGTTTGTATGAATGTGGGCTTTTCCCCCCTGCACTGAGCATGCATGAAGTTCTGCTGCCTTGATTGGTGGTCTAGTACATTCTGCATGGAATTGTATGTGGCCTTCTGACTGCTCCTGAGGCACTTTGAGTTCATCTCTCTAGGGAAGATTCTGTTATGGATCACAAGGAATGAGAAAGGAGGGATCCCCTGTGCCCCAAGATTTATGTTTGTGGGTATCTTTAGACCGTAAGTTCAGAGACACTTTCCTTATGCCTAGACATTTTATTATCAGAACTTTGGCTGTCTTTGGGTTTTACTTTTTTTTATTGTTGTTTTGTTTTGTTTTAATTTTCCCTCAGGGATGTCCTCAATTTAACACAAACAAACAGCAAACAAGAAGGCTTCATGTCCCAGAAACTTATTCATTCCCACCCAGGAAAATTGTGACAGTCATACAGGGTCAACTGCCAAGTTTTAAGAAAAATGACTTACTGGCTGGAAATTCAGAATCTTAACTGAGTCAAGATTTATTGACTAAACAAAATACTAGATTTAAAGGCCCAGTTTCCACTTGCCTGTGTAGCTGGCTTAAGTACTCTAATACTAGAGCAAAGCAATAGGAAAATTGAGGTTTTTCTTATTGCTACAAACGTATAGTCCAGTCGAAAATTCCTATTGAGGGAGGCAAGCATGAAAATAGTGTGTGTGTATGTGAGTGAGTGTGTATGTGTGTGTGTGTTAGACAGAAAGAGACAGAGAGGGGGAGAGGGAGGGTGGGAGGGAAGGAGAGAGAGAGAAAGAGAGAGAGAGTTCTCACTGCTACTTTGAATGGAAAATGTGCTTAGAAGGGACACATTATCTGAGCATCAGTGTCCAGCACTGTAAATATACTAATAGTGGGCAATATGCAGAAATTTCTATTATTAATGTCAAGCTTTGAGAGGGTTTCATCTGACCCATCAGGAATTGCAGCCACACATCGAAAGTCTGCTCTTCCTCCAGCTGCCCAAGGGCATTCTGATGAAGTCAGTCAGAAATGGCATCCAGGCCTTCCCTATTGTTCTTTCCCCATTTGGTGAGTGTGGGTGTTAATTTGTGTCTGTTTACAGAAAATGCAATACATTAACACTAACAACCTGGCTTCCTAGAAAGATTTTTGTCTCAGGGTAGTATTTAAAAATTAGTTTTATTAATTATTTGAGAGTTTCATACATGTATTTTAATCATATCCACCCTCATCCTCTCCTCTTACTTCCTCCCAGATCAAACCCCCACCTCCCTGCCCTCAGCTTTATATTATGCTTTTAATTTTATTTTTTAAAATTTAATAACCCAATTTGTTCTGTCCACATACTTCTGAGTGTGGGGCCACCCACTGAAGTTGTGAGTAGGTATTCATGAACCTCTTCCTGTGTCATGCTAGAATGGCGACTGGAATGATCTTGGGTAGGTCCCATCCAGGGCACATGGTTTCACTTCAGTCCTCCCAACCCCTGGCTCTTAGGACCCTCTTGCCTACTCACTCTTCTTCAGTGGTGCCCGAGTCTCAGGGTATAGGAGAGATATGATACAGATATCCCATTTGTGGCAGAGTGAGCACTCTGTGGTCACTCATTCTCTGTAGTTTGGTTGGTTCGGATGTTCTACACCAGTCAGCATACAAGGAAGCTTTTTCTAATGAGGACAGAGAGCAGCACTGATCTATAAGCGGAGAGTCGTGAAATTAGAGAGATGTTTGGCGCTGTGGTCTCTTAGCAAATCATAGTAGTAGGTTCATTCCTGGGGACTGTGAACCTCCCAGCATGGGTTCTTGGCCAGATTTGCAGTGCCAGGCATGTTTCCTGAGAAGTAGGTCCTATGTCCAATTAGAAATCAGTGGGTTATCATCTGAACAATCCAGGGTGGTCTTTGTATTTTAAGTCAGCTTAAATCTGATTGGTTATCACCTCAATGTGTCTTTGTGATACAATATGACACAGCTAAACATTGTGGGGATTGGGATGTAGGTATTTGGGGGGGGGAACATCATACATGTCATAATTAAATTCAAAATCCAATATGAAATGTAAGAAAATAGAGTAGAAATAAAAGGATCCTCAATTAGAAACTGAAAGGTCAATATCATTATTTAGCTCTACTTATAAGATGCCTTTAAGGCATCTGCTCTCTGGGCCTAATTTCATGATTTGAGAATGGGGCCGTTTGCTAGAGGATGCTCAGTCTTTTTTCACTACTAATGTGTGAATCAAGTCCACAGCCCTCATTTACACAGGTGTCTTCTAAGGCTCTGTGAAAGATTTTCAGCAGTTATGATCTTAATAAGCCATAAGAAAAAGATGGAGAAACTAGGGATAACTAGTAATTTAAACACCGGCAAAATAAAAACCTGAAAACTCAAAATAAGTAACTATAGGAATCTTTAAGAACTTATTGTATACCAATCTGAAAAGGAAAAATCTGCCTAGCGCAAATTAAATTATCTGGTTGGATAAAAGAAAAAGAAAAAAATGAAATGGAGGAAGACAAAAAGGAAGGAAAGATTGAAAGGAAGGAGGGATACAGAGAAAGGGAGAAGGAGGGGGACCATGAAGTAAATGATAAATAACATATATTGTCATATTTTTTCCCTAGGGCTGGTGTCGAACCAAGTGTGTTACACATGCCAAGCAAATGCTCTGCTAATGTGGTATACCTCTAACTTTAAATGCTACACAAAAGAAACCTTATCTAGAAATACCACTCCCACCAAAAAATTGTGTGTGTGTGTGTGTGTGTGTGTGTGTGTGTGTGTGTGTGTGTGTGTGTGTGTTTTGGGGGGAGAGGAAGAATATAGTCTTGGTTTCAATTTTACTTTTTCATGGTTACTCAAAACCTGTAAATAACTTACAATATGCAGTTCGTTCTGCTCCAGAAAGACCCCATAGTAGCAGAATCTTTTGTTGTAACATGGAAACCAACTGCACTGCAGATTAATTTGTGTGGCAAAATCAGGTTGCTAGGTGAGTTATCCTTTTATATCACATTATTGCTTTACTCCATACAGGTAGCTACAAAAAAATCAAATTATTTATGGAACCCCTTCAAATACATGATTTCAGTGAATAAGGGTTGAGACCAAGCAGCTAGATAGCAGTAGGAATGTTTTCAGATACATACACAATAATAATTGTTTAGCAGCAAGCATGGAGGAGATACAGTTACTTCCCTTAAAACTAGTAATTCTACAACTGCTTTGTCCTGTTACTGATTTTCTGGAGCACTTGCTTGTTGTCATCACCATGTTTGTTGTAATGGGTAAATGACATTGATCAACTACAGACAAAACTCATAGTAGGGAGAAATTGAGCTTTTTTTTTTTTCTAACTTTTAAAAGGATTTATTAAGTTTACCTTGAAACTTAATTCTTTGCAAAGGAAACATGCACCAGGAGCACCGTTGAGAGGAAGAGGACCTCATAGGCAGAAGTGTGGTCTCTTTTCCACGGTGGGTTTCTTGTAAGATAGCTGGAAGCAAAATGCTCTTGGGTATCCAGGACAATACTGGCATTTTCATTTATTGTTATTAATCATCTATTACTGGGAACTTATGATGCAACAGGCTCTATACTTTAGACTCTTAATATGGTGGGCAAACCAGATATGAATTTTGTCTTTATGGGGGAGATGTTAGAGAAAATTAACCACAAAATAAGTGAGTTAGATTCGATTATTGTTATGTTTTTGCTTGTGAGCAAAACGTTTAAATACTCCTTTTGTGTGGAAAAATATTAACACACCTTCTAAGTGTGTGTTTTCCTGTTTCTTCTTTATGCCGAGTAGAGGCCTGGAACCTGAGCTGAACCTGACTTCCCCGATCCCTGCTGAGATACTAGGGATCTAGCCACAGGTTAGAGATGTGATGACTAATGATACTTGGGACTATTGTTTAGAAAATTTGAGGTTTGGTCTGGCTTTAAGTGGGAAGGAAAGGCTTTAAGTGGTCTGAATTTCAGATGCCCCTGTAGGGAACTAAGAACTATACCCTGTCTGAGTAATATTCACAGTAGTGTAAAAGTCCAGTAGGTACTGAACCTTACTCATTACAAAGTATGAATGTAGTTATCACGGGAGGGTTGAAAGGAGAAGCTACTGATGGCTAAACAAAGGTAAGGATGGAAGTTAATGGTTATGAAGGAGGCATAACAGTTGCCACAGTGACAGCAGTCTAAGACAGGGTTGGTGGCAAAATCAAATTAGGCAGTATTGTAAAGAGAAGGAGAGTAGACATACACATATGGTAAGAGAAGGTCTATTTTTGAGAGCCAGTTGAGTTTGTATTCTTACAAGACCCTGTCATTCTGGGGTCAGCCAGGAGAGAGAAGTATGACTGTATCATAGACACACAGCAGCAGTAAGGCTCATAAAACCCTCATGTGCCCTCCCCTCCACACTCACGTAGTTGCTGCAACCTTTCAGTGCGCTCAGAAGATACGTCACTTCCAAGATCTATGTCTTTGACCCTGGGTCTGCTTCCCGCAGAATTAGGAAAAGCCAAGAATCAGATCCTGGCAGGCAGAGGGCTGAGATCATACCACTTTCTGGAGAACAAACCGTTTTAGTCAATGAAGGGCCTAGAAAGTAACCGTTCAGTTTCTCAGTTTCCCCAGCTCTCAGAGGGAATAATTTTAAAATGTGCAGCTTATGCTTTGCTGAAGTTTCTCTGTGGGTTAAGCTCCAGTTGTCCTCTATGGATGCTGGTTCAATAAGTGATTCCCTTTTGCTAATTGCATTCACTTCTCTGCATCAACCCTATACACTTTAATTTTTTCTTTCAATACTTTATTTGTGTGTGAACATGCTTGAGTGTGTGGAGATCAGAGGACAACTTGAGAGGGTTGGCTCTCTAATTTTATTATGTGTGTCCTATAAATTAAACTCAGGTGATGAGGCTTGGCAACAGGCACCTGAAACCACTGAGCACCCTATTTTTTGGGACCAGTGTTCCCTGCATTTTCCAATGAACTCCTCTCCCTTTGATCTTTCCTCAGCCTCTATGTGAAATGCTAGCTTTCCACATAGAGCAACAAATGCATGGCATGTTTGGTGATGGTTCTAACACAACATTGAATGTAGCTTTCTTTCTGCTATAGGACTGAAAACTACATTTTCTAATCTTTTAACTTCTTGCCCATTGTCTTAGCTCTTCCAATACTAGATTACTACACCCATCTACAAAACATTACCGTTAAGGTCCTGCAGGACAATGAAGGGTTGTTTTAAAGGGTTATTACAAATGTTTGACAAAAAACTTGGCGCTCTAACCTAAGATTCCTTACACATTTCAGTTTGAGGGGCTAAGGGAGTATGGCTCAGTGGTAGAACCCTTGTCTAGGATATCTAACACACGAGGCTGTACTCAAAATGGAAACAGCATGACACTAGGAGCAATACAACCCCCACAGCAACTTTCCAATGTTCCATGTGTATGCAAATGATAAACTAAAAGGAAATAAGGATTTCAGCAATTATCAAGGACTTGTGAGGTTAATGCCTGCAATCTGAAAATGGGGTAAAATGTGTGATACACCACTTATCAAATTGAGCTATTTGCATGCTAAGATGTAAATGTGGAGTTATAAAATTATAACTCAGGAAACTGGCAGAGAAGCATAGGGAATACTGATTGGATGACGCCTCTAAGTGTACTGATACCAACATACTCAGCCAACTGGTTAGGAACTAGAGTCTCCACTAAACTAAGCTATGTAGTTAGCACAAAGATAAACTTTTTAAAAAGTGGATATGTTTTTAATTCTTTGAAAAAACAGAAGGACATATCAAAGAAGAAATTGTGGTTTTGTTTTGTTTTCCATGAAATTTTACAGATTTGCTCCTCCACATTGACTGTGAATAAGTGTCTAACAGGTGTTCAGTTATCTTGGGGAGAGTTTCTTTCAGAAATCTGTTCGAGGCCTGGTTCCCACAGCAGGCAGGAGCTCACTGGTGGAGCAAGGAGAGATGGCAACCCTGAGAGAAAAAAACACAGGGAAAATGCAGAGTTCCAGAAAGTTCAGAGGACACAGAGAGAGTGTTATGACAAATATTTCCAGAAAACCAGTCAGTGCAGCTTGGGTGTCATGGAGATAACATGAAATGCTTACATACCATTACAGATTGCTAGAGGACAGTGGGGTCACAGGATCTATCTCTAGATCCAAACTCAGTACATTCAACTTCCCAAAGGGCAGCTATGAAGGCTAGAAGAACACACGACTAAGGATGAAAACAGACAGATGCTAGATGCCCTGTGATATCTTAGCCAGAATACAGAGCACCCCCAGGATTGTTAAAGAGAATAAAATTATCTTCTAAAGTCATCATCATAGTGGAAATAAACATAAACAAGTTGATTGGCTAAAGCTTGAGAAAAGGATGCACCTCTATTTAAACATCAATTGGCTTCACTTTTTTTCAAAGAAAGAAAGGGCTATGGCATTTCTTAATTTTTCTACTTTTAGTGAGAAATGGAATTACCATCAAGGCAAGTAAAGGATTTTTTCACATAGGGGTCAAGCAGAATCACCTTCACTGGAGAGACTGTCAACATCAAGGGTAGACAAGGAGATGAGTGATTGTGCTGATGTAGCAATTGCATTGGAAATCCCAGGTTTAATTCAGCAGTAACCAGACTATTACATAGCTGTTTCCATCCTACCTCTTCCTCAGTGCTGCACCTAGAATAATTCCTTAAATGCTTCTAATGATCATCTAAGGGAAATTTTTTATCACCATTTAGCAAATAAAGAATTTGAACTCTAGAGAGGTGTGGGGGGGGGCTAGAAACAGAACCCCTGAAATCCGAGATCAGAGTCTTCATTCTTGACCACGGTAAAATGCTGAATTTGGATAAGTAAATAAATATTGCACATATGATTGTGAGGCTGACTCTCGAAACAGTGTTGGGAGAACTTGTGGATATACAGGCTCAGTCTTCATAAAGAAGGAAACAAGTGAAGATGGAAATAGGAGCTCCAGCAAGCTGCAGTGTCAACAGGAAGAAATGAACTGGGTATGTTAAAAAAAAAAATAACAGGAACTATGATCTTTAGCAGTGTTAAAGGATGAACAAAAAAAAAAAAAAAAATGGTGAGAAAGCAAACGTTTATTGGTTTGAGAGCCAGGAGACACAGGAGAGTGTGCCCTGCAGAGCCTGAAGGGAGTTTGTATAATTGAGAGTACAGAGGGAGGAAAGGCATGGTGTTGCCAGCCCAGAAATGGTTTCTCTGGATAAACCAATTTGCTTTCCAAGCTGCAGTGGGAGATAAGTCAGATTGTCTGCTTTCGCGACCTCCTGGGGCTCCAAGCTGTGTGAGTCTGTGTTGGTGCCCTGATTTCCAGGAGTTGCATGGATTTCCTGGAATCTTGGATTTATTTTATATTCCTGTTTATGGATTTTTATTTTGGGGGGAGGAGGTCCTTTATGAAGGGTGTGTGTGTGTGTGTGTGTGTGTGTGTGTGTGTGTGTGTGCGCGCGCGCACCCTCACATGGGTTGAATGTTCACTATCAGTCTTTCTTAAACACTTTGCATCTTATGCCAGACAGGGTCTCTCACAAAACCTGAAACTGGCTGACTCAGCTAGACTGGCAGCAGAGGTGGGGAGGGTTCTGCCTGCCTCCCACTCCCCCTACAAGCACTGGGGTTATAAACACACTTTGCAACACCTGCCTTTAATGGAGGTGCTAAAGATCCAAACTCAGGTCCTCTCTCCTACACAGAAAGCACGTTGTCAGTTTAGCCATATACCACCAGATCTAGCCAGCATAGGTGAAAGCAGGACTAAATCGGATACACTTTTTATCCGACTATTGGAAAGGACCACTAACTTGGTATATTGTATATCTGTAAAGTATCTAACAGAAGCTCTGTACTGATATCTTTCTTTATAAGCCAACAGGGGTCATAGCAATAGGTCTGGGTAATGCCTCACTTACTTTGGCTGTAAGTCAAGGTAGTCTAAGGGGAGAAGGTTAATGAATCATTCAGGATTTTACATTGTGTCTGCTATAAGGGGTATGGGGCAATGCTTTTATTCCTGTTGCTTTGACAAAAAAAAAAAAAAACCCTCACCAGAAGAAATTATTTAGGGAAAAAGGGTTTATTTCAGCTCACATTTCCAGGTGACAGTCCATCATCTCAGGGAGGTCAAGAACTTTCTACTCCTCACATCACATCCAAAAAGAACCAAAAACAAATGAAGGCATAAATGCTTATGGCTCAGCTAGCTTTTTCTTCTCTTATACCATTCAGGTCCCAAGCTTGGAAATAACTGCCTGGAAATGCAGACTTTTAGGCTGGGTCTTCCCACATCAAGTAAGGTGATCAAGATAGTCCTCCATAGACATGTACACAGGCCAGTTTGAGTTAGGTAATTCCTTCTTGAGGAGGAAATTCAACCTCCACAATAGAGGACACATTCTAGGTTGTGTCAAATTGACAGACTAACCATCATAATGATGCATTGAGCAGGTTGAGTCCTAAAGAAGGTAGGTTTCTTTTCTCTGTGGACCCCTAACTTAACATGTTTTGTTTTGTTATCATTAAAAAGAGAAAAACTGAGCAAGCATGCTTATCAAACTTGCTAGTGAAACACAAGGGGAAATCATTTCTTTGGATGGTGGCATTCATGTTTAAAATAATCTCTACAAGTTGAAAAGAAGCTGTGAGACAAATTTTAACAGTGAAAATCTGCATTTAGTCAAAAAAATCCATTAGTAAGTATAGAAAGGAGAGTGATTTGTTTGAGAGTAATAATGTGAGAAAACAGTTCACTAGTGGTTTTGAACAAATACAGCTTTGAGAGGGGCTAAGAGTGTTCAAGGTCTAAGAAGAACATTTGGCCCTGCTAATAGATGCCAACTTTTCAGATGAAAACAGGGAAGCATGCTGTAGCATGTATTCACGAGCTGAGCCTTCCCCCATCAGTCACTAATTAAGAAAATGCTCTACAGGCTAAGCCAAAGATGGATCTTATGGAGGCATTTTCTCAATCAAGGCTTCCTTCTCAGATGATTATAGTTTGTGTCAAGCTGACATAAATCTACCCAGCACACATGGATTAGAAGCAGATCCTTTCAATTTGTCTAATGTGGCATGGGATAAGATTAATAACTATAGGACCTCAACGGATGCAATGCAGGGGCTAGTCTGCAGAAGTGACCTCTGTCCTACTTCCTAGGCTACTAGGCCCAACAAGCCAAAGCAATTCATGAATTCACTCATGGCAATAACCTGGGTGCAGCATGATCTTCTGTCACAGACGCTATCACAGCCTGTAAGAGATAGTCTAGGGAAATGCTGTATTCTACACCAACTATCTTCAAAAGCCAGAATTCATCTTAATATCTTCCAGAGCTGACATGTTTAGTGCTTTTTATGTGCATGGAAGATAGAGGACACAGTTCAGGATGACATTTAATCATTGCCATCTTCTTAGTGTCCTTGAACATTCAATCTTTAATAATATTGCACTTTTTAGAGTACAAGTCAGTTGTACAGAATAGCTTTTGTTTGTTTGGCTTTTGTAGACAGGGTTTCTCTATGTAGCCCTGGTGCTGTAGATCAGGCTGGCCTTGAACTCACAAAATACAGCTTGCCTTTGCCTCCTGAGTTCTGGGATTAAAGATGTGCACCCCCACCATTCAGCTTGCACAGAATGTCCTTAAGTTTGGCTTCCCTCCTTGTTTCTTAGGATTCTACTTACAACTTTCAAGGAAAGAAGTCTCAGACACATGTATTCGTGAATGTAAAGAAATGAATGACCATCTATAGACAACACAGATAACTTTAAAAGTTGAACATTTAGACAACTCATCAACAAGTATGCCTTTTTTGTGGGTACTAATTATTTTTTTTCTCCACATACCCTTACAATGCTTTGTTTTTAGCTGTGCATAATGTTTATTCTTGTATTCTGGTTGGATGTATGTACATATTTTCTTTTGATTGGGATTGCGAAGTCCTCATCAAACTGTGTCTTCCTCCTTTTCACCTGTTTAGCAGTAGGTGCAGAATTGCTTGTTAATGTTTTCACAATATCAAATGCTTTGAAGCTGCTGCACTAGGGTGGAGGATTCATGAAAGGACACACACTATCTCAATAAAGAACTAGTGATTCAGGACTGGGAAGATGGCTCAGCAGGTAAGAGCTCTAGCTGCTCTTCCAAATGACCCAAGTTGGATTCCCAGCACCCACTTGGTAGTTCGCAGCTACCTGTAGCTCCAGTTCCAGGGAATGTAGTGCCCTCTCATGTCCTCTAGGCATGTTGGTGGTTGATGCATAGGCACAAAAGTAAGCAAAACATGCATATGTGTAAAATAAATAATAAAAAAATAAAAGTATCTCGTAGCTACAATAAAGAAACAGTATTTTGTTTTTTGAGATTTTCTTTTTTCTTTCTTTCTTTTCTTTTTTGGAACTAATTATTCCACCCATCATCTCTTTAACATGGCTTAGGGTGAGCCCACCTCCCAGGAGTGGTCACTTAGCCAAAATTATTGAGCCAGTCCAATTGGAATGTTAGACTCCCACCCAGACCAAAAGAGATTCTATTTGTGACCAGCAGTTGTTTTACTCTAACAGGACTAATGGTCTAACAGTATCTTCCTAGAGTATCTTGTTTGTTCAAGTCAAGGTCTCACGTTGAAGTCCAGGCTGCCTTTGGAGTCCTAGTAATCATCCTGCCTCAGCTTCTGCAGCACTGGGATTATAGGCATGAGCCACCATCCCCACTCACATTCTGCTGTGTGGACTTGAGTCTGGAAGGTAGCAAGTGAGTGACTGGAGTTGCCAGATCCTTGCGCCTTTTTACAGTAAATTGTACGGAGATGCATGGATAGATGAAGGCGAAAAAGGAGCTTATTAGAAGTGAAATACAGAGCATCGAGGGCCTCACATGTGGCCTGGCTCCAAGACAGCAAAGTGTGTGTGTGTGTGTATGTGTGTGTGTGTTAGGGATTATATGACTGTTTATGGACCATTTTCATTCTCTGGCCTCTCCCAAGCTTATATAACAGCTTTTTTGAGTCTGCTCCCTAGGCTGAATGAAGTCCAGGAGGCTAAGGGCTTCTAATATTTCCATTGCAGCCTTTTTGTATGCTAATGTCTGCCTTTACCCTATTACCAATTCTGCTTCAACTGGGCCCCATCACAACAGTAAATCATGTCATTAGTTCATTTTTCATGGCTTTCTTTTCTAAATTATCCTAAGCCAAATGTGTGCTCCATACACACATTTGTCCTGCTGCAGAGTCTTCCAGAATCTGACCTCATTGTTCCTCCTCCTGTTTCTATTTGTTTACTTTCACCTCCATAGTGACCTAGCCCTTTCTCAAGTCTCCCTGCCCTGCCCCTTGTAATCTATCGATGCTGATTTGGAATTTTTCTTCATGTCCCTCTGTTCTCTCTTAGTTGCATTTAAAAAGAAAACTTAGCTGGCTGACAGAAGTTGCTTTTCATATAGCTGGAAAGTTTAGCAACGGTTCTGGCTTCACAGGCTAAGTTAGCAATATTTGTTAAACTGGGCCTCTTTGTCTTTTGGGCAAGCCCTCTAACATAATAACGGGATGGCCACTAACCAAGAAATTAACTATCGAAAGATAATATGTTTGTGAATTTCTGAGAATTCCTGGAAAGAAGCTGTGTCTGCAGAGACTGATGGATGGATTACAGCTGCAGTGGTGTGAAGAGGTTGGAATGTTGCAGCAATTTACCTTGTTGTGGACTAGCTTTAGGCCCCTCAATTTCCCTTCCTTGACCACCTCCATGTCAAAACTAGCAACCTTTAACCCTTGACTAAAGAAAAAAAGTATTGGACTATATTCATGTAAAAGCTAAGAATGCCATCAAATAGCATCTGAGATCTATAGGAGAGGTTCCCCCATCTTGCCTTGCATTAGTAACCACGTCTGATGAATCCACTAATGTATTCAAAAGTTACCTTGATTTAGAACTTTCTTTGCTACTATAAAACTTCATGAAATTGCTTCCAGGTAGGAACATGGGACTTGTGATAAACTAGATCCACCTTTTTCAGGCCTTGGTCACTCATATTTGGCTCTAAAATAAACTCTTATTCCATTTGAAGAGAGCTCGGTGTTTGTGCTTTTTTTTTTTTTTTTTGCATTGACATCCCCTTCACCTGAATTATCGCACAAACCTTTAGATTGCATCTCAGTAGACTAACTTGGAGTATGTGCTGTTAAGGTCACATCTAGGAATCCCCCAAAGAAAAACAAGTAGTCTGACATAGCAGTACTATTGGAGACCCTCAAGCTCAGTTGGGGTGGAATTTATCACAGCAGAGGTTGGTGTGAGGGAATTTCTAAGGTTCAGGACCTCTGATTGACTGACATTTGTTTAGGGCTATCTTGGTGAAAGGGGATGGGTGTGTTCTGGGCTAAGGGACATCTGGTGATCCTATCTACAATGGTTGGAGTGTTAGGTATTTCCTTTGGAACACTAGGTATTTTCCCCTTGGATGCTGATTGGTCCATTCCTGGGTGGTGCCTGGGTGGTCTCAGTTTATGGTCTTTCCCAGAGTCAGGTGTTGCATTAGGGCAAACCAAAATGCAGGCCTACTTTCTGGCTGCTCATTATTGAGCCTGTCATGGCGGCAGTGTAGCCAAGGTGCCCTGGACCCCATATGTGTAGCTAAGCTGCCCAAGGCTTCATATGTGCCTCTCTATCTTTCAACTAATTCTGTGGTCTCTTCTGGGGCATATGTTTGAGAATTCTAGATTAAGTTCATGACTGAAACTACCTTGACTTATACATTTTGTCCTGTAGATTCCTGATTTGTTCCACTCAAGACAAAGTTCATTGGGTAGGGTAGGTGGGAAGCTAGAAGACTTTGATCAAAGGCTATGAACACAGCCAACTGTAGAGAAGGCTGAAAGGTTCTCAACTAAACTAAAAGCAGCCACTGATGCAGACACAGATACATTCCAGAATGTCCCAAGGTGACCTATGGTTTATTATAATATTAAGGTGCTTGTGTCTGAGTGCAAATTTAAGATGATAATGAGACACATGAGTTTATATATAGAACTACATGTAAAGAGCATGCTTGAAAAATCCCATACTGTGCAAATGAACCCAGGCTCTGTAACAAGAGACCCCTCCCTCCCCAACTCTATCCATAATGGGGCTGTTTGAGTTACTAACTCTTTGCTTGGCTCACTTACTCCCTTGGAAGCATATATTTTACTAATATTTTGCTTCTGTTGCAACTGTGTTTCTCTGTTCAATGTCTTGTTGCAAGACACAAAGCATTCCTTGATGTTACCCATCACCCAACAAATATCAATATCAATGTCAGTGTAACTGAGCTAAGAACTTTGAAGGGTTCAAAAAAAAAAATTGTGCAAAACCCATGCACCAGTGTACAAGGTTAAGGGAATCATTTCTGTGGAATATTTCTCCTTTCATTTTTTTGTCTTTGTATATAAGGGTTTGTGGCACATAGCAGAGACTGAGGGCTGAACTTGATTAACATATGAAAATCCAGCTTGCAGAGAAAGAAAACCCTTCTTCACTTAGGTTTCTTCTAGTGCATAACAAGAAAAGCGCTGAGCTTGCAAATGGAAAGGAGGATGCTATGTAAATGTCCTGTAAAAGGCTATGCTCCCTGTGACCCTAAGTTTTCTCAAAAACCCCAGCTCACTAGCCAGCCCCTTTTATAGGCATCCTTTCCCATCTTAGTAATAGATGTCACTATTTCTATTTTTATTTTATCTACTAGCCTGTGGGCCTGGTACATTCTTTATTCTGACGAAAGAGCCTGAAGTCAGTATCCTCTAAATGCAGGTCCAGAGCACAGCATTAAGCATATTTTCTTCCCTTTCTGTCTTCATCTCTGTCTGTCTGTCTGTCTGTCTCAGCCCCCATGCCCCCTCCAGATCCTTGCCAGAAGCCTAAGCATGTTTTCTCTGACACTCAGACTTCTCGTGCTTTTTCTGAAGTTTCTCCCCACTTTTGCCATGCAGCTGCTTGCTGACCATCATTGTTGAGCATGCTGGCTTTCTCGGACCCCCAACTCAAAACCCCAAAACTTTCTTCTCTCTTTCCCTCCTCCTGGCAGCGGCCAAGACGTACAGCTTTCCTATTCTGCCATTTTTTTTTCTCCAAACTTTAGTGAAATTTGAGTCTGCTTTCAAATTCTTTTACTATTGAGACCAAGAACCCAGAAGGGAGCCCCAGATTCCCTGGTAACAGTCTGATCACCAAGATCAAATGATGTTCTGTGTAAACTACGCTTTCAGCTTGTGTGCAGAAGTTGATGGGTAACCATAACAGGGCAGATGATCGCAAGGGAGGTACTGTTGATCCTACCAATGCAAAAAATAAGAACACTACCACAGTTTAAAGCCAAATTTAAAACAAGCTTTAATTACGTGCTGGCCAGGGCCAAACTGAGGTTTCTGGGAAATGGCTCTGAATTACTGGTTGCAGAAGTTTAAGAAAGAAAACCCATAATCCATTGCATTTTCCACCAGGTCCAATCAGGGGCAAGCATACTTTATGTACCTCCTACCCACATGTGATCAAGCATATCTGGTGCACATAGGTCAAATAAACTTGTTTAGGGGAGTGAAAAACATGTGCTTGTTGTCTCCTATAAGCCATAGCCTCCAGCATTTCAGGAACTATCTATCTGTTGTTGGGCAAAGGGCTTGCAGAAGAGAGGAATCTTTGTTTCATGGATCGGGATCTCTTAGGTATAGTAATTAAAACTTAAAATGTAACTTTGGCTCTCACAATAGCACTCAGGGAATGTTTACTTTCTATTAACTCAGAGAAAGCAACATTGACAACTTGGAGAAATACCAGTACTTTGTAGATACATTTGTGTCTGTCAGATTTAGAATAGGAAAACCTCATATAAAATTATTCTTTGGTGATCAGTGCAATGGTTCAGGGTGTGCACTGCCGAGTCTGACAACCAGAGTTTGACTCCTGGAGTCCATATACTGCTAGAAGAGAATTGGCTTGTCCGAGTTGCCCTCTGACTTCTGACATTTTAGGTAAATAAAATGGGTATGTGCTTGCATACAGAGACAAGAATGCATTTGTGGAGTCAGATCTCTTTATGAGGCTTTAGGGGAGTCAGACCTAAGTCTCGAGGCTTGCAGAGGAAGTGTCTTGATTGACCCACTGTTTTGTCTTTTGAGACAAGACTCCTGTGGTTCAATATGGTCTTGAGTTGCTGTACAAGAAAGGATGACATTGAACTCCTGATCCTCCTGTCTCCCAAGCACTGAGACTGCAGGTCTGTGTTGCTGGGCCTGTGCCTCCCCTGCCTGACTTAATCTGTCTTTTCTTACAGGGATTCATCTCACACAGGAAAGAGAGGAGGAAATATTCTTCCCTATCCACACGATCAGATTATATCCATTCCCAGTCACTTACTATAAAACTGAAAATTTATTTGGATTGTATGTAATAGAGAAGGGAAGTGTTTACATGAGGAGTTATTTCAGAAGAGTTGTGCTGTCTTTGTTTGCATTTGGTCAAAGTAACTAATTGCTCCAATCAGTTCTGCTCTTAATATTTTCATAACTTAGCTATCCAATCTGTGAGGAAAATATAATTTGATAGATAAAAATGTCCCAACCTTCTAATATTCCTTCAGGTAAGTTTAAAAAAGAAACAAAAAACAAAACAAACCATAAAACCCTGAACAGAACCTATTACATGGATGTACCTATTGTATTTAAAACAACTACATTATTATAGACATAAAGAAGACTAATAAACATTTTCTTTGCTAGGTTTTTTTTTTTTCTGACATCTGCAAATTCTGGGGTGTGTGTGTGTGTGTGTGTGTGTGTGTATGTGTGTGTGTTGAGTTGAACTAATTATTATCATGAGTGGGCAAAATCTTCCTATCTCTGATAGGAATAGTATTTGTTACTGAATAGCAGGAGGGTATTTTGGAAAGCTAGAAGATGAACAGAACTACTTCATCCCATAAATCTTACCACCTGAGTCATCAGTTTGCATTTCCTCATTGAAACAGAAAAAACATCTTTAATCATGCAAATATTTGAAAACTGCAAGTTTGTCTTTATTTGGTATTTGGGAGATAATTAAAATGGACAGGCCATGATTGATTAATACATGAATAATGGGTTAGTCAAAAGATAGTTTTTGTTCTGTCTTTATATCAACACTCCATCAACAGGAATTAAGAAAATAGCATTTCCTCCCAGTCTCCAGCTCCTCCCTGAAGGCAATTAGCCAGCACAAAAGAATGTTAGGTAAGGTGGACTGATACCAAATAAATCAACCTGATTCTTTCCCTGCATTTATCATTGGCGAGTCTCATAGGTCATTTCTATTATTTTGTTCTTTGATTTATATTAGATGTCAGTTGTTGAATTAGGAATGTCTCCCATAGAGTCAGGCATTGGAAAACTTGGTCCCCAGTTTAGTGGTGTGACCTCACTGGAGGAAGTGTGCCGCTGGAGGTAAGTTTTGACATTCAAAGCTTCTTGTCACTTCCAGTTTGTACTCTTTCTCATGCTCATAGAAGAGGTGAGATCTCAGCTTCCTGCCTGTACATTCATGCCTGCTGCTACGTCTCCCCACTACTGTGGACTCTTATTCCTAAGGACCATGGGATGACTACAAGGACAATAGCCAGTATGCCATGGAGGTGGCATTCACCTATCAGGCTATCTGTGTGTGTGCTATACATGGCGGAGCTAGACAAGTAGGGCATTTCAAGTCCTTTGGTGCCTAGAAGGCCATGAGCGAGTCCAAGGTGTCAAACACTGAGCTGTTTTACACTTTGGTGGGGTTTTTGTTTATTTGGGTTTTGGGGGAGTTGTTTATTTTGTTTTGGGGGTTTGTTGTTTTTGTTTTTTGGTTTTTGCTGTTGTTCTGATTGTAACTACACCCTGATTCTCTTTTTGAAATAAGAAAGTATAAAACTTATTTTGAATTTTACAGGCACCCAGTTAAGATACTTTGAATATTTTTTAAAGAGAACTTGGTCTTTTAAATCCTTGGGATTTTTAAAAGACCGTGGAACTTTTAAAAGTTGAACTGTACTTTATAATGTGATGTTAACATGAGGTCTTGGGGACAAAAAATAGGAACGGTTATGGTTTAACAGTAGTGTGTCTTTGTCAGGATGACAAGTGATGATTGTGCTGGCTGGTTTTTGTCAACTTGACACAGACCTAGAGTCATCTGTGAAGAGGGAATATCAGCTGCGAAGCTGCCTCCATCAGACTGACCTATGCACATGTCTGTGGGGCACTTTCCTGAGGGTTAATTGATGTGGAAGGGTCTATCCTAGTGTGAGTGGTACCGTCCTTGGGTAGGCGTGAATGAACTTCACAAGAATGGTAGCTGAGAGAGTGAGAGGAAGCAAACCAGTTAACACTCTTCCTTCATGGCCTTGGCCTCAAGTTCCTGTCTTAACTTCCTTTCTTGGATTGTAACTTGTAAAATGAACTAAACTCTTTGCCCCAAGTTGGTTTTGGACAGTGTTTTTTTACAGCAACAAAAGGTGAACTAGGACACCTTGCTTCAAAATAGTAAATCCTTCCAAAAATACTCTAAGGATTAAATTGCTAAATTGACATCTTGCCTGGAATTGAAGAGCTAAACACTACTTTTTACATCAGTATTTTGGTCCCCCAAACACAAAGATAGGAAGCTTGCTTCACAATTAGTGACCAAAGTCTACAGCACTCTGTGTCACTCCTCAGCACTAGCAGCTGACTCAGAAACAAGTCTGTCAAATATGGTGTCACAGGGAGGTAAGACATGTTCATTTTAGAATGCAGTGGTCCAGAATTTCATTGATGCTAATCAGATACACGCCATACCACTTAACAGAAGAACATTTGAGGAAATGATAACACTCATGCAAAATATAAGTATTCCCAAGGAAGGTGTGGACTAAAGGCTGAAACACAAAATCTGTAGTTGCTGATCAGAACAAGAAAACTGAAGGCAAACTCCTCTTTTTGATGGTATCTGGTATAGATTTCCTGCCATGTGAAGTGAAATCACATGCAATGTCATCCAATACAGATTGTTAGCTGCTGACAAGACCCACTTACTCAGAGGCTGGTGTCATTGCGGATGGGACATGGCTTTCCTTCTCTAGATTGATGGCTCTGCATCAGGTTACATGATAAACCTCCTCAAAGCATGGGTTTGTGTTTCCTAACAGCATTAGACAAACATTCAGAGTGGTAACACAAAGATAAATCAACTAGTAAATTAAATTTAGGTATGCCATCTGCTGCCTTTAATGACAGCCCACAGGACACTGATTGGGCATGAATGTACAAGCCATTTTCTTTTATTGCTGGGCTTATGGCAAATGTTAGCTGAATGCTCATTCATGGTGTCCTTCTGCAGGGGGGGAAATAGAATTCAGCAAAAGTATATCTTTTAGTTGTGCCTGTTTTGCTTTAATAAAAATAATCCCCAACAGAAGAAAAGCCAGCATGTCGTCATTTCTCCAAGTGCAACATCTCTACAGCTGTTAAAATTGCATCCACAAACGGGTACACTGGTTAATGTGTAATTGTAACCAGAAGTATAAACAGCCATATTAGGGCTTCCATGACTGTTTTTATGTCCCTCTGATAAAATATCTCCTAGCTAACAATGACTAAGCCTCTTGTGACTTTTCTAAAGCTGCCCTTCATTTCTTCCAACAGTAACTCTTAAATCCATGTCTTTTCTTCAAATGTGTTCTTTAACAAATTATGTTTTGAGGGGCTGAGGAGATGACTCATTGGCAAGAGCATTGCAGGAGGCTTAAGTTCAGTTCCCAGCACCCCTGGCCAGCATCTCACATCTTTTGTAACTTCAGCTCCAGGGGATCTGAAACCTTCTGAACTCTGCAGGCATTCACACACACATGAATCAACCCACAGAGACATCAACATACACAAAATAAAAAGTAAATCAGTGTTGATCTGGAGGAAGAGATTGCTCAGTAGTTAAGGGCATGGGATGCTCTTCCAGAAAATAGGACGAGGAGGTATCTATTCCCAGCATCCACTTGGTGGTCCACAACCATCTGTAAGTCCAGCTCCAGGGGATCTGGCACCTTCTGGCTTCCATGGGCACCTACTCCTATGGCAGGCACACATAAATAAAATGAAGACATTTTTTAAAAAAAATTATGTTTTTCACATGATTGTGAGAATTTTTCTTCTCTGCTTACTTTTAGTTGACAGAAGGTAATTATATATGTTCATATATAAATTTATGGTATACAACATGATGTTTTGATAGAAGTACTTTGGAAAATGGCTAAACAAAGCCATTTAACCTGTGCATTATCTCACATAAAGTGTTTGTGGTAAAAACACTTAAAGGGCATTATTTTAGAAATATCTATGTATGCACTATACTGTTAACTTCCTAATTGCCACCACATTATCCCCTAAAGTCTTATTTGATGCATATTTTAAAACATCAAATAATGGTAAATATCCTAAGAAAATTTCAAGATCTATATTTTTATAATGTTCATTTTGGGGAGGAACAATGGATAGATTCTTATCGTAAAGTATGAATTTCCAAATAATACATTTTGGTGCTATAACTTGTATTTTGATATTGATGGCAACCTCATCATCACTCACCATTTGCTCTGATTCAGTGGTTACCAGGGTGGTAGACTATTTTGAAGGACTTTTGTAGGTTTTAGTCCACAGCATAAACGGACGTCTCTATTTCTAAGACTAATAAAAGTTTTAATGATATATGCATCCAACAGATGGGGTAGAGGGCTGTCTTGCCAGCAGGCAGTTGAAATCAGCCCTCAGTTGTTTATATGAGGTTCTTACTCAAGTCGATAAAAGGCCATTTTCACACATGATTTAGTTCAGCATATAACATGCTGTAAGGAGTAGCTAGCTGCTTTGGGTCTAATGGGCATAAGGGTAAAATGGTTAGGTTGGTGGCAAATTCAGTCTGACAGAGTGGCAGCTCAACCAAAGGAAATACAGGAGTAAGCCACAAACTGCTGACAATGGCAGGGTTTCAGAAGCAGGGTGAAGGATGGAGCCGAACTTATTACCAACATCTGTGGCAGAAATGATGGTTTTAAAAGATCCCTATGTCTATCTTGTCTGCTTCTGTTTGTCTCCTCCTAGTTCTCATTCATTTAATAATTTTATAGTGTGAGGGGGGAAAACGTCTCTTTTAACTAATTCCTTCCTTTAAGATTTCCTAATTGTCTTACCAAACCCAATGTCAGTAAACTGTGAGGTGTGATGGTCTGATCTGAGAACTAGCTTGCAGCAGTGAGTGGAGAGTGGCAACCCAAGGATAAAGGTCTGTAGGGTGAGCCAGTAAAGAGGGAGGTGGGGGGACGGGAGAGTGAGTGAGAGAGAAGAGAGACAGACAGACAGACAGAGAGAGAGAGAGAGAGACAGAGATGGCTGGCTGGCTGGCTGAGAAACCACACACAGGATTGTGTGGAAAAAACAAACAAACAAACAAAACAACCACATGTGATAGGAGCAGCCTGAAGGAAGAGCCAGCTGGTCTAGGGGTCCTGTGGCGTTCGGAGCCCAGGTGCTTCTGGAGTTTGGGTGGCAGCTGAAGACTGTTTTAGACAGGCCACAACAGGAAAATCCCAAACTCCTTCAGAGGCTTGGGGAAAATAGCAAAGAAAACCAAGCCGACTGGGCAGATTCCAGCTGATGCCCCGTGTGCAGCTCTGGCTGTGCTGGTGGCTGCAGAGCCACAGGCAAGGCAAGCAACTTTTCCCTGAATTCTTACTCCAAAAGTCGGGCGCCAGATGTAGCACGAATAGTAAAAACCCAGAGACAGATATTTGGATTAAAGCTGAAGATAGGAGAAGCCAAGCCCAAGCTGTTACAGAGTTCTCATCTCTACCAATGCTCAGACGGATGGGGAGATCCGCCCACTGAACCTCAGACTGCACTGGTCTCCACCAAACCTCAAAATGCAAAGCCTCCTGTCTCCTCCCGCCCATATTCCTCTCTAGTGCTGGGATTAAAGGCATGGGATCCCAAGTACTGAGATCACCTTCATGTATTTCTTTTAGACTAGATCAATTTTATGTAGCCCAGGGTGGCCTTGAACTAACAGGGATCCATTTGCCTTTCTCTCAAGTACTGGGATTAAAGGTGTGGCCACCACTGCCTGTCCTTTATAGCTAACTAGTGGCTTAGGTGGGTGGCTAACTAATGGCTTAGCTCGGTGCTCTGACATACAAGCAAGCTTTATTAGATCGTAAACAAAATATCACCACACACATTGAAGCGAGACACAGTACCCATTTAAAAATAATGTGTTTGCTCCTGTTTCATCTTAGTGCTTTGTCTTCAAAAGTGCATAAACTAAAATATTCACAAAAATACTACTACAGGAATATTTTTTTTTTTATGCCAGAAATAGCCAGAGCATACAGTTCATTGTGGCTTTTAGAGACTCACAGTTAAGGTCTTGAGATGTGTAAGAGGGATGCCCTTCATCCCACTTGTTCACAGGGCAGGGGCATTATGTGTGTTGCTGATGAGGGTTAAGAGGGCCTAAGCAGTAACATAAGTACAGAACAGGCTCTTGATGAAAGTTAGGAGCAGAAGCTGGCAGGAGTTCATGCTTTCCTGCACTTACTTAATGAATCCTTGGTGATTTACATATAGTAGTAGTGCACATGCATTTGGAGATTTGAACATAAAATGAGCTGGCAGTGTTTTAACTCGCAATATTGCACGTGATGCTGGGTACTCTGATGCCTGGTACTCTGAACGTTGTTGGACCAGACACACAGCAAGCATCCAGAACAGGTCCACACTTGGATTCTTTTACTGTCGAATTCTCAAGGCAAGAGCCACAACTCCATACACTAAGACTATACAACAAATTAGGAGTGAGATTACAGTAATGGAATTGTTAATGTTTTGCTGGGCTTCTCCCAAGTTTCTCAGCCTCAGCCCTGGTGACATATTCGACCGAATTAATTCTTTGCATGTGGAGCTTGATGCAGCTTCCGTCAGTCCAAAGGCTAAGAATGTCATCAGATGGTGTCAGAGGCCCAAACAATTCCCAGTTTTGTTGTCACTGACCCACCTGATCTTCCACCAATGTATTTTAAAAGAATTTTGGGTATGACGTTCTTTGTTCTGTTACTATAAGCATTATGAAACCAATATTTTGGAGAATGGATTTGGGAGCAACCTGGATCTGTGTTCCAGGATGGTGTTCATCCATCTCTGGCTCCAGAGTAAACTCTCTTAACCTCCCCACTCCCCCCCATGGGACTAGTCTGTTTCTGTATCAACTCTTAGGAAGAAATTGGTTTCATTGTGGCATAAGCCTTGTTCCTGTTCATCTCCTTTCCCACAGACTTCCCCATTCCTTCATAGCCTGTCCATTTCAGACTCTTGTAAAAAAGTTCTCCTTCCCTCCCCTCCTCTCCCCTCCCCTCCTCTCCACTCCCCTCCTCTCCCCTCCCCTCCTCTCCTCTCTCCTCCTCTCCCCTCCCCTCCCCTTCTCTCCTCTCCCCTCCCCTCCTCTCCCCTCCCCTCCTCTCCTCTCCCCTCCCCCTCCCCTCCCCTCCCCTCCCTCCTCCTCTCCCTCCCCCTCCCTTCTCTCCTCCTCCTCCCCTCCCCCCTCCCTCCCCCCCCTCCCCTCCTCTCCTCTCCCCCTCCCCTCCCCCTCCTCTCCCCTTCCTTCCTTTCCCCTGTAACATGTTTCCTGTTACCTTCTCACACTGGGCTACCCCAGAATTTCTAGGTCTTTCTCTTAGTTGTTACTTCTAACAATTTACTATTCCTTTTTGATGATGCTGTAAAGCTGGAATTCAAAGATGCCTTTGTGGAACTACTCATTCCCCTGATTTCTCCCAGGCACAAATAAAATACAAACGTCAATAAACCTCGGTTTTTCTTATTTATATCTTGTTCAAGTTGTCTGTCTCAACAAAGACAATAGGAGATTATTCTTCCTTCTAGAGTTTAACTTGATTTAATTGCTCCAATATTTTTTATTAAAGACTCCCTTGGTCTTTCTATATTCCACAGTTACTCAAGTAGACCAGAAAATTTCAAGTATCTATGACATAATCCACACTTTATTAGCCTTTCAAAATACTCTGTTCTGAAATCTGGCTGGTGAAATCCTTTATTCCTCGAACATCAAATATGTTGTTTTTGTTTTGAGTAGGTCTCCCCTCCCATAATCCCTTCTTTTCATTTTTGTCTTTCCTTCTCTTTTCTTTTATCTCTTTTCTTTTTTGGAGACAGTGTCTTATACTATAACCTCAGACTATCCTGGATTACTCTATAGCCCAGGCTGGCCTCAAACTCACAGCAATGAACCTGCTCCTCCATCTTGAGTGCTAGGGTTACAGCTGTAAGTCACCATACCTAGCTTGTTCAGTTTAACATTTGGCATGATCCTTAAAATTAATAGGCCCTAATTAAATAGGTGCCATTTAAATAGTACCTAAAATAATGTTGTGTATTTTGCAATTAATGGCAGTTTAAAGTTGATGAAATAAAATATTCAAGAGATTCTCCCCTGGTAATATGTTATACACATAGAAATGTGTAGTATGTAGTTGCACATGTTTGGAGACATGATCCAGCATTCTATGGTCACTCCTGATGGGAGATGTCATTCTGTATATGTTTCTCATACTGGTTAATAATAAAGCACTGTTGGCCAATAGGAAAGGAAGATAGGAGGGACTAGGAGACAAGGAGGAAATAGGAAGTAGGAAGGATGAGTCAAAATGGAGAGTCTGGAGAGAGCAGTATGCCGCCGGCTCCCCGGTAAGAGAAATACATAGATCAGCAGAAATGGGTTAATAATTAAGGCAGAGCTAGCCGATAAGAAACAAGTAACAGGGCCAACAGAATTATATCTAATACAGAGTCTCTGTGTGTTATTTGGGGCTGCGCAGCAGCAGGACAAGACCGGGCGGCGGCAGGCAGAAAAAACCCGTACACCTTACACACTCCCATATCAACAACAATGACAAATGGGCTGGAGAGAAATCAAGAAAACAACACCTTCTACAATGACCTAAAATAACATAAAATGTCTTGAGGTAATGCTTAGCAAGTGAAATAATTGTATTGTTCTTTTGCTACAGTTATCGCCTATGAAACACAAATACGAGACTCAGCACCCACATGGAGATTATTGGTGGAGAGGAGAGAAAGGGGAAATATCTGGTTGGTAACCAAAAGCAGGCGAGAGAGGAAGAGCGAGAGGAAGAGAGAGAGAAAGAGGGGGACGTGCTTGTTTTAAAAGGGAAACTGAGTCCCCTATGCAGCCCCATAATGAGTGACTTAGCAATGACATGGCCACGCATGTCCCATCCATCGTCAGGGGGGCGGGGTCAGCAGACTGCTGGTTTCCCAACATTCCCACCTCGTATTATTATTTAAAAGGTGGGGGGTTGGGCATGGTAGGTTAGGGAATAAGGATATTGAGCTCTTCAAGACTGCTTCCTGCTGACTTGGGGCAGTGATCATCTTTGGGGAGATCTGAGAAAGCTAGGGTGCTGCCACATCCTGGTAGCTGGTTGTTTCAGTGCAGTCCTGACAGTATGGAACTCTGGCATCTTTTGAGGCATGGCAAGATGTTGTCGAGAGCAGAGGACAAGATTAAGTTCAGAAATTTTTTTTTTCTGAGGTCCTGGTACTTGAGAGGAGAATTGTAAGATGGGGAAGGGGTTCCTGAGGTGAGGGAAGGGAGTCCTGGGTCCAGGGAAAGGTTGAATATTTATTTGGAGTGAATCTGACCTGTTTAAGTGGCTCCAATTTGGCTTCCTGGCACTTACAAGAATCCTTTGAGTTTGTGAAAACATAAATATTAGGCACATTAGCAGCATACTCATGTTAGAAACGATTTGGCTGAAAGAATTAACACATACAACTGACAGTTTTTTAGCACAATGAAAAGCACCTTAATTTTGAGCTTGTAGTTATAGTTATGATCTAATAGTGGCATAGTATGGTGTTTAGTACTCTGCCAGAATTGGATTAGTAGCTCACTAAAACTTTATTGATTAATGTTAAGACTATAAACAGTAGCAACCTGAAAATACCCGTTTCTGAAATCTGTTTTTGTAAGCTGCTGCTTTAAACTGACAAAGCTACCATAACAGAGAGACAGGCTAGTTCCTGGCACCACCCATTTCCTCCAAGAAGACTGGTGAACACTGAAGAAACTCCACCCACAAAAGTGGCAATGCTAGCCACTGAGCAATCCTACTTTCATCTCAACTGCTGCAATGGACCCTAAGGACCGTGAACAAAAGGGCAGTGGAATAGATGTTCTCCACGTTGCTTGGGCCAATGGTAGTCTTCCAAAAAGCTCCCAATCCACAGGTCTCGTGCCATCAGCAGAAGGCAGATATCCTTAAAGCCTCTGACCTCAACAACTGTGGAGGACCTGGGGGTGGCTCTCCATGCTGCCAGCTAGTAAGTCTCTGTTACTTTCTATCCATTCAGATAAAATGTTATCCTTCTCAAGAACTCTGATGCTTTTGACAACCAGCTTAAAGCAGCAGCCAAGGCTTCAACTGTTACAAAACAGATTTCAGAAACAGATATTTTAAGGTTGCTACTGTTTATAGTCTTAACATTAATCAATAAAGTTTTAATGAGCTACTAATCTAATCCTGACAGAGTACTAAACATCATACTATGCCACTATTAGATCATAACTATAACTACAAGCTCAAAATTAAGGTGCTTTTCATTGTGCTAAAAAACTGTCAGTTGTATGTGTTAATTCTTTCAGCCAAATCGTTTCTAACATGAGTATGCTGCTAATGTGCCTAATATTTATGTTTTCACAAACTCAAAGGATTCTTGTAAGTGCCAGGGAGCCAAATTGGAGCCACTTAAACAGGTCAGATTCACTCCAAGTAAATATTCAAACTTTCCCTGGTCCTAGGACTCCCTTCCCTCACCTCAGAAACCCCTCCACAGCCTCTCAGCTTGGATGCAGTTTTCCAACATGTATGATTAAAAACTTTAAGATATTGAAGAAAGAAATTGAAGAAGATATCAGAAGACAGAAAGATCTCCCATGCTCATGGATCAATAAGATTAATATAATAAAAATGGCCATCCTACAAAAAGCAATATACACATTCAGTTTTCTTTCCCATTGTTGCTGGAGTTTCCTTCCAGCCTGGTCCCTCAGCTAATTTGCCCCAAATAAACACACAGACATCATATTAATTATAAAACTATTGGCCAATAGCTAGGGCTTTTTACTGGCTAGCTCTCTCTTAATTATTAACTCATTCCTATTAAGCTAAGTATTTCCATGTGGTCTTATCTTACTGGGGAAGGGTTCAGACATGTTACTTCTTCCTCAGCTACATAGCATCTCCCCATGGCCTCCCTCTCTCTCCTCACTCCTTCCTCTCATTGCCCTGCCTGGCCTTCTTGCTTACTGTTTTATTCATCAATCAATAAGATAAACATATATACAGAAGGGCATCCCCATCATCTCATCAAAATTCTGGCACAGTTCTTCACAGATTTTGAAAGGACAATCTTCAGCTTCATATGGAAACACACACACCCACACAGGGTTGTTAAAAACCAATCCTGAATTATATGTTTAAAAAAAAAACTGCTGGGAGTATCACTATCACCAATCCCCAATTCCCAATTGCACTACAGAACTGTGGTAACAAAAACAGTATGGTATTGCCATTAAAATGACACATCAATCAATAGGATTGGATTGAAGACCCAGACATAAAGCTACATACTATAGACACCTGAGTTTTGATAAAGAAGCCAGAAAAACACACTGAAGAAAAACAAAACAAAAAAAGGCATCTTCAACAAATGGTGCTTGTCAAACTGTATGGGTTCATGTACAAGAAACCAAATAGGTCCATACTTGCCACCTTTCACAAAACTACAAATGAATCAAAGATCTCAACATAAAGCCAGATACACTGAATCTGATAGAGAAAGTGAGGAATAATCTTGAACTCATTGGCACAGAAAAAAGCCTTCAGAACAGAACACTACTGTCCTGGGCACTAAGATCAACAATGAATAAATGGGACCTCATGAAACTGAGAGGCTTCTGCATGGCAAAGGACACCATCATTCAGACAAAATGGCAGCCTGCAGAATGGGAAAAAAAAACCTTTACAAATGCCACATCTGATAGAGCACTAATATCCAAAATATGTAAAGCACTCAGGAAACTAGATAGCAAGAAAGCAAATAACCAATTTAAGAATGGGATACAGATCTAAACAGAATTCTCAAAAGAGGAAGCTCAAATGGCTGAGAAACACTTGAAGAAATGTTCCACATCCTCAGGCAACTTTGGAATCATAAATAAAAAACTATGAGATTTCATCTTATTTCTGTCAGAACAGCCAAGATCAATAAAACATGTAACAGCTCATGCTGGTGAGGATGTGGAGTAAAGGGAACTCTCTTCCATTTCTGGTGGGAGTCCAAAGCCGTACAGCTACTATGGAAATCAGTGTGGCAGTTCCTCAGGAAGGTGGGAATCAGTCTACCTCAAGGACTAGCTATACTACTTTTCTTCATATACCCAAAGGACACTTCATCCTAGCAGAGAGACATTTGCTCAAACATGTTTATTGCTGCTCTATTCATAATATCCAGAAATTGTGAAAGACTAGATTTCCCTCAACAGATGAATGGATAAAGAAAATACGGCACATTTACACATGAAGAATTATTACCCAGCTATTTAAAAAATGAAATTTACAGTTAAATGAGCTCTGGGAAGCCTGAAGTAGAGGAGGCAGAGTGTAAGAGCCACAGATAATAGAGGACACCAAGAAAACAAGAGCCTCTAAATCAAAGTGAGTAAAGCTCATATGAACTCATAGAGACTGAGGTAGCAGGCATGGGGCCTGCATGGCTCCAAACCAGGTCCTCTGTGTACATACTCCAGTCTATTGTTTAAATGTGGTTTCTGAGTGTGTGAGCAAATTCCTGATTCTTTTTCATTCTCTTGGGCTCTTTTCCTTTTGTTTGTGTTGTTCAATTCTGATTTTTTAATTTTTGCTTTATCTTATATTTTATTTTACAAATACATAAAACAAAATACTGGGAGAAACTCTCACCTGCCTGGGTAGAAAACCATCTGAAATCATAATCATGAGAAAGCCAACTGGACAAGGTACTGGCTACTGTTGTTTGTCACTGAAAATAAGAGATATTTCAACTGTTTCAATAGTGTGACATGTAGCCTCTTGTGTTATTTTGGTCTTCATATTTCATCATGGTGGACAGCCAATCGCCGGCATAGACTCCTTATGAATCCTCACTCTTTTTGAAGCCAATCTTTGTTGGCAATAGAAGGTCTTAAGGGTCATACAACATGATGCTGATATGGATACTCAGTATGAGTCAGCTAAAACATGCCTGACATTGGATATTAATGAGAGACTTTGAGTCAGAACAAAATGGCTGACATGGGAAGTCCATGTACCTGAAGAAAACAATCATACAATCTGTTAACTATTTTTGCCAGAATGCCACTTTCATGTGATTCTATATGAATGCCAATGACTTGGCCTCAGCCACTGCCTTGCCAGCCTTCCCATGTGTGTCTGAATGTAGGTCTGTGTGTCTACCTCCTTATTAACTGTGTCAGTCTGCACGTGTGCTTATGCCTGCCTGTTGGTGACCCTTGGGTACCTAGGCGCTTTGGAGCAGTTAACTACCTAGCAGCCTTTGTCTAGGGCAGCAGTTCTCAACCCATGAGTATTGGCCCATTTGGGGTCACATATCAGATAGCCTGCATATCAGATATTTATATTACAGTTCATAACAGTAACAAAATTACAGATATGAAGCAGCAACAGAATAATTTGATGGTTGTGGTCACCACAACAAGAGCAGATTAAAGGGTTACAGAATTAGGAAGGTTGAGAACCACTGGTCTAGAATGAATACAATGTGTCTTATATGTCTGTGAGACCTTAAAATCTCTTCAGCTTCCCATAAATTGCCTCCTTTCCTGGCATTTGAGCAGGAAGCTCACATCAATTCTCTTCCAGGATGCACTGGTCTCCCTCCCTATTGGTTCAGTTGCAAGTGTGCACACACACAGTATCAGATTCAAATCTTGGCTTCCCTGACCAATCATGAAACCACTGGCAGTTATTTTTCTATAAGTGCCTGTTTCTTCAAATATAAGCACAATTCATGAAGCAATCACAGAAACCAAGTTAAACAAAGCATTTTTAACTGAGCCAGACACAGAATCCCTTGATCAAATACCAACAGTCTTCTACGATATAGCCAAGTAACCAGATACTATCTTGAACCATAAAAAGGAAGCAAGGTTGACTTTTGTAGGTATGGGAGTGTCTTTAACCTGCTTAGGAACCTGTTTTGTTCCCCTTGGTATTATGCATACCAATGTGTGCTAATTCATAGCAAAGCTACTTGATGTGTGTATGTAACTCAAGAGCAAGCAGGTTTCCATTACCCTATGACCCATCCCATCTGCCTTGACATAGCAAAAAGAAAAAAGTCACATTCACCTAGATAATTGGCTATGGTACTTCTATCATATAGAAAAAATTTAAAAGTGTGACTTCTTCACCTTAAAACGCAAAGTACATTGGCTTAGGTAAGAGTTTTCAAAAGCAAATTTTAAAAATAATGATCTTTTAAAAAGAGGAAAATGCTTACAGATCTACCTCTATAATCACTCCATTAAAATATAATATCTATAAAGCTTTGTGTTGATGTAACAATTTAATTATTTTCTCCTCTTCCTATTCTATTTTTATCTTTTCACTTATTCATTTCCAATTAATTACAAAAAAGGAAGTGACTTTTCAAATCACTTCCCACCTTAATTTCTTCTGAGTACACTATTGTAATGTTTAATTTGCATCAAGGGTTAACACTGTCACATTTGCTTATGCCTTCAGATAGAAGCAATTAGCTGGGCCAGCCAATCCCTCCACCTGGCCTCCATCCGTTTATGCAAGAGTACCAGTGGAAACAGGAACCTGGGGGTTCTTTGAGATCTGTTTGGCATCCAAAGCCTCTACTTTCTCCAGTAGGGTAGTGAGAACGTGCAAGCCAACTTGTATTGTGGATCTCTCTCTACATTTTGGAAAATGAACTATATGTACAGCTAAATTTCCTGTGTGAATGGTTTACAGTGCTGGCTTGAAGTATTTACACTCAATCCTTGGGGTCAAAGACCTCAAGGCTGTGAACTCAAATAGCTTCATTGACATAAACATGAACTTCACACATGCTGAGATGAGAATTCCTGGGAATAATGTTCTAAAACATGATTTCTTCTCTTATCATTGGGATTCCAAGAACACTGCACATTGCAAATAATCATCATTTCTTTACCAGAGAGAGAGTGAGAGAGGGGTTGGGATAACTTTATTACAGTGAAGAAATTAACTGAGAGCAGATGTTCCCAACCTGTGGGTCCTTTGGGGGTCACATATCAGATATCCTGTATATCAGATATTTACAGTATGATTCAGAACAGTAGCAAAATTACAGGTATGAAGTAACAAGAAATAATTCTGTGGTTGGGGGTCACCACAACACGAGGAACTGTATTAAAGGGCATAGCATCAGGACAATTGAGAAACTACTGCCTTAGAAGAATAAGAAGATCCAGGAGATAGAGGAGACCCTAGGAGGGAGAAGATCCCTTACGAGTCAGGGAAATGAAGTGTCTGGTAGCCACTGTTTCTGGATTCTTTTATCAACAGAGGAAAACGGCACACAGGTTCTTGCTAAGAAGTGGTGGTGCCTGCCTTTAATCCCAGCACTCAGGAGGCAGAGGCAATTGGATCTCTGTGCGTTCAAGGCCAGCCTGGTCTACAAAGCTAGTTCCAGGACAGTCAGAAAAAGAAAAGAGAAAAGAAATGTACTGCTATTGAGTCATGGAGACTCTCCTCCATTTGGGCACAAAGTCTGAATGGTTTTGATCATTTCAACACTTTCCTGACACATATACTTGTTAATTCATGAAATTTCATCTAACAGAGCATAACATTGTCCTTAGCTGTAAAGGACTGACTTCTAGTCAGTGCCCCAATTTTTTTCTAAGAGACTGAAAAGTATTCTCTTCATTATCATTTCCCTCCTTTTGCATGTATGTGAGATCAAGTTTTAAAAAGTCAAAAAAAAAATACATGCCTTTGATATTCTCTAGGCTAGAAGTCTTTACAGGCCAGTTTCTCATCCATGTTTGCACAAAAATATTTACTTAAGTCTCCTTTTACCATGGGTCCCAGGGATCACACCAGCAGGTTTTTGCGTCAAGGGCTTTTACCTACAGAACCATTTCACTGGTCCCCAAATTAATTTTTAGTAATATTATTCTAGCTTGGCTTAATGATTCTTTTTGAAGACTCCATACATCTCTGACTGAATCACTTGGTATCTGAGTTCAAAACTTGTAGGAGAGATTTTGAAGAGAATGGAATTCTCATTTCTTTAAACTGTGCAGAACTTCAGTGATAATGATAGTCATATCAAAATTGCATTTCCTCTTTCTGGTTTAAGTGGATGTTTTCATGGCATTGCTCACCCATACTTCAGGGATGGAGAGCAAAAGATTTTCCTCCCTTCACTGAAAGCCAATGCTGATTAATCCAACATATTATAATGTATGGAAATCAATAAACAGTAAAACTGCAATGGACCCCTATGTGTCTACAAATTTTTACTTGTTCTCTAAGGAATTAATCCATCAGGAAAGATGACTCCACACACATTTGTTAGCTTCATTATGATTCATCTTCTTTTATGTGGTTGCACACAATAACTGAACAAAACTCTGCTTAACAAGCTCCCAGAGCAATTCATTAGTTCCCAAAGATTCCGTGAGTGTAATTGAAGCTGCAGTTCAGTGTAGATGCCACAAAAGTGAGTTGATTTATTAAAGTGAGTTATCTTGGTAGTTTCAACTCTGGAAAACACAATTAAGATCCAATATTGTGCATACGGAAAAAGCAAAAGCAACATTGCCTCATTTTCTAGGATCAGTATGGGGTTACAATATAGAAGGATAGAAAACCCAGGAAATATCCAGCAACACACATCTAAGTAATCAGTAGGCAGAATAAAGACATTCCACGTTCCCTTTCTCCTTTGGAAAATAACAGATCAAACACTTTTTAAACCTGGCCCTTCTCCCTTATTCCAAAACATAGTCTCAGCAGTGAAATAGCACATGTAGTGTGTCATGCAGCAAACAATGTTAAGGCTAGATTTGTAAAATGTGCCCATCAGTAAAATAGAGCATGTCTCTGAGCCTACACAGAATTGTACTTTGGGAAAAGCCCTCCATCGATTCATACATGTCATCCTGATTTGTTAGAATCAACCATAGCCCTGTACACATGCATAAACTCAAAGCTTTTCTGTTGGTTTAACCATACCTTCTGCCTTAGAAACTGTGCCTTGAATCCTTTTGGCTTAGTAGCTGCCTCTATGCATATGCCTGCCAGATACACAGATTATACCAATAACTGGCCATCTGTGTCCTGCAGCCATTCGGACCAGCTCCAAATCTTTCTGGCCTCTCTTTCCAAGCCCTCAGTGGAATATTTATCCTCAGGTGCTGGGAGGCAGTCAAAGATGCAAAGATGTCCAGATCACACACAAGATGCACAGATCCCTGACTTCATGAAAGTAGCTTGTGTGGAAGGGTGATTTGTTTGTTTTTTTATTTAAATACAAAGAGAAACCATGTAACTTCGGCCTTATTTTCACAGTACCTGCCATGTTTTGCTTAGGAAGACCCCAATTCCTCAGCCAGTACTTGTTTGTTGGTGTCATTTGGTTTTTAAAGTCCAGAGCAGAGTTCTGCTTCCCTTGCCAAGAATGCTCAGCTGAACATAATAGCTGTTTCCAACATTTCCTCATTCTGGAAACTTTATGGTCCGCCTGTATCACTGTGGGTGCCAGGTCTGTCCTCCAGGGAACAACTAGGGGCCATAGTAGAAAGTCAATGAACTCTATCACATGCTAGGAACAACATGGTCTCAGGGTTACGGGAAGCCCCAAGCCCCAAAGTAAAAAAAAAAAAAAAAAAAAAAAAAAAAAAAAAAAAAAGCTTTGGTTTGCTGCTAAACACAGCAATTGAAGGACTGTGTTTAACTTGTACTTAGAAGATGATGTGGCTTAAAAATTTTTTGAATGTGCAAAGTCAAAGTCTGGAACCCATCCTAGAACCCATTCTACTCTAGTCAGAGGAACTATTCAGAGCAGCCAAATTTTTATGATCAGCATGTTCATGAAGTGGGAAACGGTACATGGGTCAGACAGAAAACTAAGGGCCAGTTTTGCACAGTTGTTCACTGTGAACTTGCTCGGTAGCTATTACAGCCTCTTCCATGTGCAAAAGGTAGGCTGCTTAAAGAACCGAATACAAGGACCAAAACCGGACTTGATACTGGGACTGGTTCCCAGAGATAATCTAGGTTTCAAGCCTTCCCCTTGTCTATGTGCTTCTGTGGGCAGTGGGACTAGTGCCTTCTGAGAAGGAAAAGCTCTTCCTTCCTTCCCAGTTCTTCAGATTATGCAGGTAGGACCTTCCAGCACCTACCCATGGTCTCTTTGGTCCACGAGTAGTTCTTATGGTTAGTAGAATCTCTCTACCCTACCTACCCTCTCTAATTATATGTTCCTCAAGGTTGTTTTCTCTTGGCTTATGCTCATCAGGAGAGCTGTGTAGAGAATATCCAGAAGGACAGATATACATACATGGCTTAGGATGAAAGAATACCGAGTTTGGACTAAAGTGCCTTGGGCACCCGTGTGATGGGAGATGTCATTCTGTATATATGTTTCTCATACTGGTTTAATGAATACAGCACTGTTGGCCAATAGGAAAGCAAGATGGGCGGGACTTAAAAAGTTACACAGAGAAACCCTGTCTCAAAAAATAAAAAATAAAAAATAAAAATTAAAAAAAACAGAGTAATAATAAAGCCACGTAAAGATGAAAAGCTCAGAGAGAATCTGATTACTGTATGGTGTTATATTGTCTTTGTATCTTTTGACTGCTGAGGAAATAACAACAACTGTTAAAACAAATGACACTGGATCAATCCAATTTATATATTTTAAAAATGCTTTGACTCCAAAATTTAAGTCTAAGGACAAGTTACTGGGGAAAAGGATTTCTATTTTTGTTTCCACAGAAAATAAAAAGCTATGGATTCCTTCCAGACTAATGTGGTTTGATCAAGCCAGACCCCCTGAAACAGAGTCGCTGATAATCCAACATTCAAAACAGCTTGGACAAAGCAGCCTTGCAGGCTACAGCCAGATTTTTTGCATCGTTTTAGGATTTCCCCATGACAGCGCCCCCTGTCAGCAGGAAGCAGTTTGGAAAGAACGACGCCCCAATTCCCAAATATTATCTATAAATGTTTGTTTTCATTTAAGTGGGATTGGTTATAAATGGTTAATGATCACAACCAATATCTTTTTAAAGGTAAAAAGGGGATTATGATATAGATATGAATACTTTGTTTTGGAATGGATTTTCATTTATTGATACAACTTAAGGTCAATTTTGTGATAAGTATATTTCTCCTCTTATTTAGATATTGTGTTTGCATAGCTCATTTAGAAATGTAATGTATAATTCAATACATATTATAGATATTTCCTATGATAGTCAGATTTTATAATTAAGTTAGTTAAGATTTCTAAATATACAGACATGTATTTGAGATAAATAATCATTCTTCAAACCTTTCAAAGACCTACAGAATATGGCATTTAAAATGGTTTAGGGTTTTTCTTGACATTAAAACACAACTGCTCCTGGCAATACCACCTGCATCAGAAAGTAAGATGGACATCTAAGAACACGTTATAAAGTTTGCTTTCAACATGGCAAGACTAGCCATTTGGACAAGATAACTGTTCTTTTCTGGACTGTTTGACTTTATGCTGTATAAACTGAACACACAGGACCCAAAGAAAAGTGACTGCTGATTCAAGATGGACATTGCTACAGAGTTCCTGCTTCATGGAAGAGTCTACCAGAGAGTCTGCAGGACACAGAAAAAAGTGACTGACAAATTCCCAATACAGGTGGACAGTTTAAAGTTTCCTGCTTTGCTGAAGAGTCTGCCAGACACACTATGGCCTATGGGCTGAAGATGGAAGGTTACAGAGAAACTTCAGGTGACTTACCAGGCAGTGATTTGTCTCTGTCATTTCTAGAGTTTATATTATCCTTCTGTGGTCTTTGATGGAGTTGAAGACAGATAGTTATGGTTATAGTTTGCCTTAGTTAGGCTTAAAGTTAAGTTACATAGACTTTAGACACACGAAGATAGGCTAGATGATGAAATATGTCTTTAAATCTTACTAAATATTAATGAACTAAATATTGTTAACTGTGATTCTTATTTGATAACTTGTGATATATTTTACTATATTAAGGTTAAAACCCTTCTTTTTATTTAGACAGAAAAGAGGAGATGATGGGAGATGTCATTCTGTATATATGTTTCTCATACTGGTTAATGAATAAAGCACTGTTGGCCAATAGGAAAGCAAGATGGGCGGGACTAGGAGACAAGGAGGAAAGAGGAAGTAGTAAGGGGAGTCAGCATGGAGAGCCCTGGGAGACCAGATGCCTGCCCCACTCCCCGGTAGGTGAAACCACGTGGAAATACATAGAAATGGATTAATACTTAAGACAGAGCTAGCCAATAAGAAACAAGTAACTGGCCAACAGCATTATATCAAATACAGAGTCTCTGTGTATTATTTGGGGCTGGCATGGTGGCGGGACAAGACCAGGCGGCAGGTGGAAAAACCATACTCCTTACACCTGTGTGATGTTCCTGGAGTCATTTAGCTTCACAGTGCTTCTCTGGAAAGTGGAAGGATCTCTTTGACAACAAGATCCCACTGTAACATTCAGAAAAATCAAACAATGGCTGCCACCCACATTAGGATTCCATGAGTGTTTGCAAACATAAAGGTCAATATGTTATCAGCAGCACAACATAAATATAAATGACACGATAGCAGTGAATGTCTAAAGAAAGCTCTGTGGGGAAAAATGTACAGTGACCTTGGAAATGGTGTTTAATCTTTATGTGGATTAGCATCCAAACTTCGAAATAATAAAGCATGGTGGCTCATACCTTTGATCCCAGTATTTTGGAGGTAGAGGCAGGAAGATGTTTAAGTTTCAGGTAGCCAGGACTATGTGAGGAGACCCTGTCTCAAACAGACTAACAGACACTGCTCCCTTTGCATACCTGGGAGTTATGACTAAGAAAGGGGTCATACAACATTCTGTCAAACCTCAGTGCTACCTACCGATTCATCTTAGTTCACCAGTTCAGCCTCAATAAGACCTTCAAGGGTGCTTCCTACTGAAAATGGCAATTTTTCACCCCTACAAGGTTAAGGTTCACAGAAAAGCTGGGATCCTTAGGATAACTATAAGCTATATCAATGCATTGAGCAGGGGTTTTTACTGTGGTTGAGACAAGATGATAAGCACACTGGATGTGTCCCCTTTCAGCCTCACTGACTGAACTAGTCAGACATTTTAAAGGTCTTCAAATCAATCAATCAATTAATTATTTTTGTACTCATTTTGTTCTTTGGTACATGCATATTGATTATTCTCATCATATCCTGCCTTAACTTCCTCACTATTTATCTCCATCCTTGCTTTCCTAGAAATACATTTTTCACATTCTTGTCTCTATGTATATTGCTTTGTGACCCAGTTTAACCAAGGTCATCTGTGTAGCCATGGTTTTGGTGCTATCTCCTGAGCTTGGTGAGCTCAGCAGTGGGTACACAACTGAAGACAATGACTCCCCTTTCTCATAATCTACTAATAGCCAGTAGTTCAGAGCTAAGGAAGGAGTAGGGCCCCATGAACCCTCTCTTATTCTATAACTAATTGGTGACAGGACTGGTTTGTGCAAGCTCTGTGCCTTTGAGAGCTCAAGACTGCAAATCTTGAGGATGGCAACATGCAGCCCTTCTGCCTATTCCAGCTCTTATCTTCTGCACTCCCACCAACAGTACACGAGACTCCCCTTCTGTGTCAACATTCATTGTTATTTGAATATTGTGATGATGGTCATTTGGGTTGGGGGATTCATCTTAAAGTAATTTTAGTCTGTATTTTCCTGATAGATGGGGGTGTTGAACACTTTTTAAAAAGTGCTTATTAGTCATTTGTATGTCTTCCCTTGAGAACTCTTTATTTCCCAAGCCCATTTTAAAATTTGGTTGCTTATTTTGTTGATGTTTGGATTTTTGAGTTCTTTGTTTATACTAGATATCAACCCTCTGTCACATGTATTACTGGAAAGGGTTTTATTTTCCCTGTTCTGTGAGCTCAGTATAACTCCATTTGTGTTTTGCTGTATTATACAAAACTTTTTTAGTTTCATGAGAACTCATTCACTTTGTTGCTATGAAGCGTCACCATGGCCATGACAACTCTTTTAAAAGAAAATATTTAATTGGGGCTGGCTTACAGTTCAGAAGTTTGTCCATTATTGTCATGGCAAAAAGCATGGCAAGATGCAGGCAGACATGGTGCTGGAGAAGGAACTGAGAGTTCTACATCTCAAGCAGCAGGAAGAGACTGAGACACACTAGGCCTAGCTTGAGCTTCTGAGACCTCAAAGCCCATCCCCAACGATACAATCTCTCCAACAATTCCATATCTTCTCCAACAAGGCCACACCTCCCAATAGTGCCAGACTCTATGAGCCTATGGGGTTATTTTAATTCAAACTACCATATACACTGTTGGTCTTATTTACTCTGCTACCAGAGTCTATTGGCAAACTCTCCAACTATGCCTAAGTGTTGGGCTCCCCTCATTTCTTCTAGAAGTTTTCAGTTATAAAGACTTATGTTGAGATCTTTGATCTACTTAGAGCTTTGTTCAAGGTGAGAGGAAAGCATATATTTTATTCTTCTACATGTTACTAACAAAGTTTGTCAGCACGATTTATCAAAACTAAGTTCCTTTTTGCCAATGTCTGTTTTTGTCATCCCAAAGTCAGATACCTGAGGTTAATTTGTGGCTTTGCCTCTAGTTTTATTTGTTTTATGAAATTAGGTGAAATACATTTAAAACTGTAATATTGTCTTCTTGTTCCCCTAAAGAGTATCAAGTGAACTTCTTTATTATCTTCTGACTAGTGTCAGGTTTAAGTCTATTTTGCCAGGTATTAGAATAGCTATCCCAGTACCTTCTTAAACTTCCTTTCTCTGTCCTTTTATCCTGAGATGGATCTATCTTTAGTGTGAGGTGTGTTCCTTGAGTGTAGAAGACATAGTAATCCTGTGTTCTAATCCTATCTGTAGTCTATGTTTTTTTTTAATTGAGAACTGAGACTACTAATAACTAAAATTGTCATTGAAATAATATATTGTCTCGTTTTGTTGCTTTGAGGTGTTTTCTTAGATATCCATATATGTACATATATATATATGGATATATATATATATTCCCAGTGGCCTCTCTTGGTTGTATTTATCCTTGTTTTCAGTTTGAAATATTCCTTCTAATATCCTTTGTATCCTTTGTATGTATGACTAAGTGGTCATAAGTTCCTTTAGTCTATCTTTTATAATGGGTAGTTTTTATTTCTCTTTTTAGTTTTAATAGTTTTGCTGGGTGTAACAGTCTGTTGTAGTTTTGATATTTCAAAACTTGAAATTCATATTTCTAGACCTTTTTGTCTTTTCAGGTTTCCTTCAAATAACCAGATATTATTCTGGTTATCCTGCCTTTATATTAACTTAGTTCTTCTCTCTTACAGCTTTCAATATTTCTTCTTTAACCTGTGTTTATTGTTTTAGTTCTATCATGGGGGGTGGGCTTTTCTTTCCTTAAACACTGTCTATTCTGTATTCTTTATACCTCTTGTACTTGAGTAGACATTTCTTTCTCTAAATTTGATGTTTTTCCTATGTTTATACTTTCTTTGCCCTTGACTGTTGACCATAAATTCTTCCCCATCTTTTCAGCCCATGGTTTTTAGATTTGGTATTTTCATTGTGTTCATCTCTTAAAGAATTTATGTTATGAGCAGTTTTTCTGCCATCCTGGTCCCACAGTCATGCCAGCTCCAAATAACACACAGAGATGCTGTATTTGATATAATGCTGTTGGCCTGTTACTAGTTTCTTATTGGCTAGCTCTGTCTTAAATATTAACCCATTTCTATAAATCTAGGTATTTCACATGGTCTTATCTTACCAGAGAGGGCCCGTACCTCTGTTCTCTCCAGTCTCTACATCTTGACTCCTCCCTACTACTTCCTTGAATCCTCCTTGTCTCCTAGTCCCACCTATCTTGCTTTCCTAAGTTTAAAAAAAATTATCTTCTGTTATTGTTTATCCAGTTCCTCTACCTTGTATTCAAGCTCTAATATTGTCTTCTGTGTGTTGCATTCTGCTAGCAAGGGCTTCCACTTATTATTAGACTTAATTGAGTTTTTCATTTCCTGATCCATTTGTTTGGATTATCTTCAGTGCTTTAATTTCTTCATTGAATTTAATTCTCATTTCCTGAATTGTCCTTACTGTTTTATTCATTCCTTTGTATTTCCTTGGATTCCATCTGTCTATTCCTCACCTCTCTCAGTCCATTCATGAGTTTGTGTTCTATTTGAATTCTTTAAACTTGTTTACCATATTTTGAATTTTGTGTATTGAATTGCATCTAAGTTGTTCTCCTTGGAGACCTTTACTACAGGATTGGTGAATTGGAGAAGAGACATATGAAAAATCTTATTGAGCACATGAAAATCATATTGCTGTGATTTTCTAAAGGGGCATGTGCATCTGAAGTCAGGTTGTTTGTTATCTTTTGATATGGATTTTTAACTCACTGGACTGGAATCCCATGCTGAGTCAGTAGACTGGCCCATTTGGAGAAATCTTGAGGTAAAACAGAGGAGATCAGGTCTCTTGCTTGGTTCAGGGTATAGTGATCATATGAAATGGCTAGAGCTCATGGTGGGGACAGAGGGGACTGGTGATGAATATGCAGGGGAAAGGTCTCCTGAGCAAAGGACAGGGCCACAACAAACTTGTGAAGTGGTTGGGACCGGACATGCTGGTCTTGAAGTAAAGGGATCTGGAGTAGGAGATATTCAAGGGTTGTGGCGTCTCTTGTCAAATCTTCAGTGGCTGAGTGGATTAGATGGTGCACACGTGGGTTTGGTGTTAGTGAGGAGGCCTGGGAGGTCTTATAATTTATGTTTTTAATATATGGCCTCACTCTAGCCCCAGACTGCTCTTGAATTCACTGTGAAGTTCAGGCTGGATTTCAGTTCATGACCCTCCTGCTTCAGCCTCCTTCATGCTGAGATTACAGGTGTGTAATGCCATAGCCAGTGGCTTTGTTTATCAATAAGGAGAAGAGAACACACATGATGTAAATTCTAGGACAGCTACACGGGGGATGTCCTATGTATAAAAGACACTGACAACCAACCTCATGTGGTTTATGTAATATGAGACTATATCTTAAAAATTATTAGCAGTACTTAACACTGATAAAGATGCCATTTTCCATTTTATTACATGTTTTATTAGCACTTAGAAGTTTAATGTATAAAAGAAAAGTTAACTACAGTGACAAAATAGAATGGCTGTGCAATAATGGGTGACATAAGAGGGTGACACTGAAACTCTTCTTTCTGCTTTGAGAGTAGTGGCAAGTTTTTGCAGTGTAACCAGGGCTTCATTAGGAGAAGACCACCCCCTGGGGAGGTGGTAATTATGGGACAAAGCTGAGAGAGTTATGAAACAGAAAGTCAACCAAAAAAAAAAATCAACATTTACAAAGACAACATCAGGCAGGAAGGAGGCTGTTACGCTGTGAGAGCAGGTGGACAGTAGTGTGGTTGGATCACAGCCAAAAGGGTAAAGCATAGCAAAGAACAGTAGTTAAAAAATGTGGTTAAAATCACCTAAACGAAAAGTACTTGTGAAGCAACCCCTTAATTTATGTGTTAGTGAACTAGAAATATTTTATGACTATGTATTAGTCAGTTTTTTGTTGTGGTGATAAAACAGCATGATCCAAAGTGACTTAGTGGAGAGTTTATTCTGGCTTGTGGTTCCAGAGGGACAGTCCACAATGATGAGGGTAGCATGGCATCAGGCAGCCAAAGCAAGCAGCTGAGAGATCGTATTTCTGTCCACACACAGGAGGCAGAAAGAGTAAACCTGAAAGTAGGGTGAGACTATAAACTCTCAATGTCCTCCTCTGTGCTTCCTCCAGCAAGATCCCGCCTCCAAGAGGATCCACAGCCTACCTAAACAGCCACCAACTGGGGCTGGTCAATGTGTGAGTGTAGGGGGGACATTGCTCATTCATATCAGCACAGTCTATAATGAAATTCTATATATATTATATTAGCAATTTAATTTCTAAGGATTCCAAGGAGATGGACTTACATTAAGTTATATAACACCCAAACCAAACACATGTGTCTTCTTAATTCACAGAGGATCTTGTGGGTACTTCACTCTGACTCCTGCCACTCATCTTTCCCCCTTGACCAACACTTAATTCTCTTGACTTTAAATGATGTTCTCTTCTGGTATGTGGCCTCATACCAGATGGAGGGCTACAGTGACCACATGGAGCTACTGGAACATATTGGTCTAAGGACAAAATGCAAAAGCAAGACCAAAATTTCTTACTGAGGGCCAGGGCCAGGACCACAGAGATCTCGTGGAGTGCCTGGGACAGAGGGAGCTGAAGTACAGGTCTGGAATGACTGGGTTTAGAGTGTATAGGTTTAGGTGGGTTTAAATGTGAATGTTTAAATATAACATTTTTATTCATGTATATATGCGTGTGGGGATGTGTAGTGGTGAGTGTGGATAGGTACAGCTCTGCATGTATGTATGTGGGCATGGTTCATGTAGAGGCTAGAGGTCAACTTTAGGTATTGTTCTTTAATGACTGTACACCTTGTTGTTTGAGACAGGGCCACTCAGTGGGATATGTGGCCCTCTGATTAGGTAAGGTTAGATGGAAAGCAAGGGCCAGGGATCTACCAGTGTTGGGATTATAAGCACATGCCATCACATGTGGTTTTTCGCATATGGGTGCTGAGGATCTAATCCAGGTTCTGATCTGTGTGTATCACTTAACCAACTAACTGTATGATTAGCATCAGTTGTCAACTTGATACAACCTAGAATTACCTGGGAAAAGAATCTTATAATTAGGGGTTGTTACACTATGTTGACCTGTGGGCATGTATGTATGAAATTATCTTTATTAAGTAAATTAATGTGGGAAGTTGCAGCTCAGTATGGGTAACACCATTTCCTAGGCAGGTATTCCTGAACTGTGTAAGGGTAGAGAAATTTAACGAAGTACAAACATAAACAAATGAGCATGTTTTCACTAATTTTTCCATGTCTTTGACTGTGGATATGATGTGACTATTAAGTTCCTACTACCTTGTCTTTCCTGTTCAACCACCAAGACTTCCCTATTACCTTGAATTTTGACATAACCTTGAATATGTGAGCTAACATAAACCCTTTATCCTGTTACTTTTTGTCAGAATATTTTATCAGTGCAAGAGCAATGCATTTAGACCAGCTACTGAGCTGTCTTCCTAGCCCACATACTGATTTCTAATATGAGTTAATTTTGAACCTAGTGGAAAAAATGTAAGACTGGGATAAAGGACTTTCTCTCCTGATACTTTTGAGAGTAAATGGCTAATATAACTCTGAAATATTCACATGTGCTATTCTTCCGAACAAGTATGTTCTTCTTTATTAAAGTCAGAAAACCAACATTGATACATGATTATCATCTAGTCAGACTTCAAATTTGATCAATTGTCCCAATAACATTTTTTATACAAATGGGTCTTTGATGAAATCATACATGAAATGTAGCAATGTCTCTTTGTTCCCTTGAATTCGCCTTCTACAACTTCTATGTTGAAAGTCAGTATCTTTGGAAGTGATACCATTGAACTGTACTAGGTGGCAAGTGGGGTTAATTTGTTACACTACTGGGCAGCACAATTGTGATTTACTTGCTATCTGTCAGAGCTTTGTACTGTTAATATACTCCTGATTCCATTGTAATTAGAAAAAAATTTATAAAAGGTGCCCATTCTTTATTAAAATTGACCCAACTATTTTTAGCAACCATTAATGCTTCATGGTGGGTCCGTTACTTACACACCAGTCAACTTGTGATTCTTTAATTGTTTCATCCCATATACATTGACTCTCTCTCTCTAGCAATGGTACATTGCAAGGAAAAGTTTTCTTTCCACTTATATATTCACTTATTAATTTGTATCAGCAGAAAGTCATAAATTCCTATTTTATCCAATAGATACAGCCTACTGTTCCAATTATTTATTCCAATGCTCACGTTGTCCAGCATTTGTCTAGACATCTCCTTCTATCAGAGAGATGCTCCCACCATTTTTTAGTACTTTTCTTTCCCAGATGTGTTCTAAATTTACAATGTGCTTTCCTTGCCTCAGCCTTGGCAGTACTATTTTTCTAAGAAATCTTTTCCCTTTTAGTTTTTAACTAAATTCTGGAATTTTTTGGGTTAATACTTGACCTCCAGAAACTCTAAAAGGCTCTAATAGATCACTCTTTCACCCATTATACCAATTAAAAAGACAAAAGTAGTGAGAATAAAGGGGATTTATTTAATATGGCCATATTGGAAAGAAAAAATAAAGGGTCCAGTGATGCTCAGGTCTATCTTGGGTATTTTTATAAGGTATAGGCTTGATAAAGAGCAAAATGTATGCATAATGAAAGAGTCCTAGTCAGAGTGCATTCCTGTCCATCACTGACATGTCACTGTCTCAGCTACTATCTAGCTTTCCTGTTCTACAATTTTCCACAAGCTCTTAGGAGTGCATGAAGATTTCTCCTCTGGCTGAAACCAGGACTTTATTTTCCCTGTCCCCCAATCATGGGATTCCTGGGGCAGGGGGAATCAGTCTTTGGGGGCTGTTTTGGTTACTTTTATATTTCTGTAGTAAGACACCGTGACTAAGGCAACTTATAAAAGAGTTTATTGAGAGCTTACTGTTCAAGAGGGCTGGAGTCCATGACTGCAGTGGTGGGGGAGCCATGCAGCAGGCAGATAGGCTGGCAGGATTATTGCTGGAGCAGTGACTGAGACCTTATAAACTAATCTACAAGTGTGAGAAAGAGACAACTAACTGGGAATGCTATGGACTTTTGAAACTTCAAAGCCTGCTCTCAGTGACACACCTTTTCCAACAAGACCATACTTCCTAGTCTTTCCCAAATAGTTTCACCAACTGGGAACAAAATATTCAAATATATGAGCCTTTGGGGTCAATTCTCCTTCAAATCTCTGCAGAGTCTATGGTTTCAGTAGTCAGAAGCCCAAGGGAGGTAGGGTACGGAAGTCTCCCTTTACAATATCCTCTCTTGCCAGGCAGTTGCAAGATTTTGCAAAATATCAAGAGTCAAGTCTTGGATTTAGTCGCTACTAGTGCTCCTAGGCCTGCCTAACTGTCTGCCCATCTATCTATCCATCCATCTATTTATCCATCTATCATTTACTTTCTATATATTTACCATCTATCTCTATATTTATTTGAAAAGCCATCTGTTTTGATGCCTATGAATTTCACTGATGCTCCCCCCCCCCCGTTCCAACAGTCTTATATTTGCCACTCATTTCTCCAGCTGTGGGGAACCATCAATCTTAGCTTTGCTGTCCCATCTTTCATTGAGGCTATGGATTTCACTCCTTATTTTATTCAGCCTTACTCAATGACCTTTGAACTAAAAGAGGTAAATTCTTTTTTAATTAGCTTGCTGACAAAATTTTATTTCCTTAAATTTCCCTTTCTAATTCTTTTTCTTGCTTCTTTCACCATTTCAAACTTTCTCACTTACTGGTAAGTTGCTTTTGCTCTCCTTTTCTGGTTGCAGATGATCCTGTTAGATGACCTATCCACTCTGCTTCAGCATGACTCATTTCTGCACAGTGATTATAATTTTTTACTGAGTAATTTTTCAGTTTGTCACGGAAGAGCCAATATCCTGGGTTTGGAATTGTCTCTGAGGAGTCATTCCTGGAGAATGACTTTATATTGGTCTCTTCCAAGGACTTTGAGCTTTACTGATTTAGACAAATGAATCCACTAATTTCTCATGTTTGGATTTCCATACCCAAAGAAAAGATCCTCATGTTCCTGAGTGACAGTAGACATTTGATGTTAAGCTTTGGTACAAATGATTTCATTTCCAATCTTTATGTTCACAGCTCATGAAATAGAATGGAAAGCCCATTAGGTAGATCTTTAATGAATTCAGTTTATTTCTGACTTTCCTGAATGTGACTCCTAACTTCTGTTACATTCCAGCTTCCAAACCTTAGTCTATGCTGATTCTAATAGTTCTGGTAAAAGGAAGATTCCTTTATTCCTAGTCTCATGACTTTTAGCGTTCTTTTTATTCTGGGAACATGAGAATTTCCCTGATTAGTTTTGCATTTGTCTATAAATCTATTAGGTTTTTATTTTTAAATTATATTTCCTTAAACCACTTAGTTTTAATAAGGAAAATTTTATTGTTTCCCATAACAAAAATATGGGTGACTTAAATATTTTAATGGTTGAATGCTGAGATAAATTCTCACACAGGTAATATGAAATAGTTTGTAACTGTTATATCAGCATGGCTGAAATATAGTAAGGAAGATGTCTGGAGTATAATGAAGAAGATGAGAATTGCTGATAATTGAATATTGAATTTCAAAGCATGAAGCCCAAGTATAAGATACTATGAAAAAAATCTAAAAATGTATACAGAAATGTGAGACTATGCTAGATATTAAGAATACTTCTCTTTGGTTTATAGATTTTTGTTGAGTTGATTTATATTCTGTAGAGATATAAGAAAATGAACATTGACAAAAATTCCTGTGTCTTAGAAATCCTTAATTAATATTAATGCCAATGAGGGTTTATAACTGAGAACTAAGGGAGCCCAGTCCATTAAAACTGAGTAGAGAAGAACTGACTTTTGTCTTTTAACTTTTATATCGGTTTCTTAACACTAAATGAAAGAAACACAGACTGGTCAAGAACCAGGCAACTCCATACTTTCCCACATGGGCTATACTTCAAAAGTAAAACCAGGAGTAAAACATAGGAGCTCGGGACTGAATCAAATATTCTAATAATGGAGACAGTAAATTGACTTCAAACCTGTTACAAGCAACTTTAAAGGGATTTTAACAACCAAATTTGACTATTAAGAAGAAATTAAGCCTAAGTAAAAAAATTTAAAAACACTTAGACAGGTTTTTTGTTTCTTTGATGCCTCTATGTTTATATTTTCAATTTTATCACTAATAAATTTTTTTGCCTTGTTTTGAATTGTTGAGACAGAATCTCTCTACATAGCCCATACTCTCCTAGATCTCACTATGTAGACCAGGCTGGCATCAAAATCAAGAGATCTGCTTGCCTATGGCTCCTGGGTGCTGAGATTAAAGGCATGTACTAACGTACCAACATGCCCTGTGTTAAATTTTTATTCTAATTCTAAGGCAAAAGCTATTAGTACTTGAACTAGGATACATATTTGTGTTTATATGAATTGTATAATAACCAATAAAAAAGAAAACAGTTACAGATTTCTCCATTATGATCTTGGCTGAACCAAGCTCATGGAAACTCAATAACTCTGAACTGATAGCCGTGGAACCTCCCTGGGACTGAACTAGGGCCACCATATGTGGGAGACATATGGTGAAGTTTGAGATATCTCAGGGGCCCCTGGCAATATGAACAGGATCTATCCCTTGTACATAAGCTAGCATTGTAGAGCCCATTCCCTGTGGTTAGAAGTCATGTTCAGCCTTAAAGCATGGGGTAGGAGCTTGGTCCTGCCCCAACTTAATGTGCCAGAATTTGTCGACTCCCCATGGAAGGAAGCCCTTACCTGTTGGGCAGAGTGGATGGGGGAGTGGGCTGAGTTGGGGGGACAATGGGACAGGGGGAGGAGTGAGAGGGAGAACTTTGGTTGGAATGTAAAATAAAATTAAAGCAAAATAAAAAAGAATACATTTAGATTCTGTTTGTATGTTGGGCATGCTGGTACATGCCTGTATCCCAGCTCTCCTGGAGGCCAGGGCAAGAGAAGCATAAGTTCAAGGCCTACCTGGGCTACATGTCAAGTTAAAGACTAACCTAGGCAATTCAGGGAGACATTGATCAAACGGAAAGGTAGTGAGGCTGGGCATAGAACTGATGGAACACTTTCCTACCTTTCATAAAACCTAGATTCGATCCCTAAGAGCCCCCAAAGAAAAGAAGTCTATACAATTGAAAGCTAAAGAGCTGTGTTTAATCTGAAAGAACTCAGAGGATGAGGACAGAAGAATTGTGAGTGGTATCCTTTATGAAAAGAAACAAATCAAATCAAAACATGTGTGTGTGTGTGTGTAATGCACACTCAGATGTGAGTAAGCACACACACACACACACACACACACACACACACACTAGCACAGAGGCCAAAGGAGGACCCGGGTTCCCACTTCCACCACACTCTGTCTCCTTATTCCTTTGAGAGGTCTCTAACTGAACTGGGAGCTAGGCTGGCTGCTTGTAAGCCCTGGCAATCTCCTGTCCTGAGCTCCCATAGCACTGGGGATGAGGCCTGTGTTTGTGTGCACCTGGCTTTTGAGGGCATTCTGGGGATCTGATCTAGGGTCTTCATGCTTGTGCAGTGAGTGTTCTTACCCACTCATTGAGCATCTCCCTGGTGCCAGGTACTTTCTTGTTCATGAATCCAGAAGCAGATTTTATAATCCACTAAAATTTCTAACATTTCCCGGTCACTTGAGCACCTGGTGTGTGTGTTTGCCTATTTAACTTTAAGCCTGTCATCTTCCTAGGAAATGGTCACAACTATAACTGATACTTCCTATATTGGGTTCTTCTAAATTGACTATACTTCTCTAAGAATTTGCAACAGTTAATTCAATGATTTTTCTGCTCCTTTAACGTTATCCCTGCCTACACTCTTTGTCTTTATTACAGTTTATTTTCATCTATTTTTTACAACTAGAAATATTAAATTTATATTGGAGGTAATGAGACACAGAAAGTGGATGGATTCAGATGGGAGGGGAGTAAAAGAGGAATTGGATGAGACCTAGATGTGCTCTCCAGATTAGTCTCTCTTTTACACAACTGCTTGTGGCCATGCAGCATGCCCAAGGAGCTTCATGGATTATTCTCTTTTATCTTCCATTAGATTTGATGGTAGGCTTGAAATATTTCCATAGGTTTTGGTGACTTTTGCATTTACTAAAACTTAGTTGATAAGTGTATTAAATTTGTAAAAACTGTTTAAATATTCAAATTCTCACATTTGGCGTAGCTCTTAAAACCTGCCCTAACCTCATTATTCTGCTCAGCTCTTACAGAATCTGCATGGATGAGTGTGGCTTTTCTGAATCACTGGGGGATCATGGTGGCAGGATTCCCTTGGGTGATTAGAAGAAAAAAATGTTGCCGTGTGAATTTTGAGATCTTGAAACATTCTTCTTTCTTGTTTTCTTTTTATTGATGATAGATGTTGTTTCTCACATAATATATCCTGATTAAGATTTCCCCTCCATTCCTCCCACTTCCTTCCCCCTCCCCTCCTATCTGGATCCAACCCCTTCTGTATCTCATTAGAAAACAAACAGACTTCTTCTAAGTGATAATAATAAAAAAATAAAATAATAAGACAAAACAAAAGTCAACACATTGAAATTTGGACAAAACAAACAAACAGAAATAAAAGACCCCAAGAAAAGGCACAAGAAACAGAAACCCACCCGTTCACACACTCAAAACTCACATAAAAACACTAAACTAAAAGCTATAATATATACACAAAGGACCTGTAAGGTAAAAAACAGAGGAAAAAAAAAAAGAAAAGAAAAGAACAAATGTTATATGATTTTTTAAAAAAGAAAAGAAAGACTCAAAATGACATTGTAGGACAAAGAACCTCAAAATTTATTGTTGAGTTGGTGTTCTGTTGTCCATCTGCTGCTGGTATGCAGCCTACTCTTAAGAGTAGTTTATTTCTCCAGTGAAATTTCCTTGGAGGGACCTATATTTTCATTTGCAAGTCATTATCATCTGGACAGTGCTTCTGGGTTAAGAATGGGAGTGTATGTCTACTCTTCCTTTCGTCTTTAGGTTCCTATGTGGTGCTGAGCCCTGCAGACCCCATGCATGCTGCTGTAATCTCTGTGAGTTCATATGCACATCAATCCTGTTGATTTAGAAGGCCTTGTTTTCTTGTTGTTCTCTGTCCCCTCTGGCTTTTAACACTCTTTCTGTCTCCTCTTCAGAAGGGTTCTCTGAGCCCCAAGGAAAAGATTTTGATAGACACATACCCTTTAGAGCTGATTATTCCAACATCTCTCTCTACATAATGTCTGGCTGTAGGTCTCTGTACATAATCCCATCTATTGTGGGAAGAAGCTTCTCTCATGATGGCCAAGCAACGCACTAACCTATGAGTGTATCAGAAAGTCATTAAGAGTCATGTCTTTTAGGCAGGACACTATTGTAGACCAAAGTGTTTCTGGTTGAGTTTATTGATGGGAGATGTCATTTTGTATATGTTTCTCATACTGGTTAATGAATAAAGCACTGTTGGCCAATAGGAAAGCAAGATAGACGGGACTAGGAGACAAGGAGGAAATAGGAAGGAGTAAGGAGGAGCCAGGATGGAGAGACTGGGGGAGACGAGACGCTGGTCCCTTTTCCCGGTAAGAAGACCACATGGAAATACATAGAAATGGGTTAATACTTAAGACAGAGCTAGCCGATAAGAAACAAGTACCTGGCCAACAGAATTATATCGAATACAGAGTCTCTGTGTGCTAATTGGGGGCTGGCACGGCAGCGGGACAAGGCCAGGCAGCGGGAGGAAAAACCCTACTTCTTACAGTTTATGTTTATATTTCTCCTTTGGTAGTCTGCAGAGTACCTTCCTGTACCAAAGATGCTAGAAAGTAGGGGCTCTATGTAGGCACCAGCTCAACTTCTCCATGGTCAATGAATTCTGCAGGTGTCATCTTCCTAAATGGGACCTCTTGATTTGTTTGTCCAGAGCAACCTATAGTCTTGCAAAAACCTGGCTTGTTTGGGGAACAACTCAGTTAGATGTAACCTAATCCTGAGACTGGAATCTTCACTTGGTGACAAGAAATGGCCAGTTGGAACTCTGTCTCCCCCATATTTGGCAATTTCATTTAGATTGCCTTCATACATGTATATATTTTAGGAAGCTTCTAGTGTATTAGATTTTGATACTATTCCTAAAATGGACCTTAATTTTAGCTATCTCTTTTCATATTTCCTCCTTCTTTCCTCTCCCCCTCTCATTTAATCCTCTCATTCTAGTCCCACCTCTATCCATTTACTGCTATTTTCCTTTCCTAGAGGGTTATGTGTCACCTCTATTCCCTTACTTTGTTCTTAACCTATGCGGTTCTATGGATTGTAGCTTGCTTATTATTGACTTAACAGGTGATATCCACAGATAAATGAATAAATACCATATTTGTACTTCTGGGTCTGGGTTACCACACTCAGGATTTTTTCTAGTTCCATCCATTTCCCTGCAAATTTCATGGCTTCACTGTTTTAACACCTGAGTAATTGTCCACTGTGTAAAAGTACCACATTTTATTTATTTGTTTTTCTGTTAAGAAACATCTAGGTTGCTTCCAGTTTCTGACTATTATGAATACAGAAGTGATGACCACGGTTGAGCAAATGTCTCTGTGGTAGGATAATGTGTCCATTGGGCATGTGGTCAGGAGTGGCATAGGTGGATCTTTAGTTAGATGGATTCCCATCTTCCTGAGGAACTGTCACACTGATTTCCATAGTGGCTGTACAAGTTTGCACTCCTACCAGTAATGAATGAGTTTCTCCATATCCCTTACTCAATATCCTGAGCTGTCACTTGTTTTATTGATCTTGGCTATTCTGACCGAAATAAGATAAAATCTCATGGTTTTGATTTACATTTCCCTGATGTCTAAGGATGTTAAACATTCTTCAAGTATTTCTGAGCCAGTTGAGCTTCTTCTTCTGAGATTATTTGTTTTCTGGATACTCTATCTCCTTGAGTGCTTTATATATCTGTATAAAACTTCTCTATCATATATAGGCTGCTGCTTTGTCTGAATGGTAGTGCTCTTTGCCATGCAGAAGTTTCTCAATTTCATGAGGGCCCACTTATTATTTGTTGATCTAAGTGTCTGTGCTAGCAGTATTCTGTTCAGACAGTCTTTTCTTGTGCCAACAAGTTTAAGGCTCTTCCTCACCTTCTCTTCTATCAGGTTCAAGTATCTGCTTTATGATGGAGTCTTTGATCCATTTGTGATTGAGGTTTTGTCGGGGTGATAAGTATGGATCTATTCAGATCCTTATACATGCAGCCATCCAGTTTGAACAGCACCATTTGTTGAAGATGCTGTCTTCTTTTCCAGTGTATTTTTCTGGCTTCTTTCTCAAAACTCAGATGTCCATAGTTGTGTAGATTTATGTCTGGGTATTTAATTCAATCCTGTTGATTGGTGCATCATTTCTTTGGCAATACCATACTGTTTTTATTACTATAGTTCTGTAGTGCAACTTGGAATTGGGAATACTGATATCCCCAACAGTTCTTTTATTATTATTCAAGATTGTTTTACTAATCCTCTCTCTGTGTGTGTGTGTATGTGTGTGTGTGTGTGTGTGTTTATGTCTAGTCTTCTATTTGATTTCATTGATCAAAGTATCTGTTTTTGTGCCAATACCATGATGTTTATATAACTATAGCTCTGTAGTATAATTTGAGATTGGCAATGGTGATTACTCCAGTAGTTCCTTTATTATTCTGGGTTGTTTTTGCTATCCTGGGTTTTGGTGTCTGTGTGTGTGTGTGTGTGTGTGTGTGTGTGTGTGTGTGTGTGTGTTCATATGAAGCTGAAGATGGTCTTTTCAAGATCTGTAAAAAAATGTGTTGGAATTTTTACAAGGAGTGCATTGATTCTGTAGATTGCTTTTGGTAGGAAGTCCATTTTTAGTACTTTAATACTGACTCATGAACATGGGGGATATTTCTGTCTTCTGATATCTTGTTCAATTTCCTTCCTTCAGCATCTTAAAATTTTTGTTATCCAAGTCTTTCACTTTCTTGGTTAGAGTTATTCCAGGTTATTTTATACTGTTTGAGGCTACAGTGAAAGATGGTGTTTCTGTGATTTCTTCCTCAGTCTCTCATTTATATATAGGAGAGTTCCTGATTTTTGTGAGTTAATTTCCTAGTCATCTACTTTGCTGAAATGTTTATTAGTTGTAAGAGTTCTCTGGTGGAATATTTAAGGTCATTTATGGCTGCTATCATATCATCTGCAAATAAAGGTACTTTAGCTTCTTCCTTACCAATTTGTATCCCCTTGGGCTTTCAGTTGTCTCATTGCTCTAGCTAAGATGTCAAGTATTATATTGAATAGGTATGAAGAGAGTGAACAACCTTTAGTGGAATTGCTTTGCGTTTCTCTCCACTTGACTTGATATTGGCTATAAGCTTGCAGTGAACTGCTTTTTTAAATTATGTTTAGGTATGTCCTTTGTATCCTTAGTCTTTCCAGGATTTTATCATGAAGGAGTGCTACATTATTTTCTTTCCTTTCTTTTTTCTTTTCTTTCTTTTTTTTTTTTCTTTTTTTTTTTTTTTTTTTTTTTTTTTTTTTTTTTTGCATCTAATGCAATGATCAGGTGGTTTTTGTCTTTTAGTCTGTTTATATAGTAAATTACATTTATCAGTTTACATATGTTGAACCATCCCTACATCTCTGAGATGAAGCCACCTTGATAGTGGTAGATGGTCTTTTTGATGTATTCTTAGATTCAGTTTGCAAGTATTTTATTGAGAATATTTACATCTATGTTAATAAGGGAAATTAATCTGTTGTTCTCTTTTTTGTTTCTTTAAGTGGTTTAGGTATCAGGGTAGCTGTGGTCTCATAAAATGAATTGGGGACGGTGAAACAAATGTGTTGGGATGCATGATGAAAAAGACACAAAGAATAAATAAAAGAGAAAGTTTAGAATGAATTGGGGAATGTCCCTTCAGTTTCCATGTTGTGGAATATCTTGAGGAGTACTTCTTTGAAAGTCTGATAGAATTCTGGGCTACTATCTGGCCTTGACTTTGGAGCTGGGGGGGGCGCTTTTAATTACTTCTTCTCTTTACCTAGGGGTATAGGCTTATTTAAATTGCTTATATGATTTTGATCTAACTTTGGTAAATGGTATATGTCAAGAAAATTATCCATTTTTTAAAAGATTTTCCGTTTTGATTTTGGTGGAGTGAAGGTTTTTAATGTATGATCTTATGATTCTCTGCACTCACCCCCCAATATTTGTTGTTATGGTCCCCTTTCATCTCTAGTTTTGTTAATTTGATTATTACCCCCACCTTTTAGTTAATTTTGCTAAGGGTTTATTCATCTTTTGGGTTTTCTCAAAGAACTAACTTTTTGTTTCATTTATCCTATGTTAATTTTTTTTGGTTTGCGTTTCATTGATTTCAGTCCTAAGTTTGATTACTTCTTGCCATCTGCTCCTTTGGGGTGTGATTTCTTCTTTTTTTGCTCTAAAGCTTTCCTGTGTGCTGTTCGCTGAGTTCGCTCCAGTTATTTTTATGTAGGTACTTAGTGCATGAGCTTGCCCCTTAGGCCTGTCTTTATTGTGTCCCTTAAGTTATGGGAATGTTGTGTATTCATTTTCATTGGGGAATTCTTGCTAAAATGCTTATAAGCATGAACATACATTAAAAGTTGATTTGTATGATTACATTTCTCTCTTCATCTCCTCTTCCCTTCTATTTTTCTTTCCTTACTTTAGTGTCCAGATTTTTGAGAAATTAAGGATTTTAAAAAGTTACCATTTATTTTGTGACATTTTCCTTAATGGGGTTGTTTTTAGTAATAAGAGGGCAGTGGATCTACAAAGAGCTCCTAGGAGAACATAATTTCAAAACAATTGCTTTTGAGCAGACGTTACTGTCCAATCTGGGATTTTGTGAAAGGTAAAACTGCCCTTCAAGGGGAGGTGCGAGGAGAGTGCTCACTAGAAAGACATTTGTGCTAGAGACTCAACCTTTGCTATACATATTAGTTATTGATATCATTATGTAATGTGAGATAAATTACATTCAGATAACTGTTTCCATTTTTGTTTTCGTTGCTAAGAAACCACAGATGGAACTGATGGCTGAGTATAACCATGAGCTCTAGTTTGTTAATTGAATCATCTCTTTTATTTTTCAGTTCTTTCTATATTTGAATACTTCAGCTTATTTACCTTTTTATTATATGTCCCTTCAAGACTTTTATCTGAACAAATAAAGTTGGATAAATAAAAAAGAGACTTGGGACAGATGGTCTCAATGGTACCTTTGAATAAAGAAGAGTATAATATATAATAATGAGATTATAAAAAGTTACCAATCATTCAAGATTTTTTCTCTGTTTTCAGAGTGTGACTGGTGGCTTATAATTTTATCAGAATACTCACCAAATTTGCATTCCTGTAAGACTCCACTTTAGGCTATAAAAACACCTCTTGGGTTTTGGAAAGTTAGTATTCATGTGTGTGAACAGTTGTGTGTTTAGGCAGCTGGCCCCCAGATTATGGCACTGTTTTCATAGGCTGTTGAAGTGCTAGGGAGTGGGACTTGGAGGAAGGTGGGTTGATGTGGGTGGGCCTATGAACCTAGCTGGATTTCTTCCAGAGGGTCTTACAGATGATGCTGGCTCTCTCCCTGAGGGTCCTGGTCTTTCATTTGATGCAGGCTCTCCCAGACACTGACCTTTCTCTTCCATGCTGGGCTGTATCTCCTTAAACTGTGAGCTAAAATAAATCCTCCTCTTAGGTAATTTTCCTAGAATCGGTCTGTAGTAGTGAGAAAAATCATTAATGCAACATGTAACTGAAGTTTATGGCTCTTTAACACTTCACTGAAATAAAAATATAATAATTAATAACAAAGTATGCTAAATTTAATTTGATTAAAAAAAGGAAAATTATGGGAAAGCTAATACTTCTTTTTTTATTTTTATTTTTTATTTTCCATATCGATCCCAGTTCCCTTTCTCTCCCTTCCTTCCTCCTTCCCTCTTTCCCTCTCTCCTCCCCTCACATGCACCCCGACCACCCTCTCCTCTCCTCCCCTCCCACTCCACATGCCATCCAGGTGGGGTCATGTAGATCTGTCAGGTCATTTGAAGCAGGGACTAGGACTTCTCTCCTGTCTCTAGATTAAGGCAGTTATCCCTCCATGGGGATGTGCCCACAAGGTCCTTTTGTGCACCAGGAATACATCCTGGTTCCACTGCCTGAGGTCCCTTAGACTGCTTAGGCCTTCTAGCTAAGACTCATGTTCAGGGGGTCTGAGTCAATCCTAGCTACCATTCTGGGGGCTCATTAGCTCCTCCTTGTTCAGGGCTAATACTTCTTAGAATGCTTTTGTTTCCTCTCAAAACTCTTTGTGAAAATCCTAGTCATGAAATAATATCTTGGAAAAATATTTTTTTAGTAAAATCAAGAAATTATGGCCAGGCAGTGGTGGTGCACACCTTTAATCCCACTCCTAGGGAGGCAGAGGCAGGCAGATATCTGTGACTCTGAGGCCAGCCTGGTCTACAAAGTGAGTTTCAGGATAGCCAGGGCTGTTACACAAAGAAACACTGTCTGGAAAACAAGTGTGTGTGTGTGTGTGTGTGTGTGTGTGTGTGTGTGTGTGTGTGTGTAAAATGCATACCAGAGAGGGCAGCAGATCTCATTACAGATAGTTGTGAGCCACCATATAGTTGCTGGGAATTGAACTCATGATCTCTTGAAAAGCAGCTAGTGCTCTTAACTGCTGAGCCATCTCTCCAGCCCCATAGTGGTTGTGTGTGTGTGTGTGTGTGTGTGTGTGTGTGTGTGTGTGTGTACATATATATGTATGAGAGATCCTAACAGACCAAGAGAGACTCATAAGAATAGTCAGAAGTGCTTAGACTTTGAAAGATACAGGTACAAATCTGGAAGGTTTCCATTTGCTGGCTATTTAGCCTCAGGTAACTTACATAACTGTTGGTTCCATAACAGGGAGCTAAGGACACTAAAGTGGCTGGAATTTCCCTATGGTATCTAATGTCTAGCTCATTACCTGGTGGCTGGTGGGCTAAGTGGTTCCGGTCCACTACTTATATCAGAAGAAGCTGGAATTCAGTTCTTGCTGTGCTGTGACCTTGAGACTCACTTTAAAAAGTTCATAAGTCTTGGCCACACCTCTCTAGGAAGAATGTTATGAGCTGAATTCAGATTGGGAATCATTGCTTTATTTTTTTGTATCAAACTCATGTAATTGTTAAGAATGTGAGGGACAAATATTACTGTCTGAACTTAAAACTCCCTAGTCATTTGGCCTTGGGCCAGTTGCTTCTCTACTTGGGTCACAGTTTGTCCATTTGTGTTATAATGATAACAATATCACTGTTTCTACAAGGATATTACCATACTTCTAAATATTAATGTAGGAACATAAATTGAATATCACAAAACTTAGTCCATCATCAATAAACTGGAGCTATACTGGGGGGATTATCAGTGGCATCACCACACTGCAATATAGTATAGAAAAGGAGATGTGGTTTTTATATGCTTTAGAATAAAGGTCAAAGGTTGTCAGGTTTCCTGGACTCCCAGAAGTTCCATTTTGTGTCTAATAAATGACAGAACTTTTACTTACTCTGTAGTGATGGGGAATAAAGTGACTTCTTATAACATGGATAAGAAATTTAGTAGGAGGGAATTTTCCATTTTGCTAGTCTTGGAAATGTTTAGATGGGGACAATGATAGACACAACCTGGAACTCTTAGTTCCCACACGGGACAGTCGGCAATTCAAGAGCCATCTTTAAGTACATTAATGTTTGCCAAGATATTGCTATCAACTGAGCTGTTCACATGCTCATTCTGCCCCTCCCATGACACTGAAGAAGGTGAGCATCTTTATCCATATATGAGTAAACAGAGGCTCACAGAACTCCAGTGACTTATGAATGATTGAACTAATACTTGAACTGCCCCATGCACTGCAGTGCCTAATTCTTCCCCACAACTAACTATGACCAACCCCTGTTACTACTGGGGTTACTACATGACCATCCCTCAGCTGAGCATACTCACGTAGACAAACAAAAGTGTTGACAGTTTTGTAGCATCAAATGCACACTAGTGGAATCTTAGTGGGTCAGGGCAAGCAGATCCCTTTCGGGGCCAGGAGAAATTTAGCTAAGAAAGGGAATTTTGCTGAAGATGATCCTGGCCTCATAGAAGCTTTATCCTGATCACTTAATCTGTTCTTATGTGGCTATGAAACAGACAGATCCAATGGCAAAGGTGCTCACCACACGAGCTGCCAGCTTCCACAGTTACCCATTGTCAAAAAACAAAACAAAACAAAACAAAATCAGGTGGATACAGACAGCATATGCCCCTGTTTTCTATGGTGAGATACCATGGGTCTTCAGAATGTCATGGTGTCTTTGAGCTAAGTGGGTCAGGTTCTGTCCTAATGTACTTTTGATACTGTTTTCACACGCAAAGCCTGCATTATACATCAGTGTTGGATAGCATGATTATCTGATCAATTTACAGATCAGAGGCACTGCTGATATTATACAACAGGTGTGACTAGTACACTCATGAAAATCTGTGACATTCTAGAACATGGTAGAGTGAGCTGCCAAGGGCATTCAGGGAGTGGGAACAGGGGATGATGATAGTCGTGCCAGTGATACCAGAATTGGAGTCTCACTGCCTAGCCTTCATCCCAGTCCTGTTCCTCACTCACTGTGACCTTAGGCACATCATTCACCTCTCCATACCTCAGCTACCTTACTAGTCTATGGTATATAAAAGGTTAAATATATTAATTCACACTAAGCACCTAGGAGAGTGTAAGCCATCACAGGCCTTCAATAACTGTTTCCTCAGGGGTTTTGGTTTTTATTTGATTTCTGATTTTGTCATTTTGAAATGGACTTTTCTTTTTACCAAATCATTCTAGGTTTGAGTTCTGTCCAATGGCTTTGCACATCACACCACATCTTATTCTTTAGTTATTAAAAGGCAAGGCTTGAATCAATTATATAGCATTTTCTTTGGCAGAAAATCTACCATGACTTTCATAAGAACCCCTAAATCCTCAGCATCTTCTTTCCCATTGCATTGTTTTCCAAAGATTGTGTAACAAGATGACCTAGAACAAAATTAATTTTTGTTTTACAGTTCAAGAGGCCAGAATATGAGACTGTGTAGCTAGTAGCAGCATAGACGTATTCCCTCAAGCCCTCCCAGGAAACATCCCTGTCTCTCCCAGCCTCAGATGGTTATAGTCTTCCTTAGTTTGTGTTCTCAACCCACTTCTTTATCTTCCCATGACTATTTGCTTGTGTCTTTATATCATCTTTTCTCTGTATAGGTCAGTGTCCAAATCCATCTTTTTTTTTTTCTCTCTCTCTTTTCTCCTTTTCTTTCTTTTTTTCCTTCTTTCTGGTAACTTACTGAATTTGTCCTTTGGCATTTTCATGCACACATAAACTGTATTCTAATTATTGTTACCATCAACATGCATTATCTCACTCCCAGTACTATCACCACTCACTTCCCTACAAGCCTTTTCCCAACATCTATGTCTTTTTGTTTTATTTTTTGAATCACCAAGTTTACCCAGGGTCATCCATGTAACCATGGGTTTAGAGCTATCCAATGTAGCGTCATGGATTCAACCAGAGTTCACAGCTGAAGATAATGGCTGCATCTATCTTGGATTCCATCAGTAGACAATATTTAAGTAAGGCCCCATAAGCCCCCTCCCCAATCAACAACTGACTAGTGACAGGCCAAGTCTTGTTCAAGCCCATTGCAGGCTGCTGCAGCTGCTTGAGATTATGATTTCACTGATTATGTCATATGCGCAAGATAGTGTTTTATCGTCCATCTCCTGATGCCATGGCTCCTTCTTTCCTCCCACTCAACCATCACTTACTGTCAGGACTTTGAATAGTCATGTGTCTCTTCCTTTACTAGCATTCATTATGGAGATGGTTCTCTGAGTAAGGTTGAGATAGCATTTGTCTATGAGTATTAACACAAACATTTAGATGGAAACTTGTTATCATGTAAGTCTAGAGTTTAGTTAAATAACTGTGGAGAGTTTCCCCTTAGGGCCTAAGGCCTCCTCAACCATGGAGTTTTGATGAGGTTTGCAGTACCAGGCATGAACTCTCCTTGTGAAGCAGGCCTTAAATCCAATTCAAGAGTGGTTGGTAAGCCCTATAACAGTCCCAGTATAGCACCACTGGGCAATTATAATTTGTAAGGTGCACAGCTGGTGGATATGACCATTGATGCCTTCCTTCCCCAACAGTCTGCACAGTAGCATCTTCTGGCACTGAATGCAGCCAGCAGGAAAAAGATTCTAACTCAATTCCCACTTGATCTCTCTTTATCTTACATTCAAGGTGTATGGTGTTTTTGACATTAGACCTTATCAACTAGTCCCAATGAGAAACCAAGACAAATGACAAGAGCCTATATTGTTATGGAGGCCTCTGGGGCCTCACTGACCAACAATTCATGAGGAAGTACCAAGTGCCTGGCCCTGGAATATTTGTTTAATAACTCATAGATTTTAGAAAATGTGTTATCTAATCCTATAGAATTTCTCCCTTCCTAACTTAAAAAAAGTTTTTTTTTAATAAGTACACCATTTGTAATAAGATCATACCCTCCAGTTGGAATTCATCAGAAATAATTTACCGTGATCCTCTTTTCAAATAAGGTAATTTTGAGATACTAGAAGTTGGGATTTTGACATATTTCTTTAGACACAATGCACCCATAAGACTCACCAGACTTATAGATTTCCTAAGGTATCTAAACCACACTGCCACATTTCTGTTGTCCTTTGCATACCAAATAACTGCTGCAAGAAGCTTGAGAGAGCCAAAAACATTCCTTGTTCAGACAAGGATCTCCATCTATGCCACCATGATTTGGAAATGTTTGTTTCCTCTCATGGTCATGAATTCCCCAAGGCTAAGGACTGTGGCTTTTGTTTTGTTTTTCTTACCTTGACGAATAAAACAGTTCTAGAATGCATGGAAGGAGACTTCAATAGATGAGGAAAAGAGAAGGAATAAGAGAGGAAGGAAGGAAGGAAATTTAAATTTGTATAGTTCAATGTCTCCCACCTTAGGACACAGCTCTTCTTTTACGTTTGTAAATGTGTCTGCTTCCTTTCTCTACTGTGTGTATGTTTTTCATATTTTGCAACCCTGTTGCTTGGTGCATACACATTTAAGATCACTATATTTAGTGATGGATCAACTTATATAGAGTATCATTCTCCATCATTCATAATTTTCTTTTCTATGAATTCTACCACATCTGATACTAACACAGTCACTCTGTCACTCTTACTATTTATAAACGTATTAGTTTCCTGTCCTTTTACTTTCAACTGATGTAAGTTTCAAATTAAAACAGTTTCCAAAAGACAAAACAAACCAAAGACATTGTAAACAATATTTCCAGACAGTTTGCTTTCTGATACCTTATCACTGCACAGATACTTTCTCTATTAGCAATTGGCTCAGGGCACCTTTGCTGACTTCATGGCTTTTGGCTTGATGCATCTAGATAGATGATATGAAAATACATAATTTTAAGTGGGTCTTTGGAAAGCAATAAAATTTATAAGAAATAATACAATCTGCCAGACAGCTGTAATGCTTGCAGTCTACAAAGTGAATTCCAGGTCAGCCATGACCACACAGAGAAAGCCATCCCAAAAAAACAAGGTAATAGTAATAATAATATCTGCGTGGTATTCCCTACCTTATGCAGGTTTCTTTTAATCCATGCCTTTTCTTAAATACTGTATTTGCAATTCAATTCAACACTGCCGTGTAGTACCAGTCAACTGACTTATTATATTCTTTATAACTAGGAAAGAAATGGCTACCTCTGTTCTCTATAGTCATGTTCATATGATTTGTTTTCCAAAATACTGCATATATGACCTTAAGTGGGGAAAGGCTCCCTATTTCATTTAGTGAGTAATAAAAATTTGAGTTTTAATTGTTCTGTACTTAAACCTATGGAGAGTTATTTCACTATAAGGTATTTTTTTTTCTCTGATCCTTGGGTCTCTATTAAATCTGGCTGACTCTGCCTGCTTGAGGACTGTGTATCTCCAGAATTGAAAACAGATACCATGAACTCAGGCCTGTTTTGCTTTCTGTAACACTGTGTTGAAAGCCACATTCTAGTCTTTGATAAGATTTGAAGGAAGCCTCTCTTTGCTGTTGTCGTTTGTTTGTTTGCTTGCTTGCTTGCTTGCTTGCTTGCTTGCTTGCTTGCTTTTTGAGACAGGGTCTCTCTGTGTAGATTTGGAGCCTGTCCTGGAACTTGCTCTGTAGACCAGACTGGCAGAAGTCTGCCTTCCTCTGGCTCCTGAGTGCTGGGATTAAAGGTGTGGGCTCTATTTCTAACAGAAATCCCTGCTACCCCCTTCCACTAAGTTCCATTGTTCTGCTCTACAGCCCCTATAATACTGTATGGTGATGAACAGTTCTCCTATGTGAATCCTATAATACTGTGTGGTGACAAACAATTCTCCTATATGAATCCTATAACATTGTGTGGTGATGATTAGTTTTCCTATATGAATCCTATAATAGTATATGACGATGAACACTTGTCGTATATGAATCCTGTAATGGTGTGTGGTGATGAACAGTTCTCCTGTGCAAACCCTGCAACACTGTGTGGTGCTGATGATAGCTAGCCTCTGTCACAGCTTGTTTAAAAGAGAAAACATTTCAGTCTCTGCTGGGAGGAAAGCACATGAAGAAGGTCTTCGGCTTGTAAGCACACATGTGAGAACCCAGCCCCCACCATCACATCTTTACATCTGGCAATTTGTGTGTTCAAACATCATTAATAGAGAAGGAAGAGCCATCCGGCATGCTAGGGGGTTATACAATTTTCTTAAAACATTGCAGAAAGCACAAATGTTCTAATCCTTTGAAAATGAAGTAACATTGCTGAGAAGACAAAAAAAAATAATAATTTGTTACTTAGCCTTTAATTGTTTAACAGACTGAATTCCCCCATTCTGGCTAAATAGATCTTACTCCTAACTAAGGAAATTGTTGACACATGTCCTTTCAATAGATTCAAAAACTTTCTACTTGTCAATGTGGGCCAGAAAATTAAACAAATATTCATTATATTCATGTAATGAAGTATGTAAAGCCTATCAGTAACATGAGCTAACTTGATAAACTAAAATCTGCTTGTGACTCTGACAACCATAGAGTTTAGTATTTCACTTTTCATATTGAAATCCATGCACTAACTCATCTATAAGAATGTGCTACAGCTTCTGAATGTCTATTATAACTGTACAAATGTTCACTGAGATGTCTACATTTTGGGTGTGGCTAATCTCATTTGCAAGATGTTGTCTTTTTTTTTTTTTTTGCATGTTCTTTAATGTTTTAATTTTTTTAAAAAAAGAAGTTAAAAAATAAAAAAGAAGTTGTTGCATTTCAACATTTTTCTCATAAGCTAATACTTTTGATTCTCTCCCCCCTCTTCTCTACTTTCACTTCCTGCTTAACTCTTTTCACCACATTCTCCTCACCCTGCTTTGACATTACAGGTGTTTTATTATTCCCCTCTCCCTTGGGGCCTCTTTTCTAGCTCTCCATCTAATGGTTCCTTGCTATCTACCTGATCTCCACTGGCACTTCAAGTTAAACACACAATTCTAAGAATTCATAGCTAGGATCTATATATAAGAGACAACAAGTGGCATTGTCTTTCTGGATCTGGATTGAATCTCCCAAATGAAGAAACTCAGTTCCAAACATGGGATACCTTCCTATAAATTGTTCGTGAGGAAACCACAGAAGACCCCTCCCAAACAATATAGGCTATTGACATTGTTCTCAATTACACACTTGAACTAGATAACCCTCTTGCTGAAGTCACTTCAGATATAAACCACCAAGAAATCAATCTGGAAATGGGATGGAAGCTTTTTCCTTGTTGGCTAGCTTGCAGGGTGCTAGGAGGATGTGGAGGCAGGCTGCTGAGGGTAAAGATCCTTCTAGCTACAATACCAACCTGCCAGTCAAGATGTGCCCACCAAGATGTGGCATGAGTGGGGTAATCAACCACCCCCTGGTTGGCTTTGAATCTCACTCCACAATAGGGAACTCAGGCTTAGCACTATGAACATGGGCAAGAGCATATGACTGGGGAGATCACAAGACCCAGAGGGGAACCTACTACTACTGTTTTGCAAATGGACATGTTGTCAAGCCACCGTCTAATTATCTGGGTTACTCAGGTTAGTATGGATTTCAACCTTCCTCAAAGACATCTCTTAGTGCTGCAGGTGGTGATTAATGCAGAGACACACTGTTCAAATGCCACATTCTTCAACCGAGAAGCTGCTCATGCTCCAGTGAATAACCTCCCACCTCTGCTCAAGCAAGCATCCCTAATTAAACCCCAGGAGTCACCCAAACAAAAGGGCATGGAAGTAGGAGTGCACTGATAGAGAGGAAGGGCTCAGCAGAAGAGGGAGGTAGGACGGAAGAGGGTATTGGGAATAAAAAATGAGGAAATCCGTTATGTACGTGTTATATACATGGAACTTTGAAAGAATAAATAAAAGAAAGAAATTATTGGAGCCTGATGTGGTGGGTGTTGTTCTTGCAATCTCAGCACTTCAGGGGCTAAGGCAAAAAGATTGCTATGAGCCCAAGGACAATTGGAGCTACATAGTGAAACTTTGTCTCAATAAATAGACAGAATAATAGCATCCTTCAGGATTGTCATAAATGTTTTTAAAAATTAGTTTCAGGAAATTTATATTTCTAAAAACTTCTGCTGTCCTGTGAACCCATAGGCCAGGCCAGACAGAGACAGGTAGGCTGATAGCAAATAGTCCCCTCTGCTACATCTCCCTCCAAATCCAATCCCCCAACTCTGTAGCAGACCATCTACTGGGCCTCTCCTGACATTCTGCCCCACTCACAGGGGACTAAGAAGATCCTGCTGAAACATTCTGCTTTCCTCCCTCCTATGGACCCCCCCCCAGCTCCAGCCACATTCACTATAGCTCATCCACATCCTGAAGTGTCAGCTCTCAATTCATAGAAACACATTATACCCAGAACACACAGTGACCACATCTGACAGGATCCCAGAAAAATTCTCTGACAGGGAACACACAGCAACACACCCTCCTAAGAACAAGAGAGGGCAACAGAAACCAGGTACAACAAAGACAAGACAAATACCAGCGCGTAGAATTACAATCATTCCAAACCCAGATGCCTAAACACCAGTGTGAAAACACAACAACCAGGGTAGTATGTCTCCCTAAGAGCTATCACAGTAGGCCTGGAGTATTACAACACAGCTGAAGCACAAGAGAGACACCGTAAAACAGCTTTTATGGATATGATAGAGTTCCCTAAAGAGGAAATAGATGAAAACAGAAACAGTGGATAGATTTGAATAAAATGGATCAAGAGATGAAAGTAGAAATAGAATCAATAAAGAAAACCCAAAGTGAGGGAAATCTGGTTATGAAGAGTTTAGGAACTTGAACAGGAACCTCAGAGACAAGCCTCATCAAGAGAATGCAAGAATTGGAAGAGAGAATCTCGGGCATTGAAGACATGATAGAAGAAATGTATGCCACAATCAAAGAAAATGTTAACCTAAAATAGTCCTGAAACAAAACATCCAGGAAATGTGGGACACTATTAAAAGACTAAACCTAAGAATATTAGGAATACAAGTCAGAGAAGAAATACATTTAAGGCACAGAAATATTTTCAGCAAAACCATAGAAGAAAATATCCCTGGTCTAAAGAAGATGCTAGCCGGGCAGTGGTAGCACAAGCCTTTAATCCTAGCACTTGGGAGATCTCTGTGAGTTTGAGACCAGCCTTGTCTACAAGAGCTAGTTCTAGGAAAGCTTCCAAAGCCACAAAGAAACCCTGACTTGAAAAACCAAAAAAAAAAAAAGAGGAGAAAGAGAGGAGGAGAAGGAGAAGAAGGAGAAGGAGAAGAAGAAGAAGAAGGAGGAGGAGGAGGAGGAGGAGGAGGAGGAGGAGAAGAAGAAGAAGAAGAAGGAGAAGAAGAAGAAGAAGAAGAAGAAGAAGAAGAAGAAGAAGAAGAAGAAGAAGAAGAAGAAGAAGAAGAAGAAGAAGAAAAAGAAGAAGAAGCTTATCAAAGTACAAGAGCATACAGAACACTAATGGGCTGGACCAGAAAAGAAAATCCCCATGACATATAATCAAAACACTAAACACACAGGACAGAGAAAAAAACATCAAAAAGTCATAAGGGGAAATAAAGCAAGTTACATAGAAAGCCAGACTTATTAGAATAACACATAGCTGCTCTAAAAGCCAGAAAGGCCTATACAAATGTTCTACCCATGCTAAGACACCACAAATGCCAGCCCAAACTATTATACCCAGCAAAACTTTCAATTACCATAGATGAAAAAATAAGTCATTCCATGACAAAGCCCAAATTAAGCAATATCTATCTACAAATCCAGGACTACAAAAGGCACTAGAAGGAAAACTCCAACCTAAAGAGGTTAACCACACCCAAGAAAACACAGGGAATGAATAAACCCAGGCACATGCACACACACATACACAAACATCATTATTATCATCAACAACAACAAAATGACAGGAACCAACAAATACTGTTCATTGATATCTATTAATATTAGTGGTCTCAGAGGGAGGAGTAATGAGCAAAGGAGTCAAGACTAGGCTGAAGAAATCCACAGAAACAGCTGACCTGAACAAGGGGAAGCTCATGGACCCCAGACTGATATCTGGGGAACCAGCATAGGACCGACCCAGACCCCCTGAAGGTGGGTGTCAGTTAGGAGGACTGGGCAACCTATGGGACCTCTCTCTGGTAGTGGATCAGTATTTATCCCTAGTATATGAAAGGACTTTGGGAGCCCATTCCACATAGATGGATACTCTCTCAGCCTAGACACACAGGGGAGGCCCTAGGCCCTGCTCCAAATGATATGACAGACTTTGAAGATTCCCCATGGAATGACTCACCCTCTCTAGGGAGCAGAAAGGGAATGGAATGGGGGTTGGTGAGGGGCAGGGGAGGAGAGGAGGGAGAGAGAACTGGGGTTGACATGTAAAACTAAGCTTGATTCTAATTTAAATAAAAATAGAAAAAGAAAAAGTATTCATGGTCTCAATTCCCCAATAAAAAGTTACAAACTAGCAGAACACATGTGCAAACAGGATTCATCCTTATGCTGCAATCAAGAACTATACCTTAACATTAGGAATAGACATCACTGCAGAGTAAAAGAAAGAAAAGAAAAAGATATTCCAAGCAAATTGACCTAAGAAGCAAGATGGTATAGTCATTTTCATATCTTACAAAATGGACTTCAAACCAAAAGTAATCAGATGAGATAGGGACACTACATATTTCCTCAAAGGAAACTCTACTAAGAGAACATTGCAATTAGTTTTTTTTTCCTTTTGGTTTTTTCAAAACAGAGTTTCTCTGTGTAACCATCCTGAAACTCACTTTGTAAACTGGTCTAGCCTCAAACTCACTGAGATCTGCCTGTCTCTGCCTCCCTAAATGGTATACTACCACCACCCTGCCTGACATATATATATATATAAATATATACATATATATATATATATATATGTATATATGTGTATATATAAGTATGTATGTATGTGTGTATATATATATATATATTTTTATTTTACATATTGATCCCAGTTCTCTTCCCTCCCTCTTTCCCTCTCTGCCACCTTCACATGCACCCCTACAACCCTCTCCTCCCCTCCCCCCCACTCCACATGTAGGGAGATGCCATCCAGGAGGAGTCATCTAAATCTGTGAAGTCATTTGGAGTAAGGTCTAGCACTTCTCTCCTGTCTCTAAGTTAAGGAAGTATCCCTCCACGGGGGATGTGCCCCACAAAGTTCTTTTGTACACCAGGAATACATCCTGGTTCCATTGTATGAGGACTCTTAGACTGCTCAGGCCTTCTAGCTGAGACACATGTTCAGGGGGTCTGAGTTAGTCCCATGCTGAAGTCCCAGCTATCAGTCTGAGGGCCCATTAGCTCCTCCTTGTTCAGGTCAGCTGTCACTATGTGTTTCTGCAGCCTGGTCCTGTCCTCTCCCTCTCAGCATCTGGATTCCAGGTCGGCTCAGTGTTTAATCATGGATGTATGCTTCTGTTTCCATCAGGTACTAGATGAGGGCTCCATGATGGTGGATAAGTTAGTCATTGACCTCGTTGTCAGGTAAGGGCATTTATGGTAGCCTTTCCACTGTTGCTCAAATTGTTAGTTGGGGTCAGTCTTGCAATTCTTACCATCTATGTACCAAACACTAAAGCATCTAAGTTCTTAAAAAATAATACTACTATACCTTAAATTACATATTACCCTCACACACTGATAGAGGGTGATGTCAACACCCCACTTGTGTCCGTTAAGGTTTCTATTGCTGTGAAGAGACACGATGACTACAGCAACTCTTATAAAGGAAAACCTTTCATTTGGACTGGCTTACAGTTTCAGGGGTTTAATCCATTATCTTCATGGTGGCATAAAGGCGGACATGGTGCTGGAGAAGGGGCTGAAAGTTCTACACATCTTGATCTGCAGGCAACAGGAAGTGGTCTGTGTTCTGCACTTGTCATAGCTTGAATACAGGAGACCTTAAAGCTCATTCTCACAGTGACACACTTCCTCCAACAAGGCCACACATACTCCAACAAAGCCACACCTCCTAATAGTGCCACTCCCTATAGGTGCCATTTTCTTTCAAAGCACCACGCCACTCTTGCCAACAGACAGGTCATCCAGACAAACACTAAACAGACAAATGCTGGAGCTAAATGATGTCACAAGTCAAATGGACCTAGCAGATATTTATAGAACATTTCACCCAAAAACAAAAGAATATACTTTCTCAGCAGTTCAGGGATCTTTCTCTAAAACTTCACACACTCTGACACAGGCAAATTTCTACAGATACAAGAAAATTGAAATAACTCCCTGCATCATATCTGACCATAACATATTAAAGCTGAACATCAACAACAGAAATAACAAAGTTTACAAACTCATGGAAACTGAACAAATCACTACTGAATGAAAAATGGGTTAAGGCAGAAATTGAGAAAGAAATTGAAGACTTCTTAAAATTGAATAAAAATTCATACACAATATCCTCAAACTAGAAAGGAAGGAAGGAAGTGGAGAGATCTCACATGAGTAATTTATCATCTAGAACAAAAAGAAGTAATCACACCCAATAAGAGTAAATGATGGAAAATAATCAAAGTCAGTGTTGAAATCAATAAAGTAGAAACAATAACAACAAAAGCATTACAAAGAATCAATGAAACAAATAGTGGGTTCTTTGTGGAAATCAATAAATGTGGCAAATCCTTAATCACATTAAAAATGGCAGAGAGAGAAGGTCCAAAAAAAAATAGTTATCAGGGAAATACAAATTAAAACTACTTTGATCAATAAAACAATAAGATAGGTCATGCTGGCAATGATGTGGACTAAGGGCAACACTCATCCATTGCTGTTGGGAGGGCAAATTTGTACTCACTATAGAAATCTTTGTGATGGTTCCTTCAGAAGATGGAAATAGATCTACTTTAAGATACAGCTATACCACTCTTGGGCATACACCCAAAGGATGTTTCCTCCTACCAGAGTCATTTGCTAAACCATATTAATTGCTGCTGTATTTACAATAGCCAGAAATTGGAAACAGCCTAGATTTCCCACAACAGAAGAATGGATAAAGAAAATGTGGTACATTTATAGAATGGACTATTACTCAGTCACTTTTAAAAAAATGAAATCATTAAATGCACAGGGAAATGAATGAAACTAGAAAAAAATCCTGAGTGAGGTAACCAGACCCAGAAAGACAAATGTGGTATGTATTTTTTTAAAACTGTGTATATTAGCTGTTAAATCAAAGATAACCAAATTACAATTCATAGAACCATAGTGGTTAGGTATAGTAAGAGTAAGACTGGGGAGTTGGCCATAGAGAAATCTTCCTATGAAAGGGAGATAGAATAGATAATTATGGATGGACTTGGGGTTAGGAGACTGGAATAGGAGGATCAAGCAGGGAAGGGGAGAGAAAGACAGAGAGGTAATATGGGAAGCGACTGCTAAAATTAAGGGGTGTTTGAGGGGTAGTAGGGAAACCTAATACAGTAGAAGTTTCATAAAATGCATACATATATGAAGGGGATCTAAATGAAATTGACCAAAAAAAAAAAAAAAAAAGGAAGAGACAAACTCCTCAAACTCCTACTGACCATTTCTTGCCACCAAATAAATCTTCCAGCACTGGGATTAGGTTACTTCTAATTGAGTTGTTGGCCAAAATGTCCCATGTTCAAACAACACAAACTGTTGCCTAGACTGTAGGTTGCTCTCCATAAACTCATTGAAAAGCCCTGTTGCTGAAGACAACACCTACATGGTCACTGGAGATGGAGTGGTGGAGCTGCTGACTTCACAGAGCTTTACCCCTACATTCTAGCATCTTTGTTATTGAAAGGTATTGTGCATGCTACCCAAATAGAAATGTAAACACCAACCCAGCCCCAAACCCTTTGCTCTACAATGGAGTACTTCCTGCAGGATCTGTTAGAGCAATGGTGGTATAAAGTTTGTGTAAGTAACCAAGCAATATCTGATTTGACTTAAGACCCACTCCAAGAGAGATGGAATCCATATCTGACACTATTTGGGTGATCAAGAACCAGAGACTAGATAACCTAAGGTAAAACAAAAAGACTCCCAATGGTATTCTGCTGTATTTATTCTGCATTAGTGCCTTATTCAGCCATCATCAGAGAAGCTTCCTCCTGCAGCATGGGAACAAATCCAGAGACCCACAGCAAGAGAGATCTTGGAACACTTATCCCAAACACGATGCTCCATTAAATCCCTCCCCTCGTTGCTTCAGAGAATCCTGCTAAAGAGGAGCCAGATAGAGTGTAAGAGCCCAAGGAAGTGGAGGACAATGAGAAAACACCAATTTCTAACCACAAAAGGACAGATGCACATATGAACTTACAGAGACTGAGACAGCATTCACGGGGCCTGCAGGGGTCTGCACCAGATGAGGCTCTAGAGCTGAATGGAGAAATGAACACATGCCCCAATCAATCCCTAATCCAGAAGCAATCTCCAATTGATAACCACTTGCAAATGAAAATTTAGTTTTCTCCAAAGAAGTCACACTGGGAAAACAAACTACTCCAAAGGGTAGGCTGCAAGCCCAACAGTAGATGACCATCAGAAAATTAACTCAGCAACATAATTTGGAGGCTCTCTCTCTCAATCTCCTGTCCCTTGCATATCTATTATGGAACCCAGTTTTGTGTTTTTATGGGATTCCTGAGTGTGTGAACGAGTGGGTTTCTGAGTCTATGTTTGTTCCTTGTGAATTTCTTGGGCTCTTTTGCTTCTGTTTGTTTGGTCCTATTATGATGGGTTGTTTTTTTTTTTTAATCTGTATGCATTGTGGAGGTCAGAGGGAAAGTTAAGGGCTGTGATTCCTCCCCCTCTACCCTGTGGGCAGACATCATGAGGCTCACAGAAAGTAAATTAGAATCTGCTGGAATGTAATCCAGGAAGCTCAGCCACAGAATTATAGAAAGGTAAGTCTGAGTAGACAATCTATGCTTGACAGCATGTTGTTTTATGCCTATTAGCTTTCTGCCAGCAGTTTTTGTTCAAGCCAGAGCTAGAATAATGGCAGTTTTATAAAAGGTGGAGCATTTATTTCTCAGTTTTATTGATTTATCCATGCTGGTGAGTCTAGTCATAGAAATATGCATGCCAGAGAACAAAACAGCTACTAAAGTCTCCTGTTGGTGACACACTCATTTTCCTACATTTTTATGTGTATCGGGGTGTAATAGGTTATTTCCATAATGGGTTTTGTTTGGAAGTTGTCTAAGGGTTACTACTTAGTAAGTTATCTTGAATTCAGTATGGACACAACTTCTCCTGGGAGCTTTAACAAAAACATTTTGATTTCTACTTCAATAACTGTAAACATTGGAGCTCTTTGATGGTCCCTTACCTTGATGAATGTGTACCTGGTTATATGTGCATGGCAGAGTAGCATGCTATTGAATAGCAGAGAGGGTGACCCTGTGAAACAACAGCTCTGCATCCTTCAAAATGTTTTTTTTTACCATAAAGAAATGGAAAATGAACAAATACGTAAGTTTATCCTGAATTAAACATTATATATATACATATATTACAAATGTCCTTCCAGATTTTGGTTTTATCTTCAAAAATGTTCTTCTCTGGATGAGTTGTTCCATTTCCAGGAGACATTCCTGCCTTTATGCTTTTATGCTACATGACAGGAAAACTACCCTCCAGTCTCTGCCTGGTTCACTGGGAGCTGGTGTTGGTCAGTGCAGTCAGTTAGATTGTAAATTATGCACGACTCTCCCATGCTTTGCTGGAAGCTGTAGTTGGCATTGGCTAATTGCAGGCCCATTCTGCCTTTTCAGTATCACTAGTCCCAGAGAGAGTTGATGTTTCTTCCTTAAAATGAACAGAAACAACTTTGGAACAGTCAGAGGTAGCAATATCCAACCATTGGCAGCCTGCGTATGGTGGCCGCTGTGTCGTCGTGAATGAGCTGTGTCATGAATTCTGCCTCAGTCAAGGAAGAATGTGCTAAAGCACCAGTGGAAGTTTCTACACTGCTGTAACACTGTCAGTTTTTGACTTTCTACAGATTTGGCATGTCACTAGACAACACTGACGTGCTGTTTGCTCAAATTATCCCTTAACTCTTGCCATTGCTACAAATTTTAGACTTAAAAAAAATTGTAGGACAAAAGTATAACCAAAGTTGTGATGATGAGAAAGCAGTTTTAGTTTTTTATTTAATTCCTTTTATTTAGTGTGCATGTGTGAGAGAGAGTATGGGTATGTGTGTATGCATGTGTAAGTAGGGAGGCCAGAGGAAGACTTGGGTGTCAAAATATCATTCATTCACCACCTCAATCTTGTGGGACAGGGTTACTCACCATGCCTGGGCCTAGGCAGTCATCAAGCTCTGGGATCCTTCTCTGTCTATCCCTCTTTCTCTTCACCCAGGAAAGAGGTAAACAGATCACACAAGAAGTTGGAAGAAAAACTGGTTGGAGAGCGGGAGAAGACAGTAAATGACAAGGAACGAATGGAAATGAATTTGATCCAAACACATTATATGCGTGTATGAATATTAAATAAGGTATTTTCGAATCCAACATAGCAACGACACATGCCTTTAATCGCAGCATGCAGGAGGCCTGAATTTAAGGCCAGCCTGGTCTGCTAAGTGAGTTCCAGGACAGCTGGGGTTACACAGAGAAACGCTGTCTTGAAAAAACAAAACAAAACAAAAAAAGTGTAATTAATAAAAATCTTTTGCTTCCACATACTTAAAAAAGAATAGTTAGACCTCAGCTGTCTGTATTTATCAGTGATTCAATGCATTTAGTGATCATATAGTTCTTTGAATAGTCTTTAAGTGAGCCGGGTTTGGACACTTCCACAACTGTGTTTGTGATGGTTTGGACTGAGAGGCACGCAAGGACCGGGCAGTCACTGTTTCTGCTTCCTTGCTGCTTGCAACACATACATGTGCTCTTAAGAGAAGCCATACCCATGGAAGAACAATGGTGCTCTCTCCATTCTCCCATGTGGGCGTGGTCTGTCTCTATGCGCGCCTAAAACTGTGGAATCTTAGAACTGACCATGGATGTTCGCATTCTTTTTAGCCTTGAAGAAACTGCTACTCGTTCCTTAGAGCAGTGCCGACTTCCTTGGCATGGACCGAGCTGTGGGTCCTTCAGGAATGTGGGATGACTCAGCCTCACAGAAGCCCCCACCCCCACCCCCGGCCCCTTCAAACCCACAGAGTCAGTGCTAAAATCGCTGCAGGAACCTTGGTTTGTGGTTTGGAAGTGTCTTCCACTCTGAACGCTTTCAGGGCTTTGCATTTCTGGTATTACTCTCAAACAGCTTAAATGATATTTTAAAAATAGGTACTGTGCCAAAAGTAACAAACATCTTTCGAGAGGAAGCTCCCCAAATTGTATCTGAGTACAACTCTGCCATAAGAAAATGTGCGTGTGAGAAGTGAGAGATCGCCACCTTCTATGCAGACAAATGGGAGATTTGAGTCTCCAGCTTTGGCTGATGCTCACTACCCAGAGTGTGGCCCAGTCTGGAGGGCCAAAGGATTCCCTGCGAGCTTGTTAGGACACCAAGACTCAGAATCTGACGCCTACCCAGAGCTTTAGGAACTGCAGCCTCCAATGGACTTCAGGAGAAGTGATCTAAAACTGTGAAGCTTTGGTGAATGGATCTCCAGCTGTGGGCGGAGGGGGTGGGGGAGGCTCTAACACGGGTCAGGACTCTTGCAGTCTTGCTTTGCTGTATGGTATCCGTTCCTCTGAGAGGTGTGAACCTGGGAAGAGCAAAGAGGACAAGAGGCAGCCCCCGCCCCCAGCAGTTCACACATAAATGAAATCCAGACTTCTTTCTGCCCCCTGAAAATCAGCCTTCCCTTTGCCCCCAGTTCCAGATCCCAAGGGTCTGACCCTTCTGTCCTTCTCATTTCCTTTTCCGGATCTTAGGACTGACATTTGGTGTGATTTTAAGAACCCTGGCAACCTCTGTTCCAAAGCTGCATTCCCTCTGGGATTGCCCTTCCAACATTTTATTCCTTGTGTGGCTTTGTCCTGTGTTCAAGCACAGATCCTGCCATAAAGTCTTTAAATCAGAGGAGCCTCGAAAGATGGAATCCAAGAACCGAACCTTTCCTCAATGCTTATAACAGGAAACTGTGTATGTGTGTGGGGGTGGAGACACACACACACACACACACACACACACACACACACACACACACACAGAGAGAGAGAGAGAGAGAGAGAGAGAGAGAGAGAGAGAGGAGGTGTTTTATGCATGTGGACACACATGGGTGGGCATGCATGTGCACATGTGTATAGTTGCCAGAGAAGGACATCTGGTATCCTGCTCTATCATTCTCCATTTTATTCCTTCAAGATAGGGTCTCTTATCAAGCTGGGAGCTCACCAGGGTGTGTGTGTGTGTGTGTGTGTGTGTGTGTGTGTGTGTGTGTAGCAGGCCTCTGCAATCCTTCCATCTCTGCACCCCAGAGCTCGAGTCACAAGTACCCATTGCCACATCTAGCTTTATGTGGGTCTGAGGGATCAAAAGGCAGGTCCTAATGTCTGTGCTGCAAATTCTCTTACCTACGGAGTCACATCCCCAGGTCACACAGGAAACTATTACAGCCTTTCTGACAGAATTGATAACAGGAAGGAAAAGGTCACACAAATAATTTACATGGAAATTAAGAGGTTCTCCCAGGGTTACAATTTTGGTCAATGAGAAGAGTTGGTGATGTGGGCCCAGGGGCTATAGGGAGGGTGCTCTGGGAGCCCTACACATAGGGCTGAGCATGAACACACGACCAGCAAGATGGTGACTTCACAGCTGGGGCTGGAACCGGCTCCACTCACCAGCATCCTCTCCTTGTCTTCTGCTTCTCAGTAATAAATGGTTTTATTTTTATAGAGTTCATTTGTTATTTTCTCGCTTCCTAGCAACTGAACATAGATTTTATTTTGCAAACATGCCAACAGGTAGGGGGGTGTGGAATTCTTTTGGGGTTCCCATCCATTCTCCATGTCACAGTCTCCATGATGGCAGTGGGACCAGAGGCTGGCATAGAGAAAGAAATGCATATACGGTCATATGGTCTGGACAGAGCCAGCGTATGAGTTCGCCAATGACAACAGCATGTCCTTGGAGCACTTTTCATTGGGGAGAGCAGAGTCCTCACTCTCATATCTTTGTTTACCTATTTTTGAAGCCGGTTTTGGACAAGTTGAGGGTAAGATGACATGCACATACTTCCTGCAGGCAGTTAGAAAGTATATTGGAACTAAATGATGTTATTTAAATTTAGCAAATAATTATGGAATATGAGCACTTTGTAAAAATAAGCACAATGATAGATGCATATAAGGGAACTGATAAATTAATGAAGTGGAGTGGGCAAGAAGGTAGCTTGGCTTAAATATCTCTTGCATAAGTCCCTTGAGTGGATGCTCACACACAATAGATGACATTGTGTAGTCTCAGGCAGGAAGTGTGGTCATATATTATTTATTATTTAATAAAACCACTGGAAATAAAAATTCGAAGCTAAGCACAGCCATAGAGCCAGGCAGGGATGATATATACCTTTAATTCCAAAAGCCATAATAGTTAGCCATAGAGGCCAGGCAGCGGTGACACACACCTTTAATCCCAGGACTCAGGAGACAGGCAGATGGATCTCTGTGAGTTCAAGGCCTCCTAGGACTATATAAGAGTGAATGAGTCCAAAAAGAATAACAGAACTGATGCCTTTAATCCCAGCACTAAGGAAGAAGCAAAGGGCCTCATGTAAGATTTAGTTTCCAGACAGGGAAGGCATTGCATTGTACTCTGAGGACTTGTGGAGGCAGGATTGCCATTTCAGCTTGGTAGAGGGAAGAGCTACTGGCTTGGCTGCTTTGCTTCTCTGATCTTCAGCTGGAACCTCAGTATCTGTCTCTGGGTTTTTAATATTAGTGTTACAAAGAAGGACATCATAAAGTGACATATCTGATTGATAGGAAGACATAAGAATTGATGGAGGAAAAATTCTGAATAAAGCACACCATGTATATGTTCCTTTCACAGGAATTTCTCCTATCAGTACTGGGATCTACATAACCACAGGATTTCCAGGGACAGTGTGAACAGTGTTTCCATCCTAGTGTGGGGCAGGATTTCTCTAAGGACAGATTCTGACAGTCTTGTTGGGAATGATGAATTCCCATCCGAAGGAAGACATGGCTGACATTGAATAAGTAGCTAATGAGATAAACATCTAAACTGTTTCCTGTGAGAAACTAAATATGGGCTTTGCTTTCCCAAGGGAGGTGGTGAAGAAAGAAAGAAAGAGAAAGAGAGAGAGAAGAAAGAAAGAAAGAAAGAGGGAGAGAGGGAGGGAGGGAGGAAGAAGACAGAGGACAGAGTGGATGTGTTAGAAGAGGTTGAAATTTGACCTTGGATAAGGTGCAGAAGAGGAATACCCAGAGGAAACAGAGGACTCTCAAATCACTAGAGTCACCCTAAAGGTATAGAATGTTAGTATGTTGTGTCTTCTTTGTTCCCCTCTTTAGACAGGAATGTAACTGCATCTAGCCTTGCCAGTGGATTTGTGTTAGTGGTCACAACCCTTTGGGCGTGGCTTCAGGTGAGGACAGAAGCGGAAAGAGGAAAGCATGAGGCTTGCTCTGTCTGTCTATCTATCTATCTATCTATCTATCTATCTATCTATCTATCTATCTACCTACCTACCTACCTACCTATCTGTCGTCTAGCTATCTCAGGTACTGTATTAGATCGGAAGGGCAGAGACAGACTGAGGTGGTTCTCGTTCTGTGTAAGTTGTTCCCCAATAAAACACCCATTTATCATTTATCTTGGGTCTAGTGAAATCATTATACCCACGCCTTCACTGGAACTTTTTCGTGCCTGTACCACATGGAATGAAGTATCTTAAACTATGTCTGGAATAGTAAAATGATTGATACATTGAAGTAAGGAAGGCAAATGATTAGGAGTTCAAGAGACCACAGAAATGTAAAACTCTAGGATTCTGCAGAACTTTCTGAAGACCTCAGACTCTCTGGAAATGTGAGCTGATTTCATCTAAGGTTTCAATGGACTCAGAAGTTCCCACTGACACCAGAATGTCCTCATAAGTCTGTGAAGTACACCATTGGCTGAGCATTTTATTTCTCTGTAGCCCTGGCTGGCCTGAGATATACTATGTTGATCAAGCTGGTCTAGAATTTGCCTGAGTGCTAGGATTACAGGCATTTGTCACCACACCTAGCCTTTGCTCTTGTCTTTTATAGAAGGACATGCAAAAGAACCATATTTGAATAGAACAATAAAACAGGAAATGTTCCTTTAAAATCATCCACTGGTCCAGCCAAAAGGCTGAATAGGGAAAGACACTTGCAGCCTGAGATGGATCACCTGACCCACGTGATAGAAGCAGAGTACTGACTCCTACAAACTGTCCTCTCATCCCTACATGTAAAGCCTGGATGTGGGCCTACACACCACACACACACACACACACACACACACACATCACTCATACACATACACACATACATACATATATACACACATTCATACACACACAGTCACACACATGCACATATACACACTCATACACACATGCACATACATACTCACACATACATACATATATACACATAAGCACAGACACACACACACACACACACACACACACACACATACACACTAAGAAATAAATGTACAAAAGTAAAAATAAAATAAAACCATCCATTATTGACTGTCTCATCCAGCCATTACCCAACATGAGCAGTTGCCTTGGGAATTCAATTGTCAAGGAAATCACCCCACTTAGGGGTGTAGTCTACCTCATGTTGGGGAAAGGAGCCAGGGATTTAGTGATGTCATCCTTTCACACTGAGTACAAGAAGCTCAGAGCCCAGTGTTGTTCTCAGATAACACCACTAGCGGTTTTGCTTCTGTCTTTGTGTGGATCTTTCCTCTGACTTATCATCATCATCATCATCATCATCATTACTATTACCTTGTTTTAATGTATTCTTCATTGGAAACTACTCAATTCCTCTATGAAAACAGAGTTTTAAAAAAATATACTTTTGGATTTATTCAATACAACTTTTCACCGGAATCATTTCAAATGCTGATGCTAGTGTGTCCCTCAGAGCTGCCTGTAGCAACTCATACTGACATTTAATTTCTGCACCTAGTGTCTTCTTTGGGGATTAGCTGCTTGGTGGGAACCATGTGTTCTTTTCTCTCCATGGAAGCAGAAGTTTAACAGCTTAAGGTTCCATCATACCACCTACTACACCTGCCTTCATCTCTAACATTTCTCAGTAACTTTAAAACACTCTGCTTTTTACTACAGTCTTAGTAGACTTGTTTACTTAACTTGAGAAAGGCATCGCTCTTCTCAGCGTAATTTTTCCCATGAAATAGGAGCTGATGCTCACATGCAATGCAATTTGAGACGTTGCATGGGAGAACAGGAAAACTAGGGTGAAGAAGCACATTATAAATTGCAAAAATCAGGATATTCACACATTATTTACCTCAAGGCTTTGCAACTAATCCATAGAACTTAATTGTGGCTTCCTCCTTACTCTTCTAGAATAGGGATTGTCAACTTTGTCCTTCCCTTGGCTTGAGGCCGAAAGGCTTCATTTATAAATGTTTCATGAGCAATTGCTCCCTTTCTGTCTGGTAGCTCCAAGAGCAAATGGCAAGGTCAAGAGTAAGTCTGTCATGTTGCTGCTCTCTTCCCTGTTCCCATGTTCTGAACAGCATTCTTTTGAGGCTGTTTTCAGTGACACTGCTAGGACTGACCTCAGGAGTCACATCTGGGATCTTCTTGTCCCCTGGTTTTCTGTGTACAGTTGAAATAAGTCAACAGTTTGGGATTCTCCCACCCTGCGTTAATCCTTCCCTAAATCCATTGCCAAATCTGAACTGTATCCCTCTCGGGAATTCTTCTCAAGAATATAATATAGTCTCTCCTCAGTATTTCCCAAAGAGCATAATTTTATTAGGTTGCAAAAGGTAAAACTTTGCCATAAATACTAATTTGGTAATTTCTTCTCCCATCTCATTTAGTAAATACTATCTGCATTCTTAGCTACAAAAAGGACCAGAGAATTTGTTACTTAAGACAGTTAACAATTGTAGCCTGCTTATTTGTTGGATGAAATGCATGCTCAGCCCAAACTGAGTTAAAATAAGCATAAAATTAAGGGCCCAAATTAAATTAAACTAAACATAAAATTCAATGCTCTACTGTCTTTCCCATTAATGAGCCCACTTCTCAAGGACAAATTCTAGATGAAATTCAGTAAATGTGGCCTAAGACAAAACAAAGTGTTATATTGATTTTGAATAAGTAGTCATGGAAAATTATTTTTGAAAGTATTTACATGATTCAGAATATGTGATGCTCCTTTAGATGGAGGAAAGGATCAGGGCAGATTCTAGAGTAAATGTGGGCAGATTCACATTCCCTGCCAGTATCCACAAGGAATGCTTTAGCATTGGTCTCTAAGCTTCTTTGCATTTCCTTAAATAATAAGGGAACTGGAATGACTGGGTGTTGTGAAGACTGGATAAAGCATCCTCTACCAGACTCCAGTAAGAATTGCATGACGGTTACAATGGTTTTACAGAGAGTTGAGTCTTAGTGTATAATTTTCTCCATCCTCAACTGGCTGGGAAAAAAAAACAAAAAAAAACAAAAAACAACCAGACATCTGAAGGATGGTAGTAGCTCCTGGAAATTCTCAAATGATGTCCTGAAGATTTTTGTTCAGTCTTCATTGTGTTGCCAATATTCTTATTCTTTCTGTATAAGTTCCTAAAAATTCCCACGTCTCCCTTGGAAAAAATAGCACTTCAAGTTCACTTAGACTTTGTGCAATTGGGGAAATCAACATTTTGCTTTGATGGCTTCTCCTGGCAAAATCCAATAATCTGTTCAGATTGGATAACACTGAGATCAAACATGCATGCCACAGAGCCAGGGGGAAAGAATGGACCAATTTACTTAAGGTTGGGGGGGGGTTGGGTTGGAGGGGGTTTTCACTAGAGTCTAGACTCAGTGGGTGACCTAATGCAATGCAGGAGATGAGAGTCTTTGGGAGATCAAGAAGTAGCTATAAAGGCAACATCAGTAGGAAGGCCTCTTTTTCCCATCATCCACTTAGTACCCGAGTGAAGGAGAGCAGTCCTGCTTGTCTGGACAACTGACTGTGGAGTTCCACTGCTTTGAGTAAATCAGCACCACTTGGAAATGTCCCTTCAGTGTCCATCTGGGAAAAGGCCACACTGGGAATGGGTCCACACTGGGGTTTATAGTGTCACATATATGGTGTTGGCTAAGGCACATACATCTGTCTAGGTGTCTCCTCTCTGATGAATCCTGGAAGAGTTTTGTGCTTTTATATCTGATCCTGGGATATTGGAAGGCTGTTTGTTTATTTCTGGAAACTTATCATTTGGTAACTCTATGTACCCATATGACCCAACAAAACTTCATTGTGCTTGGAAAAGTATTTCTGTGAGCTCTAACCCAATTCACAGGCAGGCTTTCTCAGAATCTCTATTTTCTCATTCTGTTTAGCGTTTTGAAAGAAACTTTATAGACATGGAAAGAATCAAGGACTGGACCCAGGGGCATCTATGACTCATTGCCATTAGGATTCTTGAAACTAAGTCACTGTAATTAAAAAAAAAAAAGCCTGCTGTAAATAGTCTCAGAATTCAGATCACTTATCATTTAAATTTATACCTCATGCTAATAGATAAATGGTTTCTTATCATGCTGATAAAGGGTTTTTTCAACCCTTTGGATAGAAATGTATCTATCCAAAGCTTTCTTGTGTGTGACATAATTAAATATTGCTAGAGCTACACAAGCTTATTCTAACTTACTAATCCTGGCTCTTTCTGATTATGGAAAATAATTTCTTAACCTCACTATATGATTTCTCAAGCAGAGGTGAGTTAGTTTAATGGTTGGGCCTGGACTTGGGCCAGGTGGAATGTTGTGTTTACTCTTTCTATGAGACCAAGAGGACTAATGAGCTACTAGTTCTAGTGGGGAGCCTAACAGCATCAAGGCCATCTGTTTGGACCATCAGGTGATGTGGTTGCTCACTTCCTTCCTTATGATTCCATGCTTCAAATTAGATTTATTATAGTCAATATTTTGCCACCGTGCTATGTCAGGAAATAGGTTTCAGCTACAATTAATTTATAATAGCAGGTATTGTCAGATTCTCAGTCCCATGTAGTTATAGGAATAAGGCTTGGTTATGTAGCTCCTGCATTCCTTTATGGTAGGTCTTTGGATTTTGCATCTTTAAAAGATATTCCAAAAGCAAGTAGTGCACTTACTTTAAATATGTTCATGAAAAAAAAATATATGGCATGATGTCTCACTTGAGATGAGATAGAATTTAGTGTTTGGAGGAAATCTGTGCTAGTTAGTATTTTATCAAGGTGATAAACACCATGACCAAGACAGTTTGTAGAAGAAAGGGTTTATCTGGGGACTTATGGGGTAAGAGTCCACAACCATCCTAGTGAGGAACTTGGTAACAGGCAGGCAAGTATATTTCTGGAGCAGCAGCTGACAGCTCATGTCTTCATCCACAAATAGGAAGCAGAGAGAGTGATTTGAAATGGCTCCAGTCTCCTGAAACTTCAAAGCTCACTCCTAGTGACATACCTGTTTCAGCAAGGTCACACCTCCTGACCCCTCCATCCCCCACCTCACCCCTACTCAGACAGTCACCAACTGAAGACCAAGTATTCAAATGCCTGGGACTTATAGGGGATATCTCATTTAAACTACCACACAATCCTTTTAAAAATAAAATAAAATCGAAATAAGTGACCACGAATGTATTAGTGAAACTTAAAATAAAACAAGAAAAAATTAATATGAAGCACATGTAATCACATTTATTTCCAAGAATATGGCTGAGATGATTTGTTGGTGAAAGTTCTGCCCTGTCCACCAATAATATGCCTCTGAGTGACCTTGCCTATAGCATCTATCAACTATTCTAATTATTACTATATTACATATTATTATAATCAACTACTCTAAATATTACCCAATCCTTTGCACAGTTTATTGGACCAGATGGACACCTCAGCATGCCTGGGATAAGAAGAGTGAATGCTTTTCGGGCAAAGAATGAGCTAATTGCCCCATAGAAACATCCTGCTCTAGTCTGTTCCCTGCCCTTATATAAGTTACCTGGATTCTTTCAGTAAAAAGCCCCTTTCTCCTAAGGCCGTCATGAGCTGCAGCCAAACATAGTTGGTGGTGGATAAATTTTATTGTGTTTTCTAGAAAATATGTGTTCCCGTGCACTGTAAATATGAAAAATGTTTACAACTGTATACTTGGTTCTGCTACTTCTCGGAGTGTGAGGGATTTATCAGATCACTTGAGTGATCAGCACAATGCAATTTTTGATACTGATAAATTGGTAAACGTTCCAATTTGGTGATTCCCTAATCATATTAGGGGTGTTTATATTTTGTAACAGTATTAAAATGTTTGAAGAAATATATTTAATGGGATACTAACTACTATGCAATGATACTGAGGGACAAACCTGTACACAGAAATACATATACATTATGATTCCAACATCATAATTTACATATGTATATATAAATGATGAATACAAAACCAGTAAAAGACATGGCCTAAAACACCAAATTGAAAATTTTTTTGTGTTGAAGAACTAAATATGACTATTATTTTGTGGTTTCCAGAGCTTCTAAATCTCCTGCAATCATCAAGCAGATGAGTAGAGTCATCTGATTATTTAAAAACTTATGAGTAAATCAATGTATTAATTTAATATTATAAGCAATGAAAATGTCTTTGTTGTATGAAGAATTTTGACAAATTCAAAATGATGCATCTGTCCTACATTGTTTAGCATAACAAACTGGTTCCTCCTTGATTTTTTTTTCAACAGTGAGATATAAAGCCTATATCTAACAATATCAAACCATCAATCAGATAAAATGATGTAGAAATACATTGGCACTTACATCCATATCACTGTAAAAACAGATGGGCTTCTCTTTTAAGTAAGGAAGATTAGATACTTTACAATAAAATTACTTTATTTTGAGGTAAACATAACATTACCAGATTTTCATGAAATGACAGTTCAGAGATATAGATGTACATATATGTTGAGAATAGATACTTCTTAGAGAACAAGGCAGATTTTATGATATATAGTCTATTCACCACCTACTGTATACAATTCTCAAATGTGAAATAAAGCTGATGTACCTAGGAAGTCACAGTTATTACAAGCAGTTTGACTTTGATGTGTGACTCTGGTAACACTGCTACATAAACACACCACTAGTTGGCACTGTTTGGGGCAGTGGGCATTTGAAAGACACTGGCTGAATTGTACAAAGGGGTCCTGAAACCTGTTGACTACAGCTTAGCAAATCTTTGCACAATATGTGTAGTAACAGGGACAAGTGGGTCACAATTACTAACGACTAAAGAGACAAAAAAGGTTCTTTTCCCTTTGGAAATTGAGCAGAACAAATTATCTTCACCTCTCCCGCCTCTTGTTGCTTGTCTAAATATTTAACATGTTCTACATACCTTCATGTGGAAATCAAAAAGAACATAGCAAGAGGGGACTGAGGAGAGTGCATTTCTGCCAGCAAATGTATTCCCAACCCACAAATCCATCCAGTTCCCGACTCTTCCTTTGGGCAGCCATCGTCTAATAATGCAAGACATGGCAAGGGAGTGGCTTTGCTTGGGTGTTTGTCAAAGCTATTTTTCAGAGTTTTAGAAAACATCTACAATCCATTGAACGCGTTTTCTGCTTAGCTCCTAGGCAGGGGTGAGTGTTCCTTTGGTAGTGTGCCTTCTAGTTGGATGCTGCCCTGGATTCTGTCAGGGCACTACTTCACCAGCAGACTTTGGACCTGTCACTCCACCTCAAAACAAGAGGCAGGCTTTTTGGCCGATGAGCTCATGTTTTCTGAAGGGCGGTAGGAAAGCGTGCTCATTTTTGTAGACAGGCTTGAGTGGGACTTGGCCTTTGGGGGAATGTATTTCAGAAGCTGGAGAAAATATTTCTTGAATTTTTTCCCCAGAAAGCCATAAAACAGAGGGTTCAGGCAGTTGTTAAAATAAGCTATGCAGATAGTGATGGGCATGGCAGTGTCCACGATGTCAGCGATTTTACAGTCACGGATGACACCCAGCTGAATCAGGACATCCAGAAAAGTGAAGATTTGGTGGGGAACCCAGGAAAAGAAAAAGAAAAGCACAATCGCCATAATTATTCTAAAGATGTCATCATTTCTTGGCTTGTTCTTCTGGATTTCATAAGCCTTCTTTAGGGCTTTCCAAATAAGAGTATAGCTGGTGAGGATGATCAGAAAAGGGAACATGAAGCCCAGAATGTTCTTGGTCAGGCTCTAGCCCAATGGGAAGGGTTGAGTTCTGAGACTCATAATGGAAAGCACAAACTGTGATGTTGGTGTTCTCGATGAAATACACATTTCGGTGAATAACAGCTGGCAAACTGGCCAAGCCAGCCAGCAACCAAATGATGATGCAGGTGACTTTGGCCACCAGCATTGTGCGGCGGAGGCGAGACTTCATTGGGTGGACAATGGCCAGGTAGCGATCAATGCTGAGACAGGTGAGCAGGAACACACTGGCATAGAGGTTGAAACTGACACTGGCTGATGCAATCTTACAAAGGTGATTGCCAAAGGGCCAGCGGTATTCCATAGCAGTATAGACAGCCCACAGTGGCAAGGTCAGCAAAAAGCATAAGTCAGCCAGGGCAAGATTCAGAAGGAAAACACTAGCCACAGTCTTCAGCTTCATGTAGAAATAAATGACAATCACCACCAAGCTGTTTCCAAATATTCCCACCACAAAGATGATGCTGTACAGGGTTGGAATCATGACAAATATGTAATTGTGCCTGCCAGCCTTGGGACAGTCATCTTGGATTCTTTTAATACCATCTTCAGTAGAAGAATTGAGGATCATTTTGCTTTTCTGGGTTGAGTGAGTCTCAGACACTATTCAAAATGCACCTGGAGAAAACAAAAATCCCAAGAACATATGAAGTTAAAAGTTTAAGTTCCAGTTGTAAATGAGCAACTTTCATTCTCAACCACAAATCTAGTAATAAGACATTACCTTTGGAAAAGATATTAGATCACATTTTCTGAAGAAACCTCATGGATTGAGAAAGTCATGATAGGTCACTTAGTTTCTAGAGCACATACTTAGGTACTGTTAAGTGACCAATTAAATAGAAAGCTTGGAAAGTCATGGAATGATGGACCCCTTCTTCATAACCTTAATCATAATCAGCCCTTTGATTCTTAATACAGATTGTCAACTTGACAGGGTGTAGACCACTGAAATGGCAAGCCTTTGAGTATGTTAAGATGCCACCCTAACTGTCTGGACACTGTTCCATCATTTGGTGTCCCAGACTGCGTAAGAGAGACAGCTTGCTGAACGCCAACATCCACTAACTGTGGCTGCTCTCACTGTCACGCCTCCCTCCTCATGGCAGCCTATACTCTGTGGGCCAAACAAGCCCTTCCTCCCCTAAGTGGCTTGCCAGGTCTCTTGTCAAAGCAACAAGTCCAGTAACTAATACAGATGCCACCTCCTTGAATATGCTAATTTTAAGGAAGGAGACAGTATCACAACCCAGCTGCCTCTCCTGAAGTTTATAATAGTATATGAAAAGGAGGAAGGTAGGGACACAAGCTCTGCCCGTGGTACATTAACAGAACTCTATTGTTGCCTGAGAAAGCATGGCTATCATAGACTTGTAATTTTTTTCTTACACACTTTATAATAGATTATTTCTTTGGTCAAAAGACCAGGACTGAGTCACACACCCTAGATAGACACATGACTTTCTAAACTGTCCAAAAGACTCTGAAACCACAAAAAACGTGGCTAAAGTACATCCTTGCAAACAAGACACCTTGAGTGTGGATTCTCAGAACCCATGTAAAAAGCTGAGTGCAGTAAGATGTGCCTTCAATCCCAGTAATGACAAGGTGAGAGGTAAAGACAGGCAGATCCCTGGGAGCTCCAGGGCCTGCTAGTCTGGTCTAAAGCAAAATTCCAAGACCATGAGAGATCCTGTCTCAAAAGGTGGATGGTGTGTGATGACTGATGCCCCAGATTGTCCTCTGACATTCACATATGTACTCTGCAAGCATTCATCCCATCCATAAAACACACACACACACACACACACACACACACACACACACACACATCCAAATGAGCCAGTTTGTCACCTGGATAGGAAAACATCCCCCCTGCCTCAAAAACAAAACAAAACAAAAAAAAAACAAACAACAACAACAAAACTATGTGTCCCTGATGAAATTTCAAGACTCATAGTTGTACTGGCTAGTTTTATGTGTCAACTTGACACAAGCTATAGTCATCAGAGAAGAAGAAGGCTCAGTTGAGGGAAATGCCTTCATGAGATCCAGCTGTAAGGCATTTTTTCAATTAGTGATGGGGGGATAGGGCCCAGCTCATGGTGTGTTGGGCCACTCCCATGCTCCTGGTCCTTGGCTCTATGCCAGTGGAAGTAAGTCAGTAACAAGCTCCCTTCCGTGGCCTCTGTATCAGCTCCTGCCTTCATGTTCCTACCATGTTCAAGTTCCTGTCCTGGCTTCCTTCAGTGATGTGGAAGTGTAAGCTGAATAAACTCTTTTCCCCCCTAACTTTTCTAGCACAAGGTAGTGATGAAATTGACCAGCTATTGGTAGCAAATGTGCTAGAAGCCTCAGGATTTCATAAGAAATACCATGTTGATAGCAAAGGTTTGATGAAAGACCATGTACTTGTTCCCCAGTTACAGTGAGAAGACGTGGAAAGTGTGGTTCTAGGTGAGTGTGGCTTCAGGTAAAGAAACTCAATTAAAAGCACAAACTTGACTTCAGAAAAACACTGCTACTAAGTTAAAAAAAAAATGACATTAATTCTCAGAGTAGCTTGAAAGTTGTTTCCAATGTAATCTAACTAATTAATCTTTAACCTAACAGGAATGTCACATCTGCAGCTTATTCATTACACAATTTATTTAACTTCACAAACTTGGGAATAAAAATTATGAGCATCCTCCATTAGTAATAATCAAAAGAGCTGTCTTTTGGTTATTGTATCGGTAGACTTAAGACAGGGTGGGAAGGAATGCTCAATATGACCAGCAGGTGAGGGCAGAGTGGGGCAGAGAATACCATCTGCGAAGCTTTGCACAAACGCTACAAAATCAGCATTCAAAACCAATCTGTTGGCAAAGAGGAAGCGTGAACACATTCGTCCCTTCAGCTACTAGATCTGGCTGGAGCTGCTGGAGCAGGCAGAAGCTATCCAGAGACACCTTAGAGCAGGAGTTTTCGACCTTCCTAATGTTGTGACCCTTCACATACAGTTCTTCATGCTGTGGTGACCCCCAACCATAAAATTATTTTTACTTTTTACTACTGCTATGGATATCTGTATTCATACTGTAATGTAAATATCTGTGTTTTCAATGGTCTTAGACAACCCCTGTGAAAAGGTCATTTGATCTCCAAAGGGGAGCACAACCCATGGGTAGAAAACCATTACACTAGAGTGCCTGAAGGTGATCTGTGGCTCATCACAATAGTAAAATGCACACCCCTAATGGAGATAAAGCAAAGGAAACTGTTTTAAAGTTGTGTGTAGAGCTACATGTTACAGAGAACATAAGTGAGAAAACCCAACCTATGCTCATGATTCAAAATGCCCATGAAATCTGACATAAAAGTCCCCATACAGCATGCCCACTGAGATTCTAACCTCTTTCTCTGATTCTGCTCACTTACTCCTTTGAAAATACAACCCTCCAATAATGTCTCTCACTCAGTTTACTATTCATGTGTCTTTCTCCAATCACTTGAACACATGCAAAAGTGGCATCCACATCCCAGTATCCTCTGTGTTCACTGGACACAGTGTTCTTCCCAGGGCTCTTCACCTTATACAGGGTGGAACTGTTTATTCTTTGAACTGTCTGGATGTTGACTTCCACTAAACCATTCAGGGCTTACCTGTGAGGAAACCATGTGTGCAGTAAGGATGCCAAACGCAGGAAGGAGGCCTGGTCTTATCAACAAGACATGCTTTTACAGGGTGCTATAGCCGGAAGAGATTCTTTGGGATTTCAGGAAAAACCAGGTGTTTGGGAAGGAATTCTGTTCCTGCAAATATTCCCTCCCAGTTTTCATATCGTCACTCAAATTGTTCACTATGTGATTCTGAAAAATGTATACTTTTTTTTTCTTATGAGCACATCAGAAAAATGTGTGGGAAAGATTCTTGTTGCACTGTGGCTTTTTCCTCAGTTCATGAAACAGACGTCTCATAATCATCTTGGCACAGAGAGAACCTTTGCCCCCCCCCCCAGTAACCATGGCAACGGACCAAGCAGAACAAGACAGTGGTGCAGTGATGGCTAAGACTACATTATAGCAATGACGTTAGTACTCTATGATAGAAAAGGGAAGGATCCCAGGACCCTAACCTGGTTCTACAGCAGCTGCTTTCTCCTGCCTGTCACACAGCAAGTGGCTGTGGGAGGTCCCTGAGTATACCAGAAGTGGCAGTTAATGAAAGTGAGGCTTCCTGGTGCACCTTTCTCGACATCTTCACTCAGGTAACAATGATGTTTTATGGTCACTGGTGGTCCTGTCAGTCCATCACCCACACTCTGTAGTAAGCCTAGTAAGATCATTGGTTCACCATGTTGAACTTGATCCATTATTGATGCCCTATTAGCATGAGTAGATAGATATGTGTTCACATTTCTCCAGGAAAAATCAAAGGCAGATTTTTCAAATGGCCTTTTTTTTGCCTCCCTCAATATGTAAAACTACAGTACCTACCTGAGTGTTTAGTTTCCACCCTCATTATTATTAACAGTAGCCTTGATTAGGGCCCTGTGGGGGCCAATCAAGGAAAAATGGTTTCTCTAGCCTGGTAGAGGCCTTGCATTTCAAGCTGTCTTAAAACAAAAAAAGCCTGGTTAAATCAAGAAAGGAGGACCAATCCTAGGAATGCAGATCCACTGGAAGCCATAGACACAGGAGGAGTTTTTATTCCTTTAATGAGAGAGTGTGTGTTTTCTTCCCAGAATTCCTGCCTCCTGGGGCGGCCCAGGAGAGTCTTGGGGTTCTGTTGGTCTGACTCCCTTCCAGAGGCAGAAATTTACTTTTCCCTGAGCTTCTTTCTTTTGGGTGCTAGCCAGAAAAAAAGTAAACTTTACCTAATGTCCTGGGTTCTCTTTCTCTGAAGCCCACTTGCTCCTCCCACTTTTACCATGGAGCTATTTGTCTATCATTGGCTGACCTCCACCCTCACTCAAATAGCATGGCTCTCTCCTCCTTGCTCACTCAGCTCCTAGGACTGGCCTACCTGGTAGGAATGAATATATTCCAAAGAGATGTTTCATGTTTCCCTCTTTGGGTATCAAGCTATTGCAAAAGGTAGCCAAGAGGTGGTGGTGCATGCCTTTAATCCCAGCACTCTGGAGGCAGAGGCAGGCGGCTCTCTGTGAGTTTGAGGTCAGCAAGGTCTACAGAGTGAGTTTCCAGGACAGGCTACACAGAGAACTCTGTCTCAGAAGGAAAAAAAAAAAAAGGAAGGAAGGAAGGAAGGAAATAAAATTAAAATTGAAGAAATGGCAATTTCCCCCAGGAATCTCCTGCTGTGAGAGGAAATAGCTGAAGCTCTGAAGGTAGCCTATGTCCTCAAGAAAGATTTACAGCTGGTCAGAGCCCTCACAGGAGAGACCTGGAGCTGAGACATTGGTGGGCATGGGATCATACCTTGACAAACACATATCTCCCTTTTTGTATTACATTCTCCCCTCAGGTCAGGACCCTGAAGAAGGACTCTAGAAAAGACACTGGATCTTTGTCCCTGTGGCCACATAGAAAGAATCTCTTTTTCTGCCTCACTTTTAATTTGGCCCCTTAAATCGACTTATTGAGGATAAATAGCTGAACTTGGCTCCTTGGAGCCCCTAAGTCCAGTAACAATTTGTGAGAAGATGTGGGGTTTTTTATTTGTTTTTGCAATTAAAGACAGCTAGCCCACCAAGGGCTCCTATTCCCCATCCACCTCTCCTGTCTTGAAAGTCTTGAGTTTTTGTCTGTTTGCCCAAGCCCTGGATGCCAGGCATTCCTGAGACTTGACTCTATCCCACCCTTCCCCTTTGCTCCAATTCTGAGTTATCCAATGGTGTCAGTTTATTAGGTCAAGCTCTCACCAAGGAGGTGACACAGAGGGAACTACCCATGTGACAGGATAAACACTAAGTGAACTTCTCCCCCCCAGTGTGTGCTTGGATCACTTGGTTTGGGTTGTTAAGGAACTTTCCAAAAGTAAATCACTTTGCCAAGTTACTTTTCAGTTTGTTCCTGTGCCTCTTTGACTGATACTAGGAATATAGGAATGATTATTCCTATTCCTATTATAATTCAGATTATAGAGTCACACCCCCACCTGTGACTCTATAATAAACTCTACAACTCTTCCTCTGTCTCCTGGGAGCTTTATTCTTCCAATCCACAAAACAAGAACTCAAAAGCCACTGGCTCAGGGCAGCCTTTGGTGGCCATCAAATTTCCAGAACACTAGCTTCCAAGAAAGACTCCTTTGTCCTAAAGGACACCCCAGCATTCTCGTGTCATTTCCTTGTCCCTTTCACCCAGCTTCTGCGCTCTCAGCCCTCGCCTTTCACTTGTGGAGTGGTTAGTATCCACACACAAACATCATCTGCTCTGTGTGTCACATTCTCTGCGAAACTTTCCCAACCCTCTGGTAGCTTTGGGACTTTGGCTATAGATCGTGACACTGTAATCATCTTGACATATTTGTTTCCCCACTCTTTCTGCCAGCTGCTTGAGGAGAGGCCTGTTCTGAGTCATCTTGTTTACTACTGTAAGCCCTGCAATATTCCAGGGGGCAGATGATAAATGCTCCTGAAAGGGCGAGTACTATCAGGGAACACAGAGTCCCCTCTGCGGCTCTTACTCTCAAATCTAAAAACAGACTGGGAAGGAATCTAGAGGGCAATTTTATTAGAATTTGAGGAGAAAACAACTATGCAGACAAGCTAGGGACCTTGGAAGCTTCTGCAAGAGGGAACCTAGAAAGGCAAGGACAGAAAGCCATTTGTTGAGTTGGAGTCAAAGAAGCAGGCCGGATTAGCAAGATTTGGGAGAGCTTCCTGGGGTGAAGGGCATCAGAGAAAGAAAATGCACAGAGCGGCCAGGCAAGCATTTCAGGATTGTGGCTAGTGTCTGAAACAGAGCCAGAAAGAGGAAAAACAAAGACTTTGAGTTCAGTGTTAGACCCCAGAGGGTGGGGCGCGGTTAGCAGGGAGAGCTTGTGCTCACAAAAGAGGGGTTTCTGAGCTGCATACCTCACTGGGGGGAGGGGGGGCAGTAATGTCTTCGTGTGTCTTCGGGTGTATTATGTTTCTTTGAGATTCTGGAACACACAGGCTTTTCTTCTCTCATCCCATCTATTTGGTTTTCTGCTTGCTTCTTGTACCTCAATAGGCATCTTCTTTGATTTTGTTGAAAGTATTTCCTGTGTCTTTGACCCTGGTTTCTTCTCCTTCCTCCATTCCTATTATTCTTAGATTTGGTCTGCCCATAGTGTTCCAGATTTCCTGGATGTTTCTTTGACTGGGGCATCCATTTCTTCTACCTTGTCTTCAATGCCTGAGATTCTCTCTTCTGTGTCTTGTACTCTTTTGGTGAGACTTCTCTATGAGGTTTCCAGTTTTCTCTCAGTTGGGGTTTTCTTTAGTGAGTTAGTTTCTACTTTCATGCTTGACTGTTTGCATTCTCATGGATTTCATTAAGAGATTTATTAATGTCATTTTTAAGACCATTGTACATTTTTATAGAGGCTTTTGAAGTTCTTGTGCCTCAGCTGTATCATATTTCCTGGAACCTACTGCAGTAGTATTGATGGGTCCTGGTGCAGACATGCTGTCTTGGGTATTAGTGATTCTGGTTTTGGAGTTAATGTTTAGGCATCCAGGGCTGAGATGACTGAGGTGATTTGGGGTGCTTTATTGGTTTCTGTTGCCCTCTCTGGATCTCAGGCAAGAGCTGTGGCTATGGGTTGCCTGGTAGGAGTGTTTCTGAGTCCCTGCCAGATATGACCCTCTGGGAGTCCCAAATAGATTGCATTTCTAGGTATCCCTGGCAGACACAAAGGAATGGGGATGGGCTGGAAAGGACTGGGAGAGTCCACAGGAGGAGGAAAGCTGGGTCCACTAGGAGGCTTGGCAGAGTCCCCAGGAACACCAGTAGAAAGAGAGGACATGTCCCTGCAAGTGGTCTGCTAAGGATGTGACAAGGAATTTGCAGAGGACAGGAAGGAAAGTGTGGAACACCTACATGATTCCCAGCTGGCATGGCCAGCTGAGTCACAGGTAAAGGATGTCACTAGGTGTTGGCAGCTGACAAAGGGAAATGGGAATTGACTAGAAGAGGGTGTTGAGAGTCCCCAGGAAGAAAGAAAGCTGGGTCAGCTATGTAGTTGTGCAGGGTCCCCAAGGACTGGAGTACTGGAACAGATAGATTTTTGAGGGATGTTTTCCTGTCCAGATAACTAGGCCCAGTTTTGTTAGCTCATGGGAGGGGTGATGCGGTGTCTTTGTACAGCCTTTTGAACAGCTTAAAATTCCTGTCACAGGACCAGAGGTACAGGACCACTCAGGGCCAGATGTACAACCTTGATCCATTCTTGAGACCAAGGTAACTTATGTATTACAAATAATTTAAAAACTAAATCTATGGAATAAGGCTTACTGCAAGGAATTAGCTTTCACTTAATGGGCTTCCATGAACCCACTATCTCTACTTTCCTCTTGTTCATATGTCATTTTAAATCTTCAGGACAGGCAGCTCTGCTGTCCCCCTCCCCATATGGCATTTCAAATGCTATGAATGATCAGCTGTGATAGCATGTCCATCTTTTAACCCAGTGTGTCATAGAGACATGAAAAGTAGGACCCGAAGTTGCTTGTAAGGAAGATGTCTATCCTCCTCCAATACTCTAAGCTTGGGAATGTTCTCCGGAGCTATCCACCGAGTGGACAGTAAGTGAGTGGGTGACTGAGTCTAAGGCACACACACTGATTTTTATCAAGCTCCCAAAGTCAATTCACCATGCTCCTCACTCACAGAAAACACCAGGGTCAAACCAAACTTTGGGGCAAGAAAACGAAGCAGGCAGAGAGCCTCTTGAAATGGGCTTAGAGGACAGTAGACAGTTAAAAGAATTACCAAGTACAGCCTAGGGCTCCGCTTTGGGGGAGGTCTATTGCTTTTGTTTTCTTTCCTCAGAAGGACTTCCTTATGTTTTATTGACTTTTCCACTAATCTTATTATACTTTTTGAACTTATGCCTGTGTAGCAGTATAATTTCCAGATAATTTTTATGAAAGTTAATTACTGCATAAAAATTGTTTTGGCTAGCAGTCATTCATATCTTAACAAGGATTAATCATATTACTCTTTCTTTGCTCTTGGTCCTATACAGTGTTGCAATATAATCCTAGCACTCAGGAGGTGGAGGGAAGAAGATAAGAGTTCAAGACCCACCTCAGCATCGCTGGAGGTCAATCTGAGTTACATGAGAGTATCTTTAAAAAAAAAAAAAAAAAAAAAAAAACAGCAGGGATTGATTTAATGCACACAAATCTCTGGGGAGCCTTTGTTGCCAGGGCTAGGAGGAAATGGTCCCCTCCTCCCTCTTTGCTCTATTGACCCTACTTTGACATCACACAAATCAATTGGTTCCATGAATCCCATGTTTGGAGTGTCTAAAATTGTACTGACCTACCCAAAACCACCAACAGCGTCTCATATGGAAATGAACTGGGAATGAGTTTGCATTCTAGAGGATCCATTTCCAAGCAGATTTTTCAAATCCAACTTCTTTGCAAGCTCATGTCAGCCCCTCCTTCAGCTCCAACAGTTCATAATGACCAATATTAAATATGTGAAAGGTCATTCGGGGAAGCCAAGAGAGCATCCTTGGAAACAACAGTGATATAATGGTAAGAGACTCAACACAGCCTTGATGTTGCTAAATGGAAGACTATCTTCCATAAGCATTTGGACAATGATTTAAACCAGCCAGAGTCTGAGTGGCGGACCCAGTCCAGTATGTCTACAGAAAGGAGTCCAAGTTGAAAAGTGAAACCCTGAATTGGGTTTAAAATCTCTCCTACATTAAATGAATGTTCTATGCCCAAGCAGAAGTTTCACTTCCAGACATTGAAGCCTCCAAAGGATGTTCCTCTTCACAGGAATGAACTGAAAACACTACAGAACCCAAATGAAGGCAAATTCCAAGAAAAAAATGGATAAAATTTCTGATTGGAGGACCTGCAAAGCATGCATAACTCAGTGGGGATATCCCCCAAGCATTCAAAGTGCTTAAGGAAATATGGGAAATACAGAGTCCATAAAATAGAACATTAAGAAACAAGCACAAGGTGATTTTAAAATAGAAACTGTAAATTTCTTAATGCTGGTCCTATATGACAATGAATTCACTGTGAATATTTAGCAAGAGTTGTTCCCTGAAGCATTGCTTCTTTCCAAAGTCAGAATTCCAGAATAGAGGGGGCTGTAGTGATGGTTCAGCAGTTGAGAGTTGCTGGCTGCTCTTCCAAGAGTCCTGAGCTCACTTCCAAGCACCCAGACCAGACAGCTCAAGTTGCTTGCATCTTTAACTCCAGGGGATCCAACACCCTGTCTGGCCTCCCTGGACACCTGTACACATGTGGCATATGCTCACACAGGTGTAAACATAAATCTTTTTAAAAGAGTTATAAAAATATGAATAAAGAGAATAGTTTATTTGAATTGGGTAGTTTATTGAGTTGTCCCAAACTGTGAACTTACTTAACACTGACCTACTCATTTGAAATATGAAGAAAACACTTGAAAATATAATGGCTTGATCATTTGCTATCTATTAGGATACTATGGAATGTCCTTTTTTAGACTGTCAGCTCATTCATAAAACAGCTTGTATTGAGCAATTTAAGTAGATTGATTTGGTGGTACCCCAATGTTCTAGGTGATGTTTGGGTTGTCAGTCTAGCTTTTAAAGGATGAGCAATCTCTCCAACCCAACTTAAATATTCTAGTCAAAGCAGAGTGTAATTGAAAAAGCTGTACTCTGGGATGCACTATATTGGTGTTTCTAGTATCTCATCTCCCTCATGCAACTTTTCACCAAAACAGCCTCATTTCAGTCTCAAGGAGTATATTGACTAGTTTTATGACAACTTGATACAAACTGCAGTCGTCTAAGAGGAAGGAACCTCAACTGAGAAAGTGCCTCCATAAGATCAGGTTGGTGGCTCAGGCCTGTAGAACATTTTCTTAATTAGTGATTGATGGGGGAGGCCCAACCCATTGTGGGTAATGCCCGGGGCTGGTCCTGGGTTCTATAAGAAAGCAGGTTGAGCAAGCCATGTGGTACACCCCTCCATGGCTTCTGCATCAGGTTCCTGCCTCCAGATTCCTGCCCTGTTTGAGTTCCTGTCCTGTTACAATCAGTTTTCCCACAAGCCTGGACCCACAATGGTGTCAGCCCCCAAATAACACACAGAGACGATGTATTAGATATAAAGCTGTTGACCTGTTACTAGCATTTATTATTGGCTAGCTCTGTCTTAAATATTAACCCATTTCTATTAATCTAAGTGTTTCCACATGGTCTTGGCTTACCAGAGAAAAGATCTGGACCTCTTACTCCTGTCGGTCCTACATTTCTACTCTCTTGCTACATCTCCCAGAATCCTCCTTGTCTCCTAGTCCCGCCTATCTTGCTTTCCAATTGGCCAACAGGGCTTTATTCATTAACCAATAAGAGAAACACATTTACAGAATGACATCTCCCCATCACTGACCAGACTTCCTTTGATGATGAACAGTTACAGGGAAGGTAAATCAAATAAACCCTTTCCTCCCAACTTGTTTTTTGGCCATAGTGTTTCATCACAGAAATAGAAACCATAATTAAGACATTGGGTGTAGCTTATTCTTCAGTCACAAATAGGCTAAGTTTTCTAGTTCCTGGTCTTAATTGACAAGGAAACGTAACCTCCATTGTCTTTAGTGAGTGGCTCTGATTTCCAGACAATGAAGTCATAAGAACCCACTTCAACCTTGCTCCCACCGTTAGTCCTTTACTCCCTTGGATAGAGTTGTGACCTAAGAAACTTTCCATGTATGATTAGACCATTGTCTACACCTTAACCACAAGTTGCAGACATACTTATGCTATGGGTATTAGGCATGCCCTCGGATAAATTATTTAGGCTTTTCAGGCTTCACTTCCATCCTGATAATCTAAGAGCCATGACTACAGAAGCATGGTAGAGAATCTGACACTGAGGTAACAAATATTTAGAGTTGATGTTAACAAAGACATAGAGGGTGGGGGTGTTGTAAGTTCTTGGATGTCAATCCTCATGTAACTTCTTCCTTTTAGATAGTTTTATGTACCCTTACATTTGCAATTCTTGGGTGAATATTTCAGTAAAAAATATTTTCTTTAAATATTGGTACATATAAATTAAGTATTTAAGATCCAGTCTCTGCTAAATAATGACTGACTGTAAGGTATATCTAAGCAGTAAGAACAGGCTTACCCTCTTCTGTGACACCACTGGAACTAACTAACTACTGACTAGAACAAAGTAGTTCCACCTAAGAACATGGAGATAGGAGAGTGCAGAGCAGGCCAGGGAGTGGGAAAAAGCAAAGTGATAGAAACTAGAGAGATGGGCACAACAAGCATATAATCTACATTTTGATGGGGGCTCTTGTTCTATAGTCCAGGCTAGTCTCAAAACTATGTAGGTCAGATGGGCTCAGCCTTTCTCCCCAGTTCTGGGATTACAGATATGATTTACTTCCCATAGGTTCAAGAGTTAGGATTTTCACCTACTGTGTGACTCATTTTCTTCATCTGGAATGTGATGACAAGGCTGTTTGTGACAGGTGATGCTAAAGTGGCTAATATGTTTACTCTGACTTATAATGCCACCAGCAACAGAAAGTAAGATGCTTTGAGGCCCTAGCAGGTCTGTCCAACCTGTGGCTTGTGGGCTGAATGAGGATAGCTATGAATGTAGTCAAATACAAAATTATAAACTAACTTAAAGCATGGGTTTATTTTAAGAACTCAGTCATGTGGTTCTCAGGAATGAACTTTGTTACGTGGGGCTACAGAGTCAAAGGTTAGACCTGCCTATTTCAGGACTTTTGTTGGTGTTCTTAAATTTATACTATGATGATAATAACTTATCACTTTCACTGCAAGCAAATTGTAAGAGAGAGATTGGGGCACTGCACACAGTGCTTGAAATAAAAGAAAGTAAAGCACAAACAAGGGCTAGACTTGGAAGCAAGGAGCGAAAAACACTGATAAAAATATGCATGGACTGAACACCTTTGCCAGCCTTGATAATTACTCTTGAATTGTAAATTATTTTTTAAAAGTAGGTACAACACCATTGACTGTAGTTAAAACAATAATACATAGTTCATTCTAACTGCCATTATTGGCCACCCGCTCCTTTCAACACTGGGCTACCTACACTTTCTAATAAATAGCCTGTGATGAGAGGCAGGAGAAATGGGATAAAAGCTAAAACACTCTGCCACTCAAAAATTAAAACGAGATGGTTGCTGTTGGTGACTTTGGCTTCCTGTAACAACTTCATTTGCAATTAATGACTAACCAGATGTCACACATCAACTTGAAATTAAAATGCATTTCTAGGATTCATGTAAAGTCTGACCAGGAGTCAAACAGGACTCTTTCCAAGAGCAAGACATGCCTTAATGCACTGTTTTGCCTTCTGATAGTTCGTTCCTTTTCTGAATGGGTTCCTTTCCCGTCTTGGTTTGTGCAGTAGAAAGAGCATGTCTGTCTAGAAGGGCTGTGCCAGCGAGGTTACAGGAGACATGCAGTGCACCAGTGGCTCACATTTCATTGCCACACCACAGCCATTACCTTCTCTGCTCACTCTCCCACTGTGTTTTCCCTTTTCGCCCTTGCAGTCACCAATGACTTTTGCTTTTATTACCCACCAACAAAGCTCTCAAATCAGTCTCAGCTACAGCTCTGCAGTGCCCGAACTCCACATAGCCACAAGCTCATGGGCCTTCCCATGGGCCTTCCTCTTCCCAGAGGACCATCCTGTCCTCTGAATGTCTCCATGAGGTAGTGAGAGACCCCTTGCTCTTCCACGTAGCCCAGCCCACTCGAGGATCCCAACAGAAGGAAGGGAGAAGCATAATTTCCCGTGAATCAGAAGAAACCCGTAAGCTGGGTTGCTAGAAATAGCGGAAACTTTTTAGTTTTTTAATTTTCAATTTATTTTTGTCAGCGACACACATACAATAGTATACATGTAGAAGCCAGAGGGCAACTTGTACGGATCTGTCCTCTCCTCCCACCATGAGGACTTTGAGGACAGAATTTGGGTCATTGGGTTTGATGGCAAATGTCATTCCCCACTGAACCACTCCATCAGCCCGACTTCCTAAGTTTTCCTGTTTTGTTTGTGAGACTAGTCTTTAATGACTAAGCCATCTCTCCAGCCCCAACTTCCTAATTTTTACAAAAAAAAATATTTTTGACTAAGGTCCCAGTGCCCTAGTTTCTTTGCAGGAAGCAGTTCCAGCTGAATGTAATGGCTAGTTGGGATCATTTGTTTATTTTTCTTCCCAACTAATTTTGATGCTTATCTCCCATACACTGAGTGAAACTTACAAACCAAATTAAGAGAGTGAAAGTGGATTGTCATGTCCAACCCTTCTCCTCCAGTAGTGTGGACAAGGGGCTTATATACATGGGAAGCCTCCCAAACATTTATATTTGCTTCTGGAGCACTGGTACTCACTGGATGCTAAGGAAGCATCCTTTGACCATCCTGTCCTCTGAATGTCAAGTAAAGGAAGACATAGCTGCCTTGAGATTACAGTGTCAATGGGGAAAATGACAAGTTAATCTTGTCAGCTACATAAGTAGCACAAAGCAGCATGCAAATGGTGTCCAACTAAAGTTACTTAATACACAGCAACTTGCTTGACCCTGCACTTCTGCGGCATCTGATCCAATACTTCTTAATCAGAGGCCAATGTGTCCTTCACACACACAACATATAGACACATTTCATTTTTAAAACAGATCAAATAGTGGGGAAAGGCTACCAGAGTCTTGTGCATTGAGACCACTGAGAGGGCTAATTATTTTACAATACAAAGTATAGACCCTAATACACAGCTACCTGGACTAGAAGTAAACAGTGATGCAAACAACTAATCTTGGTCCATGCATCCCCTCCGCTCCCCTCCTCTACTATCCCCTGCTCTCCCCTTTCCTTTTTTCATTTCCTTTTCTCTAGTTCTTTTCTTTAACTTTGATAATTCTTTGGTTTTTTACCTTTAAAGCAATAAATTAACTAAAGCTATAAATCATATGCTGCATTTATATGCCTATGGATTTCACAAAAGATACAATCTCTTGAGTGCAACCCCTTCAAAGGACCAGAGTGTTTAAAGCTAATTGGCCCAGTACTAGGAATTGCCTAAACATCTGATCATGAGACATCTGAAAAATAGTCTCTTTTAAGCATTTTCTAGGACTCAAGAACTGAAGAGGCAATTAAGTAGTTCAAGACAACTGAGGCTCTGCTGAAGTGGGGCCCAAAAATCTCCACTCAGAGGGCAGAATCCACAAGATCTGGAAGTCAAAGCCTGCCCTCTGGGGGCACTAGGTCCATAGACACCAGGTGGACTTGACATTGTGAGCCCTTAAGGGTCCAAACTGAATTGGCTATATTTGCATTTAAATTCAACTTTCCATTTACTCTAAGTTCTTCTCTGTGAAACAGTACATTAAATAGAAATCTCACCGAAGAGAATTAAATCAACTGAGAAGTCGGAGAGACAGGATATACAGAGCTAGGAATAAAATGAACCATTATGGGGGATTGCCACTCAGTTTGATTTCCTGTTAAAGGTTTCTTTTTCAGCCCATCAGAACATAGTGTAATTGTTTTCACAGCTAATGAATATTTCTGAGAAAAAAACTTTCTAAATAGCAGTTATCAATAGACTTCTGTAAACAGAATTCTGAGACCACAATTTTAATAGTTCATTGCCCTCAAACATTTCCTTCAAGTTCTTGTAGAGGAAGTTTTACCCCACCTCACCCTATTAAGATCTCTGTTTTCTCACTATGAAGACACCAAGGGACTGCCTATCACATATGCCTCTTCTGTATGCTGAAGCCAATGGGTAGCATTATTGTGAGGCATGGAGGTCAGACTTTTGCAATTCCTGGGAGATAAATGCTATCACTTGCAAAGTATTTTCATTAAATATCAAAATAGCCTCTCTTGAACAAAAACAAAAACAGAAATGGGGAAAAGCCCATTAAGTACAGAGATGAACAGAAATCAGACAGAAAGATGCACCCAAAAATTTGGAATAAGGAGGTATGGTGACTGCTGCTCCTGCATCTTAGTACATAAAATCAGAATTCTGATGAATAAAAGAGGAACATAATCTCCCCCCTTCTGTGTGTGTGTGTGTGTGTGTGCATGTGCGTGCATGTGTAGATAGACTAGATCAAAGTAAAACAAGTTTTATACATGACTGGAATGGAAAGCCCAACTATAGAGTAAGATCTGTGTCCAACATGTAGAAATATTGATTTAGGTTGATGACTAGAGTCTATTTACTGAAACAAACCAACCCAAAAGTTTTGGGCAGCGGTTAAAATTCCCACAACATCTCTAAGTAATCATGTAATTGGGTAGTGTACTTATACTTTTTTGTGCTTCCAAAGACTTATGTTTAAAATGAAATTAAAATCAGCCATATACTCAGCATGAAAGTTAAGTCAAATGAAAGGGAGAGTAGTTATGACTCTTGAGCATACTCAACAAATGCTTTTTTTTTTTAAGATTTGCTTCATCTATTTTATGCTTCTGTGTGTTGTTGCTGGAGATTTCTGACCCATCAGGTCCCGCCACCCTGAGCCACAAATAAGCACACAGACGTTATATTAATTATAAACTGTTGGCCAATGACTAGGAGTCCTTATTGGCTAGCTCTGTGTTAATTATTAACCTATTTCTATTAATCTAAGTACTTCCATATTGCCTTGGAAGGGTCTGGACCTGTTACTACTTTTGGTGACTACATCAGTCTCTTTAGTCCCTTACGCTGCCTACCTTTCCCAGAATTCTCCTCATCTCCTAGTCCCACTCCATTTTCCTGTCAAACAATGTTTTATTCATCAACCAATATGAGAAACATATATACAGAAGGACATGTCCCATCAGTGTTATGCCTAAGTACATGTGTCTGTGTACCATTTGAATGTCTGCTGCCTGCAATTGGTAGAAGAGGGCATCAGAGCCCTTAGAGCAGAAGTTATAGACAATTGTGAGCTACTTAGTGTTGCTGGGAACCAAATATTGATCCTCTACAAGAGCAACAAGTGCTTTGTAACCACTCGATTACATTTCTCCAGCTACCATCATTAGATCATTAGATCGTTATGAATATGATCACTGTAATACACTATTATACCCCTATTCCCAATATATTCTGATTCCTCACACCTATACTAAATTATTCAATAAATTTTACATTTCATACTCATATAACCCGATAAAGCCAAGTTAAAGACTCAATTAATTACAAAAATAAAATAACAATGAACTCTTGAAGTGTTTGGTATTTATGAGATTAAATTGAGGGAACAAAATCACCTCACTAAGCAGCATATACACCTTTGGCTGGCAAATTATACCTCGACTAATCAAATGACCAAAAAAAAAAAAAAAAAACACCCTTAAAGGTCTGCACAAGTTCAAGACAGAGCAGGTCCCAGTGCTGAGATAGGGCAGTAGTCACCAACTTTAAAGTTCCTTCTGAAGGTTCTAGGCATTCACTTCCAAAATGAAGACACAGTTCTTGGCAAGCACATCTCTGGGGGTATGCCAATCACAGCTCAGGTGAGGCTCAGCTGTTCAGCTAAGCAGTTGGCCAACACAAAACCAGCTCAATCGTGGTTTTGTAAACCTTTTGTCTCATATTGCTTTATTTGGGCTTTTCTTTTTTTTTTTTTTTTTTTTTTTTTTTTTTGTCATTTGTTCTTACCTTATTTGTTGAGAGAGAAAGAAAGGGGCATGGAGTCGAGTGAGCAGGGAGATGAGGAGGAGTTGGGAGGGAAATGGGGGAGGGGAGAAAGTGGGAACAGAATACATCACATAAAAAAATATTTTCTTAAAAGCACCTTAAAAAAATGTAGCGTTCAGAGTCCAAAAGTTTTTTTGCTTACAGCTTCTCTTATACTATTGATTCTCTCTTGGGTTATCTGGCTTAACATTTGGGATTGTTGTTGTTTTACATGATTTCATGTTTTCACCTTTTAGTAATTACACACTCTACCGGTTGTGATAATAACCTTCTTGATAGCTCTTTATTACTGTATAAAAGAGTGGAAAGACAAATAACTATGAATCTTTTATTTTGCTCACTAGAGGGCAGGCAGAGTGAAGGTCATTAGAATTTTTTAAGAATGTTGCAGTACTAATAATTTTGGATACTTCTGATATGAAGAGGTTCCAATTTACAGAAATTGTGTTTTTGAAGCTAGCCCTATTCCAACAACCCCAGTTATACCCATAAGGCAACATTCAACCTTCACTCTACTCTAGGTAAGTAGTCTGGCTTCAAATTGTATCCAAACCAAAGATGTTGTGTTTACATAGTCCAACTCTCCAACTGTTGATAGAGGGCTTGGGGAGCAGCTTTGTTTGGATGTGGCTTTAAAAGTCAGAAAAGTCAGAATTTTCTGCAAAATCAGGAGACTTGTAAGTCAAACTTACTGTTTTGTTTTGTTTCTGAGAAATACATAATACATACATGCCCTTTGTCTCTGTAAATAAACACAATACTACTGTCATTATCAGGGTGTTTTGATGTTATCTAAGCAAAAAAAGTATATATTTTAAGTCTTTAGTGTATTGGAACAGTCTTTTGTTTCCCTTGAAACAATTTAAATTGGAAATTCCTGCCGTTTTGTTTCCTGGAATGATCCCTAGAAATTCAGAAAAATCACCAGCCCGGTCCACACATACTCAGGGTGAGCAGATGGGAAGGGAAGGCTCACCTCTGTCTTGGAAGAAGCAGGGGATTTGCTTTCAGCCAACTGTGGCAATTGGGAAATGGGACAGGGATTTTTAAACATAAGCTGGGAATTTCCAAATTTTGTGTGAGATGTCTTATTTGGAAATATTTTTACTGGCACAAATGAAAAAAAGAAAAAAAAAAAAACACCTTGGAACTTGACAGAGCTCTGTTACAGTGCAGACCTGGTTTCACAGCTGCCAACTGACTACGCCAACCACTCAATTTTACAACTGAGAAAACAGCCTTTGAGTCTGGCAGGATGTTACAGACACCAATCCAGTGTTTCTACATGACGTTAAATACTTGAAGCAAAAGTACCTATGGTTGCTAAACAGCCCCCTTCTCCCATTTCAGCGTTCAACAAAAACCCCTGGCTCAGAGAACGGAGGCTGGAAAGCCCACATCGTGGGCTGTGATGGAGGGCTGCGGTTTCCAGACAGCCAGGCTGCCCTGTCTGCTGTGTCTAACACAAGCCTGGCTTAGTCAGAGAACCACCCCAGATGGCAGCCTGTGCCCCACGCTGCTGTCATCTCTCTTACTGTTCCACACACGGAAACTTGCTTTCCTCCTTTCATTTTCCAGCTATGAAAGATACTGCTGTGTGTATTTTCAGCGATGTGCCTTATTCATGAGTGTGAATACAGCATAGAATCTATGGTATTTGGGTATTTGTGCCTGTGAACATCTGTAAAGATAATGTCATCTAGTAGAGGTTTGACCAGACTGATGCTGCCACATTGATTTACTGTTCCCTTGTTATATCTGATAAAAAGATCACATTTGAAACATCTTAAACTGAGTGCCAGAAATATTTGGGTTTGGATGTTTTTTGTTCGTTTTTGTCCGGTTTTTCACGGTGTACTTCCCAAATAGGAATTACTCAAATGTTCATGTGACAAGGATGGCATGTGGATTTTAATAGCTAATTTCCAAGTTCATTTATTTATTACGCAAGATTTGGATGAAGATTTCTATGAGGTAAGGATGGAGTGGATGAGCAGTCACACTGCTTGTCAATCTGGTCAATCTAGCTGCATAAAACTTTCTTAACACATTGGTTGGATTTTTTTTTCCTACTTTATTAAAAAATATAGCTTAACTCAGGAGCAAATTTTAAATTCCAATAAAGAACAAATATGTATATTTTCGTTAGTTTTTGGAAGCTGCAAGAAGGCAGCTCATGATTTTATGCATGGTAACTTCCGGAAGTAGGGATGACTTTGACTCCGAAAAGTGCTGACTTAGGTAAATTTTATTTACATAAAGAGCAGGTGTTTTACTCTAGCCAAACGAGAGTTCTTGTAGAAAAATAGACAACCTAGCTGAAAACTGGTAATCTGGGCTGTGGAATTTTCTTGCAGCTGACTGTTGAAATTGTTGATTTCCATGGGTCAGGGCAGTGATCACGCATGCCTTTAATCCTAGCTAGCATTCAGGAGTCAGGGGCGCCCCTGTGGAGTTTGAGCAAGTTCCAGGACAGAAGGCTGGGTACATAGAGAAACCTTGTCTTGGAAAACAAACCAACAAAATTGTCCATGGCTGCTTTGTTGAGGGATGTCAATCTGGTGTGAAGGAGTGCCAGCCCTTTGGAAGGCACTGGAAGCTGCTCTGTGAGCCAAGACCAGGCAACATGGTCCATCTGAGCTAGAGCCAAATCATGGCTAAGCCTCTC